>NC_092712.1:152659910-152959910 GCF_047496885.1 Scyliorhinus torazame
ATAGAAACCGGCCTATGTCCAGCAGTCTGTATGTATATAGAAATCAGCCTATATCCAGCAGTCTGTATGCATATCGAAACCGGCCTATATCCAGCAGTTTGTATGCGTATAGAAACCGGCCTATATCCAGCAGTCTGTATGCATATAGAAACCAGCCTATATCCAGCAGTCTGTATGCATATAGAAATCGGCCTATATCCAGCAGTCTATGCATAAAGAAACCTGCCTATATCCAGGAGTCTGTATATATAAACAAGTTCGCAGATAACCAGGGGTTTATGTACGTCTTGCGAGAAATCTGCCTGTATCAGGGTGTTTGTATACATGGAGAAAGCTGCTTATGTCTAGTCTGTATGCAGAGAGAAACCTGCTTACATGCAGGTTTGTGCACATACAGAAAACTGCACATGCATAGGGAACTGTATAATCGGAAGCTGTAAGTTCACGGATAGAGAAATGAAAGCGGCCTATCTGCAGGGGTCGTTGGTGGACAGGTTTGATAGACATGCAGATAAAGTTGCTTAAATGTAGAGAAACCATGCACATTGCTGACAAATGACGAGCATCTCTGCTTGAATCAATTTGCTCACTGATGTTATCAATCCTAGTCCCTATTTTTTCCCAATGAATTTCTACCATGTGATGTGATAACTGGGTGTAATACTATAATATTTTAAATACAATCTATCCACGCGCAGTCAGTATCTAACTGTAACTGGCCCCTTTGATATTTGGAAAAGCCCATTCATCTACGACACACTGAATGCAGTGCTGACACTATGCTTTGTCACACCAGTATTGTTGACAGGAGGCAAACCCTGACTTCAAATCTTCGCACAGGAGACTCTGTCCAGAGCACCTGAGGAAGGAGCAGCGCTTCGAAAGCTAGTGTTTGAAACACCTGTTGGACTTTAACCTGGTGTTGTAAGACTTCTTACTGTGCTCACCCCAGTCCAACGCCGGCATCTCCGCACTCTGTCCAGAGCGGCTGCAGCCGGCCATCCAGCAGGGAGATCACGGAATGACCTGGTGCTTTACACAGCAAGAAACAACTTTTCAAAATATAACTTGTACAATGGCCACCCCCACTCCCACACCTTCCAATCCCAGACACACGCAAGGATATTCATCGGGAAACTTCATCCTGTTTGTCGCTGATTTTCTTGAATAATAACATTGGTGGAAGCAGATATACAGTAACGTCCAGGGAAGCACACACATCGCTGCACACCAGAGCAATACAAGTACAATGTTCCAAATACAATTGTCCCCGGGAATATTTCAAAGAAAGCACTGTCCCACAGTGACATACATTACTGCGGAGTCTTCGACCACTGATTCTGAGTAACCTTTAAGTCATTGGCGAACTAAGCGAGATGGTGCAGATATTAACCTGACTTCTTCTCAGCGCCACTTAACGTTAACGGTTTAGCCCTAAAGGTACAAAGTGTCGGTGAATTAGAGTTATTTTTCTGGTATGGGACTGAATCAGGAACCAGAAAGACGGCGTTAGAAAGAGGAATGTGGATTTCCAGCAAGTGCAGTTGGTGCGATCTCTTGTGTAATAAAGTTTCCTTCCCCCGCAGTATAAATGCAGACCGTGCGATAAAGCACTGGCAGATCAGTGCTGCTAACTTTAGTAACGTCAGTCTTTCTTGTTTCTTTGTAGACATGCCCTGTGTGCAGACCCAATACAGCTCTTCGCCACAAGGTGCCAGTTTTGCAGCTCCGAATTACGCTTATGGGGATTACAGCTCTGATTTGGTGCATACTGAAGCCCCCTACATGAAGTTTGGCATGGACCTGGGCAGCACTGAAATCACAGCCACCACCTCCCTGCCCAGTTTCAGTACCTTCATGGAGACTGGCTACTCGGGCAGCTATGAGTTCAAACCATCGTGTTTGTATCAGATGCACTCTTCGTCCTCACAGAGACCCTTCATTAAACTGGAAGATGTTCCCCATCACAGCTACCAACCATCGATCCAGCATCAAACCGAGGACATCATGCCATCGACATCCATTTACTTCAAGCAGTCTCCTCCATCAACCCCCACCACGCCGCAGTTCACAACACCACAGACATCCATGTGGGATGAGCCTCACACGTTACCCCCAGTGACCCAGACTTGCATGGCCACAGGTCATATCTTAGATGCCCCTATGAAGAGTGGCCCGCCCAGATTCCCGCTGTTTGCCTTTAAACAGTCCCCGCCACACTCTCCAGCCTCCAGCAGCCACATGTGTTACGAACCCACCTTGAACATGCCGATGGGAACCGAGAGCACTTCTGCACAGTCGGTGATGGACGCTCGTCAGTACCCGCTGCATTTGGTCAAAGGGTCGGGCTTGGGCTTTCACCCCATGCCCCTGAGCCAGAGCGCCCAGAGCTTGCCGTCTCCCCCCAACCGAGGCTCTTCCTCTGGGGAGGGGATGTGTGCCGTGTGCGGGGACAATGCGGCTTGTCAGCACTATGGGGTGAGGACCTGCGAGGGATGCAAAGGGTTTTTTAAGGTACCGTGCACCTTCATCTTTCTCAAACACTATGCTAAGTTGTTTTTTTTGCGGGGGGGGGGGGGGGGGGTTACTCGCAAGCAAATAACATATTGCAAAAACCAAACCTGTCGTATGTGCAAAATAAACTTGCATTTATGTAGCACCCATCACGGCCATCCATCACCTCCAAGCGTTCTCCAGCCATTGAAGTGCTTTAAAATTGTAAATGTCCAAATAAATAAAGAATTCGGCCAGAGAACTTTCTGAATGCGCCTAATTTTAAATGAGATGAACTTGGAAGTTATTTATTTAACTTGGCCAGTAATTTAGCAGAACAGGATTGGTCGGGAATATACCTGGACTGTTTTCAGAAGGAATGCGTTCGAAAGAGAGGGGTTTCAGTCCAACCCGCGCACAGCCCAACCTCCTGTCCAGCAGCACCTTAAGAAGGCGCCTGTCCAAATGAAGTGCTTGTAAAAACAAGAAATCCTTCAAGAAACGCAACACTTCGGCGACAAGATTGAAAGCACTTTTACTGGGTTGTCAGTTCTATACGCACAATTAGTGATCATTTCAAACAACCGGGTATCAAAGGGAAACTTTCACCGGCAAAAGCTTTATATTAAAGCGATGGGGGAAGAATCGAGACTGAGAAAGTTTCAGTGTCTAAAGATCAGAAGGAACATTTTTTTAAAAATCAGAAACGAAATTACCATGAAGTTTCTTATTTAAAACATCAACCTAACTGAATTTGAATTGAGAATAGTAGATTTTTAAAAATCAAGTACTAAACAAAGTATTTAAATAACTTTTGCGGGTTTTGTTTTGTGGAAACATGTACCTCCTGCTGTGCTGTACATTCAAACAGGAATAACAGTTTCAAATGATGCCTTTATTCTTGATGATTGCAGCTAATGCAGCCAGAGTTTAGAAATAGAAAGAAGTCCTGTCTGGAAGAGGGGGGGGGGGGGGGGGGGGGGCTACGGAGTTATGGTGTCATTTCAGAATAAGACAATTCAATCTTGGCATCAGTTTGGCTGGGATGGTACTTTCTACTTGGCGCAGGAGGCGAGTCTCATTTGCAAAAGTGACCAAGTGGCCCACCTTTCTGGGAAATGCTACACTGTTGCGACCAATGAGCTACATTTGTCATTTCAACTCCACCGCTGAAGGGGAGTTCTCTAAAGGCGGGCAATCTATAATTATAATAAGAGTTACCTTTTGTTGACGTCGGCTTTGCAAACGTAATGATTTCCCAAACTTTTCCACTCTGGTGTCAGCCAGGAGGATTCCCATCTCCCACAATGATCAGCTCTACCAAAAAGGACGCTAGACTTCTGTACAGTTAACATCACCCGACAGCAATACTCTAGCTATATCATTTATTTTATCAAGATGTATAGTATTTAATTAAACTCTAACCCCGAATGTGATTTAAATTGTCCTGATCAGTCTTGATTAGCGAAATCCAAGCTAGGATTTTTTTCTAAATTTTTAAACCTACGTTGGTTAAGGAAACGCTATCCCAAATCATTTTAAATTTGTTTTAATAAGGTCAGTAATCACCGCGGGAATAAGCCAAGTGGAAAGCGATCCTCGGAGGTATATTAAGAGGGAGGGATATTATACCCAACGGTATCATGTGATGACCCGGTAATTTCAGAAATAATTTCATCATTTAAAGCTGCCTGTCTCTGGAGAGTGTCTCCAGCACGGATCTGGCTGATTCTCATTGTCAGGAGCTAACACCAGTAAAATTGTTTTTCCTGCAGGCTAACGTGTTAGGAAATTAATTTTATCTAATTATCGGAGTGGCGTTGGCGCATTTCATATTGTAATTAGAGTCTGCTTTGTCAGCTCCGATTTTTTTTTATCCGACAAGAAAACATCCTGTAATAATATTTGTTCTTTGCAGAGGACGGTGCAGAAGAATGCAAAATACGTTTGTCTAGCGAACAAAAACTGTCCCGTGGATAAGAGGCGGCGCAATCGCTGTCAGTACTGCAGGTTCCAAAAGTGTCTCAGCGTGGGCATGGTGAAGGAAGGTGAGAGCTGCCAAGCTGTCTTGGTGCAACAGCAGCACCCCAACCCCTACCTAATCCTCCCCTCCAGTTTTCATGTAAAGATGATTGGCGATGACTTTGCTTGGCTGTGGTTATGACTTGTCACCATTTAGATTAAGAGCGGGTGAAAGCAGTGCTCATTTCAATGCTTTAACTAACCATACCTTCTAAATTCGGTCGGCTTTGTGCATTTCCTGTTTATCGGGGTTTTTTCGCAATCTTCAAAAGCATGTTGTAAATACCTGGCAGGATAGTGGAGTCATAGACTCCTCTGAATGAACCGAACAGGAAACCAAACAACAACAAAAAAACACAAAGCCACAATAATACTAATCCAGATGTGGCTTTAACGTTGTCTCAAATTATAAACCTCTAGATATGGAGAGTGCATTTATTTTATTTTACACAATATCGAGTTACAATTTTAACACTCGTCAAAATAATCTGTAAATTGATAAAAATGTGCACTGTAGCCCAGAAGTTGGAAGGTATTCATTTTTAGTTTGACCCCTATTGATTCACTTTCTTGTATGTAGAATTTTAAAACATTTTCCTTCTCTCTCTAGTGGTCCGGACAGATAGTTTGAAAGGGAGAAGGGGTCGACTGCCCTCCAAACCAAAGAGCCCTCTCCAGGAACCATCCCCACCCTCGCCCCCAATCAGTTTGATGAACGCTCTTGTACGGGCACTCGTAGACTCCACTCCTAGCAGCCACAATTACACCCAGGTAAGGAAGAGTCCACATCGATGAGGGAAGTAGATAGCATCTTAACACCAAGAGCAACAATGGCTGCTACCATGTTGTATACTCAGATGATTATAATGCCACACCTACTTGAGCAAATGTTTTATTTTGTGATAGTAAATACTAAGGTGACAAACATTTAACCACATGTTAAATTATTTATGGTTTCAGAACACATTCTTTGTATTTTTTAATAATCTTTCTGAACAAAATGTGAAATGTACTCCACAGCATTGACAACCAATTGAAGAAATGTGGGATTATTTTAAAAAGAACTAATCAATCTTTAGAAACCTGTTGGTAAATGTACATGACAGTGCCTGATAGCATTGTACATTCCACTTTTTAAATTAGAAAGTAGCAGCTCTATAATATATCAAATAGAGAAACAAATCTAAGCGGTCATTTCAAGGTGTCCTAGTTTACAATTTCAGAGCTGTGTAAATACAAAGAAACTTCATTGGAGGTAATGAAAAAAATTTGGTTTACAACAAACATTTTCTCTGTGGAGCAGAAGCTCCATAACTTAACCCGTTAGCAATAGTGTGGCTATATCATCTTTTTAAATCAAGATGTTAGCAAAGGAGTGCCAATATCAGATGATTGATAAGGATTATCTTGCTGGTCCCCACTAGTCTTGTAACAATTGGATTTCCTGTAAGTACATCCAGGGGCCGCTATCATTTCTGTTTCTTTTCACGGGAAGTCATGGCCTTCTCCTCATTTGATGTTTTCAAAGTTTCTTAAAGCTGTAGCATTTTCAAAAAATTACTTTGATGGCCACGTTGCATCATTATGTACTTTTGAGAGCTGGGTGAAGGTGAGGACCAATATAGGGTGGCCCACTCCAAAGAGAGCACTGAGCCCACATCCGAGGTACTATCCCTCCCTCATGCCTCTTGCACAAAAACATACGCCAAATCCAATATATATTTGAAGATGTTAACTTTACATGTGTAGTGAGGAAATTATTCCGGTATTTTAAATTTATAACCAACATATTTCATTTCTGGCTAACAGTGCAACTTGCCGTTAGTACAGCAACAGGCCAGTTTTATAACATTGGAATTTACCAGCTTTTATTTAAACATTGGAGCTTTTTGGGGGGAATCCAAGTGCAAAGTCAAAATCATTTCAATGCAGTTTTTACTTGGCTTGGTGTGTAACTCTGATCTCACAGCAATCATTTCTGTTGAAATCACAATTACTTTACAATTTCATTAGTATTCATGCTTCATGGCCGTCTTTGATCAAACCAAAGGTGGCATATGAAGGAATGGTTTGTGGACTGTTATAATTGAAAGCAACTTACTAATTTAAATAATGCAGAAGGCAAGAACATTTGCTGAAAATCATTGCTATTGAATTAGTTGCATCTGTTTAAATATTATATCAGTTCAGAGGAATGCCTAAAATTCATTTGATCATGGCACAATTCGTTTGTTTTGAAATGCTTATTCAGCAACATAGATCAGCGTTTTAGGTATTAATATCTGTGTATTGGGCAAATATAAATAATTCTCACTTACGACTGGAGATCATATGTCAAATGAGAAATACTACAGAATATTGCTAGCAATTGGCAGTTTATGTCCAAAAAGTACATTTTGGCATAATATCAATTGAAGTTACCGAAAAAATGTAACTAATGTTTAAGACATGCCCTCAAATTGACACATAATACATGGGAAAAAAATCTGAGGATCAATATACAAAAATTTCTTCCACAAACAAGATGCAAAGTTTTAGTACAATTATTTCCTCCTTCTATTGTGTGAATTGGAAAATGTAATTTGTGTAATGCAATTTGACCTTCAGGACATTTTGCCTTTTTTCCCTTATAGTTCTGTGCTGCTGAACAGCCCATATCTGGAACTGATGCTGAGTATGTCCATCAATTCTATGGCCTCCTTGCCACGTCTATGGAGATCACACAGAGCTGGGCTGAAAAAATACCAGGATTTAGTGATCTCCCAAAGGAAGATCAGACTTTGCTCATTGAATCTGCCTTCCTTGAACTCTTTGTACTGAGACTCTCCCACAGGTAAATGTCTTAGTTTCAGGAAAAACAACATCTATACACAAGTTGCATTCCCTATACTTTTTTTTAAGAGAAATGAACAACTAGAAATTTGTACTTTGAAGATGTTTTGTACATTGTACAGATAGATGATTTACAAATTGTGATTATAGCACCCACGTTTTATAAAATTCAGAGTATTATTATTTTAAAATGTAGCTGTCATCAACTACGGGTAACTTTGAAAGAAATTGGATTTGATTTTGGGAGATAGGGAGTAGAATCCAGAAAAATATTTGAAATGCTGGACATTCTCAGTAAGTCATTCATCATGCAAAGGAAAATAGAAGGATAGATCAATAATTTCCTCTGTGCCACCCCTGCTTTGCTATGCTTCTTTGCTGGAATTGTAACAGTAACTCCATGTATGCACATAAACAGGGTTCTGCCACACTCCAGTTAAGGTATGGATATTCCTGGCCATGAGTAACATTATAAATGTTACTTTTCATCAGAACTTTAGAAACTTTCAATCATTTTAGATGCTGACCAATCTTGTGCATTACCAGTATATTCCATCATAATTCCAAATTGCCCATCTTCACAGATGTTCTTGATAACTTTTCTTTTCATATTTCATATGTGTTCGTTATACAGTTACTGTGTGTTTCTTACTTTTGCTGCTTGTTCGAATGAACATCAGCTTGAGATGACACCAGGTGGGAAAGAAAAAAATGCTTATCATTGAAGCCAGGCAAAGTGAAATGATGATGAAGTGAGCATCTTACTAAATAAAGATGTTTGGAATGTACCAAATCGTTCAAGATTCACTGTGTCAAATTTTCTAAAATAAAATCTATGGTGTACATCTAAAATACACCAGATATTGAATCAGTGAGCATGTGCAACAGTGCAGTCCAACACATTATTACTCGCTAGAATTCAAATCTAGGCCACCTTCTGTAAGCTCACTTGCTATCACTCTGTACCATGTATGCTGCCATAGATACCGCATACAATGAATATATGTCAAGGAATAATTGCATTAAATTCTCTCTGGACAATTGTGATTTATAATTTTAGATCTTTTGGAGAATGTGGGATACTGCTGATCATATGTTGCAAAGGTTATGTTACAGTTCATTAACTATCATTTTAAACATTATTTTCAGATCTGCGCCAACAGAGGATAAGTTTGTGTTCTGTAACGGGCTTGTCTTGCATCGACTTCAGTGCCTTCGTGGATTTGGTGAATGGCTTGATACAATCAAGGAATTCTCTACAAATTTACAAAGCCTTAACTTTGATGTCTCAGCTTTTGCATGTCTAGCAGCTCTAGTTTTGATCACAGGTAGGGATATTTATCTGTTTTCTTCCAGAATCTTGCAATGGTTTACATACCAGTGGATTTGTAGGTGCACTATTTGTAGGACTGATTTATGCTTATATCCTATGATTTTATGCCATGTTTTGTAATTGTAGTTTTGCCAGTTGAATCTGTGCTGGAAATATTGCTTTCATTTTAATATTGAATACAGTTGCACACTATTTTGCTGGTGTGATGATTACATATTGTAGGGATCTGCTTGGGGCCTTGTTCAATATGCATTGACAGATTGCTGTTTTATTTCCTGCTTTTTATGAAAAACAAATCAATTCAGATGTCCAGCTGTTCAGTCACAAAGGTGCAAGAGATCTCTTCAAGCATTTGTTCCATTAGGTAGTAGCACATGTGACAGTTAATTTGCTAACTCTATTTAGATCCGCTACTTAATCCACTCATATGTTTCAAATGTTTTAGATAGCTAAACAATTTGAAGAAAGCTATGTAAACATGATTAAATATGAGCAATAATCATTGTGCTATTTTAGGTTAACTCTTGGGTCACATATGGATCCCGTAAGCAATTCCAAACTGTGTTTATGATACCATTAGCTGCTGCCTGAATACTGATCTCCAACTATAGAATAATTAATGGTGTCCATAGTTTATTAGTAATATGTAGCCCAGAAATACATTTTGGATTTTGTTTTAGAAGTTTTTTAATTTGAAGTTATTTCTTGTTTCTCTTTTTGACCTTTCCTTTTGCCCCAGTTCATCCATAGAAACAGTCAAATACCTCTATATGATGACCAAAGCCAAAACTGCTTCACACTCGCTAATAAAAGGCATTATGGCTGTGGGTCCATATGGATTTGTTCTGTTGCTTCCATTTGAAGTGACGTCCCCTTTCCAGCACTCTGTCCAGATTAGGTCTCCGCCCAGATGCTGCCAATTGCCAGCATAAGCCAAACCTCAGTCCCACCAACAAACCGATCATGGGTGGTCAATACATAACATTATTGCAACATTTTAGGTCCAAGATGCTACAAGATGCCATACATTTCATAAACCAGGGCCTCTCCCATACTTACTAATCTGCAATCATAAAATCATAGAATTTACAGTGCAGAAGGAGGCCATTCAATCCATCAAATCTGCACCAGCCGTTGGAAAGAGCACCATACTTAAGCCCACACCTCCACCTTATCCCCGTAACCCAGTGACCCCACCTAACCTTTATGACACTAACGGGCAATTAAGCGTGGCCAATCCACCTAACCCGCACATCTTTGGACTGTGGGAGGAAACCGGAGCAGCCGGAGGAAACCCATGCAGACACTGGGAGAAAGTGCAAACTTCACACAGTCACCCGAGGCTGGAATTGAACCCGGGACCTGGAGCTGTGAGGCAGCAGTGCTAACCTCTATGTCACACAGAATAAAGTTTTGAAATTGATTTTCTAAGAGAGCATTGGTAAAGTTCATGTGTAATGTCACGCTGAAATTCGCAGGACAATAAATGTAGCACAGTACAAACCAAAGAAACAATTTGCATAGCTTCTGAGGAATTATATTGTCTCAGGTTTAGAGTTCAGCATGGTTTATCATTTAAATCTCCTTATCCTAGTTACAAGTTACTCCCATACTTAGCAAATCCATAGATTGAATTAGTAACTGACATCAAAACTTTCCATCCGTGAGAGGTATTCATCGGGTAAAAGATGCTTACAGCACAGATGGAGACCATTTGGCTCATTATGTATTTATCAACTCTTTTGTGGAGTAATCGGAAATTAATCCCATTGCCATATACGTTTCCCTCAGCTTTATATTTTTCTTTGCTCAAATTAATTATCTAATTTTTCTTTTAAAAGATGCAATAGTTTTTTCCTTGTGTAGAACTCAAACTATGGTTAACACATTTTGCAGAAATTTATAATTATTTATTGACCTTTGTATGCAACACCCATATTTATAAAGCCCCACGTTCTATTAAACTTTGTAACTTTTCTTTCCTGCACTCCCACTTTCAAGGATTTACGTAAATGTACCCCATCTTTCCTCTGTTCTTCCACACTTCAACGGTATATATATTTATGCATTTATATTATATGTTTAGACTTACCCCTGGGGCACACCATTTCCAATTATTCTCTAGTCCAAGGAGCACTCATGTACCCTAATTCCCTATTTCTTGTTTGTCACCAAACTTTCTATCCATACTGCTATATTTCCTCAGAGGTATGCATGTGTTTATACATATATATACCTGAAATTTTGTTTATAATAAGCCTGCTGTGGAATGTCTTTTATACAATGCCTTTTGAAAATCCATATACACTTGAATACTCCACATCTAATCAGCTCCTTTTTCAAAAAATAAGTTTAACAAACACAATTTGCCTTTAATAAACCTCTATGCTGGCTGTACTTAACTTAACCCTCTCTAATGTCTCTAAACATTTACTAACTACCTCATTATGAATTCTAAAGGGTTGGAGCCATAACAGAAATTAAATTTACTGGCCCATAGTTGACCTGGTTCATCCTCCTTGAACAAGACCATTGACCACTCTCGAGCACCACAATATAGTTTTATATTTAAATAAGATTGAAGAATTATGGCAGCTATTATCTCAGCTCCAGTTTTTTCTCAACAGCCTAGGATTATATTTAGAGTGATGTATCCATCATGTATTTTCATTATGCATTCAGACCTAATTCCTCTTTTACGGTTACTATCAATAGTTCTGTCTCCACCTCTAATTAAACTACGTTCTGTGTTCCTTGTTATTTGTAAATACCAGTGCAACACATTCATTTGATATTCCTGCCATAGCTTCAACTTCCACAACTAGACGCACTGAGCACTTTTATTCTATGATTTTATTTTGTTAATTAATAATTCTTCCTATATTACCTTTTACCTCTTTAATCGTTCTTGTCACCTCCCAACCAGAATTTCCAGAATTCTTGTGATTAAATTTAGCACTATTAGGTTTAACATTATCACATTCCTCCCTTTAAGTTTTAGATTATCTGTCAGTGTCCAATTATTTGTGTACAATTATGTGTCCATGACCCAGATTGCCGACTTTAGGTCTATAACAATTAGGACCTGGATTAGACTATTTGGCCTGCTCTGCCATTCAAAACACTATGGCCAATCTTCTACCTGAACCCCATTTTCCTGTATTATCCCCAAACCCTTAATTCCCTTAATAGACCAAAAATCCATCAACATGTCTTAAATATACCACTTCGCAACAACTGAGCATCCACAACCCTCTAGGGTGGAGAATTCCAAAAAAGTCTCAACTGTTTGAATGGCGAAATTTCTCCTCCTCTCAGTCCTAAATAGCTGATCCCTTTATTCTGAAACTGTGGTCCCTAATCCTGGATGTCCTATTCAGGGGAAACAGATTCCCAGCATCTGTAGTGTTAAATTCCTAATACGTTGCAGCAATGAGATCACCTAATTATTCAAAACTCCAAGGACGATGAGCCTAGTTAACTCTATCCTTGTAGTACAATCTCCACATTCCAGGAATTGATCTGTTGTAGAATAATTTAAACTTATGGAACAGGAGGAAGCCATTTGGCCCATCATATTTGCCAGCTGGAAAAGAGCTACCCAGCCCAATCCCACTTGCTTGATCTTGGTCATAGCCTTGTAGATTATTGGCAATGCACCTTCCGGCTGGCAATGCCACCTGGACACCTTAGTGCTAAGCTGGCACCCAGGTGGCAGTGCCAAGATGTCTGGGTGGCACCAGCAGTACCAGGGTACTGAAGGATATAGATCCCACGCCTTGGGTACCTCGGGAATCTGCACATTAAAGTGAGGCTAGCTGTCTCGCTTTAATATGCAGATTTGCTAAAAAGTGATCCCATCCACAATGGGCAGGATTTACATTGCAAAGTCTCGCAAGATCGCGTTAGATCTTGCGTGCCATTTTGATAAGATAATGAATGGCTTAGAGAGGGTGGATGTAGGGAAGTTGTTTCCATTAGCAGGGGAGACTAGGACCCGGGGGCACAGCCTTAGAATAAAAGGGAGTCACTTTAAAACAAAGATGAGGAGAAATTTCTTCAGCCAGAGAGTGGTGGGTCTGTGGAATTCATTGCCACAGAGGGCGGTGGAGGCCGGGACGTTGAGTGTCTTTAAGACAGAAGTTGATAAATTCTTGATTTCTCGAGGAATTAAGGGCTATGGAGAGAGAGCGGGTAAATGGAGTTGAAATCAGCCATGATTGAATGACGGAGTGGACTCGATGGGCCGAATGGCCTTACTTCCGCTCCTAGGTCTTATGGTCTTATGGAGCCGGTAAATCAAAGGAGCGGGGTCTCCCAGCTTCTATCGGCCACACTGCGCCACGGCGAGCTGCTTTTCAGGCACAGTGTGACCGTAAAATCGTGCCCTAGAGCTCGGGGACACAGTTTAAAAATAAGCGATCGTCTATTTAAGATGGAGATAAGAATGTTTTTCTCTTGAGGGTTGTGAATCTGCCTCTTCCCCAGGGAGTGGTAGAGGCAGGGTCATTGAATATTTTTAGGCTGAATTAGATAGATTTTTGATTGGCAAGGGAGTCAAAGTGTATAAGGCGTAGAAAAGAAAGTGGAGTCAAGGCCACAATCCGATAAGCCGTTAACGTATTGAATAGCAGAGCAAGCTTGAAGGGCTGAATGGTCTGCTGCTCCTAATTCATGTGTTTGTATGGAAATCCATGCTGACTATCATTGATTAATACGTCTTTTCTAAATGGTAATCGTTACTGTTCATCAGAATTTTTCTCCAATACTTTATCCATCATCAAGGTTAAACTGACTTCCCTATAGTTAGTCTGTCCCTTTTTCTATTTTAAGACAATGGTACAGTCTTCTGGCACAGTACCTGTAGCCAGAGAGGATTAGAAAGTTATGACCAGAAGCATCTGGTTGTTTCCTCCCTTGCTTCTGGAAACAGCCTGGGATGCATCCAGACCTGGCAATTTACCTACTATCAAAGATGCTAAACCACTTAATATTTCTTCTCTCACTATATTTATTCCACCCAGTTTTCAAACTTCTCCTTGTCTGCATCACCCCTCCTTTGTAAAGACAGATCCAAATCTTTCCTTAAGAGCTACATCGATGTCTTCCACCTGGACACACACGTTACTTTTCGATCTTGAATAGAACCGACTCATTCCTTATTTATCCTCTTGCTCTTTATGTATTTATAAAATATCTTAGTTTTATTTGCCAGTATTTTTTTGTTCTCTCTTTGCTTTCTGTAATTTTGTTATCGATTTCACCCCAAGCATTTCACCCCAAGCATTTTCGATGTTGATTACTTAATTACTGTACAGTACTTGTCCAAACTTTCGCTTTTCACATTAAGTATAACTATTTCCTTCACCCCGATATCTGCAGTCAGGAATGGAGGTGGCAGACTGTCACGCAGGCCACTGGTGCTATTTTCTTTGATCTCCCACTCCCTTTCCAGCTGGATTCAGGACATGAAAATCCTGGCCTTGGTAGCTGACATAAGCTACCTTTTTTTCTTTGCCTCACCTTTCCCTGGATACTTATTGACATCCAGAGGTTCTACATTTGGGAGTTACACCTTTTTTTCTGAACTCTCGCTATCTCATCCTTGAATGACTCCCATTGCTTTGACATTGATTTACCTTCAAATAGCTGCTTCAGTCCACCTTTTACTAAATCATAAAATCGCCCATTTCCCCAATCTAGAATTTTTATTCCTAGTCTATCATTGTACATTTCCTTTGCTATGATTAATCTAACTGAATTACAATCACTGTCACTCAAACACTCTCCCATTGATACCTCTTCCATCACTCCAGCTTTAAGTGTAAGCCCAAAACTGAAACTTGTTGGTTTGCGATGTACTGGCTAAGAAAGTTCGACTGAATACATTAAGAAGTTTTCACACTAAATACATATTACAGTGATTCTATCCCAGTGAACACTAGGGTAGTTGAAATTGCACACTATTACTGCCTTAAACCTTTTGCACATGTCAGAAATTTTTCTATTTAATTGCTTTTCTACTCCCTCTGTTTGGGGATGTATAGTATACTCTCACCAGTATGATTGCTCCTTTATTGTGCTTCAGTTCAACACACATGGCCACATTTGATGATCCTTCTCGTATACCATCCCTCATTTCAGCTGTATTTTTTTTTTAACCAATATTGTGACCCCCCCTGCCCCGACCTTTATTATTCCCCAACTCATTTGAAACTGCTGAAACTAGAATGTTGAGCTTCCATACCTGCCCTTCGTTATGCTATCTATTCCCTCTGCACCCTCAGATAATTTGTCTTGTACACTAGACTCCCTGCATATATTTTTTCTGCATATACTCCATTTTTTCCCCATGCTCTCAGATTCTCTTTCGGTAAGATAGAGGTATCTAGAGGTAAGATAAATTAAATATTTTCCTTTTTACACCTACTTCCCCTCCATTGCTATGACGTCCCTTTCTCAAATTCAGGCATGTTTTATACGCTCTGGTGAATCATCATTGCATTCCATCCTTCCTTGGGTAAGGAGGCCTTCCAAGTGTGGTTTCACCAAGGTCATATGTAATTGCAGTAAGACTTCTTTACCCCTTTTTCTTTTTCATTTGTTCATGAGATGTGAATATCACTGGCTAGGCCAACATCTATTGCTCATCCATAACTGTTCTTGATAAGGCAGTTATGAGCCACCTTCTTGAACCACTGCAGTCCTTGTGGTACAAGTGCACCACAGTGCTATTCGGGTGGAAATGCAAGTTTTTTGACCCAACAGTGAAGGAACTCAGTATATTTCCATATTATATATCTTTAGGTTGTGGGGGTGAGGCCCACGCAGACATGGGAAGAATGTGCAAACTCCACACAGACTCCATGTGGTGTTTGCACATTCTCTCCGTATTTGCGGGGTTTTTGCATGGTAGCATAGTGGTTAGCACAATTGCTTCACAGCTCCAGGGTCCCAGGTTCGATTCCCGGCTGCGTCACTATCTGTGCGGAGTCTGCACGTTCCCCCCGTGTGTGCGTGGGTTTCCTCCGGGTGCTCCGGTTTCCTCCCACAGTCCAAAGATGTGCAGGTTAGGTGGATTGGCCATGCTAAATCGGCCTTAGTGTCCAAAATTGCCCTTAGTGTTGGGTGGGGTTACTGGGTTATGGGGATAGGGTGGAGGTGTGGGCTTGGGTAGGGTGCTCTTTCCAAGAGCCAGTGCAGACTCACTGGGCCGAATGGCCTCCTTCTGCACTGTAAATGCTATGAACCCAAAGATGTGCAAGGTAGGTGGATTGGCCATACTAAATTGCCCCTTAATTGGAAAAAATGAATTGGGTGCTCGAAATTTATAAAAGAAAAAAAAACTCCACACAGACAATGAACCAGGGCTGGGATCGAACCCAGGTCCTCAGCGCCGTGAGACAGCAATGCTAACATTGCTTCACCGTGCCGACCTATTAACTTTGATTTATGTGCAAAGACATCTGGGTTCCTCTGAACAACATTTCCCAGTCTCTCTCTCTCCAATTAGAAAATATTCTGCTTTTCTATTTTTCATACCAAGATGGATAATTTTATATTTTTACATATTGTATTCCATCTGTCACATTCTGTCCACTCATTTAACCTGTTTATATCCCTTTGCAACCTCCTTAATTCCTCCCCACCGCTTATTTTCCCACCTCATTTTGTATTGTCAGCAAACCTGGGCACATTACATTCGGTCCCCTCATTAACCTCAATTGTAACTAGACGAGATCCTTCTTGCGGTTACACTCTGCCAAACTGAAAATTAATCTTCAATTCCTACTTCCTGTTTGTTTGTTAACCAATTCTCAGTGCAAGCTAATATATTGCCCCCAATCCCATGAGCCCTTTGTGGCACCTCATCAAATGTTTTTTGGAAAATATGCACTACATCTACTGATTGTACCGGTACAATCTCAAAAAAACTCTTAACAGATTTGTCAAAGATGATTTCCTTTTTCACAAATCCATACTCACTCAGTCCATTCAAATTCGGAATTTCTAAGTGCCCTGTTATCATGTTCCTAATAACAGATCCTTGTATTTTCCCTACTGATGTCAGGCAATGTTCTATAGATCCTTGTATTCACCCTGCTTTCTGGAACAGCAGTATTCCATTTGCCACCTTCCATTCTGCAGAGTGGGCTAGAGAACCTAGGAAATTCTGGAAAGTAAAAGCCATGCATCCAGAATCTCTGTAGACACCTTTTAAAAACAGACATAACCATCAAATCCATTTTTTTTTGTCATTGATTTGTTGAGTCCTATTCCTCACTAATTCTCACTTGATCCTTCACGCCCCAGTATTCTGTGTCTTCTGCCATCAATGCAAAATATTTGTTTGTTTAATGTCTCTGCCATTTCTTTTTTTCCCCATTATAATTTCTCTTTACTCTGCCCTATACGTTGAGTATTTACTTTTACTAAATCCCTTCTTGCAGAAGCTTTTGCAATCTTTTTTCATGTCTCGTGATCATTTCCTCTTATTCTGCTTTCTCACTCTCAATCCATTTCTTGGTCATCCTGTGCTAGATTCTAAATTTTTCCCAATCTCTTGGTTTACGTACGACCCTTTTTGGCAGCATTAGATGCCTCTCTTTTAGTTGAATAATTGTTAGCCACAGTTATACTCCTTCATATCTATTTGATTTGATTTGTTCAGATTCAAGACCTAGACTCAAACTATTTAATATAAAATTCACCATATTATGATCACTCTTTACCTGAGCCACCTTGACTACAAGGTTATTAATTCATCCATGCACAACATTAGATCAAAAATGGCTTGTTCCCTAGTTGGTTCCTTGACATATACTGAATTTAAAAAATACATCCTGACCCCACATTATTATTTTAAAAAAATGTTTTGTCACTCTACATGAAGGTTAAAGTTCCCATGGAGACTACCTTGTTAAATACACCTCTAATTTCATGATTTATAATTTGGCCAACATGCCAACTACTACTAGTAGTTCTATAAACTAGTCCTACCCAACCCTTTTTCTTAGCTCCATCTAATGTGATTATACATCTTGACTTTATGAGCGAAAATCCTTTCTCTCTTTACCTTTATCCCATCCTGTATTGTCAAAGCCATCCCCCACAGTTCTCCTTTATCCAGTATCCTGGGATATTTAGTCCCCAAGCTTGATCAGCATGCATTATAGCTCTGTAATATTTATTCAATAAAACATAAATGATTTCTCTTTGAGGTAGTCTATTTTGTTGCAAATGTTCTCCACAATCAGGGATAGTGGGCGGGATTCTCTGGTCTCCGCCGACGAAATCGCGTTGGCGATCGGCCGGAGAATCCATGTTGGCACCGAAATCGAGGACGGCGCCATTTTTGCAATGCTCCGCCTCTCCAAAACGGCACACTCTAGGAGTACACTGCAGGTCATCGGGACGGCCTCAGGACGTTACCTGAGGCCCTCCCACCGATGCTCCGCCCCTAATGGGCCAGGTTCCTGACAGCGTCAGTCATGTGTGGTATTTATTTTTGGATACTAGGCGTGGCGGCTGGGGACTAAGTCCAGTGCCGCCACAGTTGCGGGGGAGGGAGCCGATCCCTGGGCTGGGGGGCTTTGGCGGGGACTGGGGTCACTGGTGGCAGGTGGTCCGGGGTGGCGAGCCTGCCCAAAGGAGATCACTATTTGGCAGGCTGGATCCGCGTGCGGCTGGTGCCATGTTGTACGGCGTGGCCGCTGCAGGCTGCAATTTCCATCTGCAATTCTCTAGCCGTATCCGCAGCCAGAGCCGGGTCTTTACGCTGCATGCCTGCTAGCCCCTCACCAGACGGAGGATCGGTGGCCATTTAGCATCGTTTTTTCGTAAAACCCCTACGTAAGGAGAGTACTTCCACACCGGCGTCAACACTTAGTCTCAAAATCACAGAATCCAGCCCCGTGGCTTTAGTTTTTAACTTTTTACTATTTTTCCCTGATATTACCTTAATATTCTTATAACTTTCATTTTTACTGATTTTTAATCAGTAAGGGAATCAAGGCTTGTGGGGAAAGTGGAGTTAAGGATTTAAAATCAGTCATGATCCCATTGAATGGAACAGACTCAATGGGCCAAATGGCCAACTTCTGCTGCTACATCCTATGGTCTTTAAATTTCCTGTCGCTTCCTGATCCACTGTACTTTACCCAAATTGTTACTCTGCTCTACACCCTTAACATTTCCCTTACTGCTTTTGAATTTACCCTCACCTAAATCCACCTGAATCTTCTCAACTTAAAAAGGTTCTATGGAGATTGAGAGGGGAAAGACAATTTGATTGTTCTGCTTTGATAATTGGTTGCTTATTTTCTATTCCCATCATAACTTTCAATCCTTAGGTTTTCTTTTTATTACATTTTAGATTGAACAATTTTCTAAAGATGGACTTTATTATTTTAGTTGCATTAACATTTTAGTCCACGATGTTGTAATTTAGTATTTTTTCCAATGGATTGCCTGAGGCAATACTTGCAGGAAATTGCACATTCATTTACCTATCTTCTCATACCTCTCCATGTGTCTCTTCTTGCCCTTTGGCTGTTTGTCTTTCAGTTCAGCTTTTTATCTGTCTCCTCTCCTCTGAGCATTTTCTGTTGTCTGTGCCACCTTCTGCCACTTTCTCCTTGTGTGCGGTGATGGCTAGTGTGAAAGGAGGGGAGCCGCTGAGGGAAACAGCAGCCCCCTAAACTGCCAGAAGCCTTAAAGCACGAACTAGTTTTTCGGTTTATAACTCTGATCAACTAGGGAAGCAGAAATGTAATTATATATATGATCCCACTTTGCATAAAAGAAGAACAAGATGGTGACGATTAGGTGCAAAGTTCAGAAGTACAGTGGCACCCAGTGCCCAGAGCCTGCAACTACACTTGAGCTGAAATGGGACTGAGAATTGTTGACATAATTTACCACAAGGAAAGTGGAGGCAAAGGGTGGATCAAAAAGGATCATTACAGAAGTAAAGTTGTTGGCATGAAGTACTCGCCTTAAGTAGGAGTATTTATATTTGTGGTGTATCTTCGCGCTCATAAAAATTAGCAAGCGTACAACTTTGCACCCTGGACACTCAGCATTGATACCAAATGTTTCCAGATATCTTCAGAGGCCCATTCAGAATAAAACCCCTTAACTCTGCTCCCATGTGTATGTTAGTCTCCAGAACCATCATTAATTCTTCCTTTTTCCCAGACTAATCATGTGAGACTGAAGACAACCCAGGAATTAGGAACAGGGGTAGACCATATGGCTCGTCGAGCCTGCTCCACCATTCAATATGATCATGGCTGATCCTGGGCTTGAGCTCGACTTTCTGAAATGCGTTTCATGTCCCTTAATTCTTTGAGAAATCCAAATATCTATCTGTCTATCCCAGTGTTAAATGCATTCAGTGATGGAGCATCCACAGCCCTCTCGATATAGAATTCCAAAGTTTCACAACATTTTGTCACAACATTTTGAGTGAAGTAATTTCTCCTCCTCTTAAGCCCTAAATGATTGACCACAAATCCTCTGCCCCGTGTTTTAGACTTCCCAACCAACGGAAAAAATCTCTCAGCATCTACCCTATCAAGCCGCCTTAGAATTCAGTCGGTTTCAATGAGATCGCCTCTCGTTCTTCAAAACTCTGGAGAATGTAAGCCTAATTTACTCAGAATCATATGATAACCAGCACATCCCACGGACCAATCTACTGAACCTTCACTGTACTGCAAGTACATTTCTTCTTAAATGTCGAGACCAAAACTGTGCACAGTACTCCAGATGTGGTCTCATCAAAACCCTGTACAACTGTTGCAAGATTTATTTATTCTTGTATTTCAACCTCCTTGCAATAAAGGCCAACAGGCTATTTCTCTTTGATTTGTATAGATATTTAAATAAGAAAAGAGTTAACAAAGTGAGCGTTGGTCCTATAGAAAGAGCGTCTGGGGAATTGATAATGTAAAATAAGTCTATGGCAGATAAATTAAACAGACATTTTGCATCGGTCTTCACTGTGAAGGACACCAGTAACATCCCAGAAATAGCTGTAAATTAGGAATGGAAAGGAGAGAGGAACTCGGGTAGATTACAATAACCAGAGAAGTGATATTAAATGGGTCTCTGAGCTGACAGATCCCTGGGCCCAGATGGACCTCACCCTAAGGCCCTTAAAGAAGTGGCTGAAGAGAGAGCTGATGCATTGGTTTTAATTTTCCCAAATTCTCTAGGTTCGGGGAAGGTTCCACTATATTTGAAGATAGTAAATGTAACTCTTTTTATTCAAAAAAGGGAGAGAGACAGAAAGTGGGAAACCAGAGACCAGTCACACCTGTCACAAGGAAAAAGTTAGAAACCATGATTGAATATGTTGTAGGAGGGCACTTGGAAAATGTCAAGACAATCGGGCCGAGTTAACATGGTTTTGTGAAAGGGAAATACATCAAATATTATTTCGTAAAATAAAAGCTCGTGGCGTAGGAGGTAACACATTGGCTTGGATTGAAGATTGGTTAACTATAAGAAACAGAGTTGGCATAAATGGGGTGCCACAGGGATTAGTGCTGGGGTCTCAACCTTTTACAATTTATATAAATGACTTGGATTAAAGGACTGAAGATATGGTTGCGAAATTTGCTTGCATTAAAGGTGGGTAGGAAAATAAATGGTGAAGAGGACATAAGGAGGTTACAAAGGGACATAGATTGTGAGTGGGCATAGATCTGGCAAATGGTGTATAATGTGGGCAAATATAAATAGCCCATTTTGGCAGGAAGAAGAAAAGAGAAGCTTATTATCTAAATGGTGAGAGATTGCAAGTGCTCTGAGGTGCAGAGGGATCTGGGTGTCCAGGTGCATGAATCACAAAAGGCTAGTATACAGTACAGCAATTAATTCAAAAAGCTAATAGAATGTTAGCATTTATTGCGAGGGGAGTTGATTATAAGCGTAGGGACGTTATGCTTCAATTATACAGGGCATTGGTGACACCACATCTGGAGTACTGTGTACAGTGCTGGTCTCTTTATCTAAGGAAAGATGGAAATGCGTTAGAAGCAGCTCCGAGAAGGTTACTAGAATAATGCCAGGAATGGGTGGGTTGTCTTATGAGGAAAGGTTGGAAAGGTTAGGTTTGTATCCACTAGAGTTTAGAAGAGTAAGAGGCGACTTGATCAAATCTTTTAAGATCCTGAGGGGTATTGACAGGGTGGATGCAGAACAGATGTCTCCTTTTGTGGGAGAATCTAGAACCAGGGTCACTCATTTAATAGGGAGATGAAGAGAAATGTTCTCTCTGAGGGTCGTGAGTCTCTGGAACTCTCTTTCTCAAAAGGCAGTGGAAGCAGAGCCTTTTAGTATATTTAAGACACAGCTGAAGAGATTCTTGATTAACAAGGGGGTGAACGGTTATCGGGGGTAGGCAGGAATGTGGGGTTGCGGTTACAATCAGACCAGTCATGATCCTATTGAATTGTGGAGCAGGCTCGAGAGACTGAGTGTCATACTGCTCCTAATTCGTATGTTCATATCTTCCTGATTGCTTGCTGCACCCGCATGACAACTTTCTGCAATCCTTGTACAAACACACCCATGTCTCTCTGAACATCAACACTTACATGTTTCTCACCTTTTCAGAAAATCCTGCTTTTCTATTTTTATGACCACCACTTCACACATCCCTATATTATTCTCCATCTGCTCAGTCACTTAATCTGCCGATATCTCTTTGCAGCCTCTGAATGTCCATCCCACAGCTTAGCCTCCCACCTAGCCTGGCATCAAATACTAGCCAAACACAGCTTCACAGCTGCCTATGAGAGGAAACTTTCATTGGGTGAGCTTGAACTAGAGTGTAAAACAAGATTCCAAAGATAAAATTAAAATGAGCCAACCCATTTCATCAGTTAAAATTTTATAATTAGGCTTACCCATGTTTTAAAAGTGCATTGATAGGTCAGTGAAAAGCAATGTTTTTTTGTGTGTCTAATATTAGAATAGATTTTTAATATTGGTTATCATTGTCTCTGCAGATCGCCATGGGTTAAAAGAACCAAAGAGAGTGGAAGAGTTGCAATCACGGATCATCAGCTGCTTGAAGGAACACATGTCATTCAGCAGTACTGGGGATAGCAAAGGGCAACCATTGTCCAAGGTGCTGGGCATCATACCTCAGTTGCGTTCTCTCTGTATGCAGGGGCTCCAACGCATCTTCTACCTAAAACTAGAGGACCTGGTGCCGCCCCCAGCCATTATCGACAAGCTATTTCTGGACACACTGCCTTTCTGAGACGTCTTACCTCTTTCTTCTTGGCAAGTGCACACTTCAATAGCCACGTGGACTGTGACAAAATCAACAGCTGGTGCTCTGGCTTCTCTCCCCTAGAAAGCAGCTTGAACTGCCCACATCCAAGGACCTTTCCTGGCGCTTTACTCTGCAGGATCCTATACTTTTAAAAAACTGTCTGCTTTCTGCTTTTGGGAATGGTGACGTGGCACCTTGGGAATGAAACCTGTCATGATAGAGATGCTTATCTGACTTTTTTCAGTCTGTAACATGTCACCCCAACGTTCTTGGGTGATAGGAAACTTTTTTAAAATGTCAACAACAAAGTTGTTACAAAGGTAGTACGCTTTTTGTTGTGATTGATGCCTTTAGTATAACTCCTGATGTGTCATATGTACAGCAAGTGGTGGTGCAAGAAGGCATCTTTGAACAATTCTGATTTTAGAATGCAAAGGCTGTTGGCTCAAACGTTCAAGTGCAATTTTTTGAAAGTGCTACAATTTCAAGATTTTTTTGTTTTTGTTTTTGTTTTTTCAAACTCTAATTTATTGTAATACTAAAAAGAATTGATGAAATACAGGAATTGTTGGCACTAACTTTACTGACAAAGTTACCTGAACTTGAATTATAGTGATATTTGTACTGATAAATATACATGACGCGGGGACACTTTCTGAACCAGAAGAGCACTTACACGTTGCTTAGAAAGAGAAAAATATATGGAGAAAAACACATTTTAATTTTTCAAAGAACTTTATGCAGTGTTTTAAGGATGATCACAGAGCTTGGACGTAAAGATACTGAAATACAGCTAAGGCAAGATCTTCTGAGTCAGAATTGGTTAATCCACCAGACTGTTTTACAAACCCAGCAGGTCTTACTGAATACTGTAGTTGTAAGAATGTAGGTGCTAGAAGGGATGCAGTCAGCTGCATTAAACATTCCGTGTTTGTAAAAGTTTTTGTATGATGTTTATACTGTTGATGCCATATACTAATACAAAAATACTTTTGTTGCATAATGTCTTTATTTGTATAAAGATTATATGCATGTTATTGTAATGGCTTTGCCTGTATTTATTGCGACAATTGCCGGTTGCTCAGAGTAACTCTGCAGGCTGAATTCAGGAACCCTAGCTGTTAAAGGGGCAGTGCCTTGCTTTTGACAACAGAGTGTATTCACAAACCAACTCTGTGCTCCTTTAGCATTCAACAGTGTTTTCTCGTGTTAATCTGCGTGTTTTCAAATGTTCAGTACATTGTACATAGACAGAAATGTAAATTAAAATATTAAATTGAATAACATTTTATCAGAACACACTTGGCTTTGGAGGATTCTCTTTGTGTGCACAATTTATTATATCTAATTCTAACCATGGTTCACTGCACTTTTTTGAATGCCGATTAATTTATATTTTACCTCTTATTCTGAGGCAACGAATCTAAATTTTTAAAAATGTGACATTTTGGATAATTATTTTATCCTCTCTTTTTATCATATTTCCCCTTTTTGTGTCTTACCACAGCATGCCCCTTCTCTTGATTGAGACACTGGGTTAGGTACATGGTATGGGCCTTCACCAAGACTGCTGGATCAGCTGCAAAATGTTATATGAAAGTAATCCAAGACTACAGCTAGGATTTATAAATGTTTTATTAAAGTTTTCCAATGAGCATTTTTACATAACAAAAATAGACATACAGATAGTAATAAAAAATAACAATAAACATAGCCCAAAGCTTACAATGAAACTACTTACAAAACAGAATTTAAAAAAAAAAACAGAACAGGGTGGGTTTTGTCTCCATGCCCAACTCACATTATATCAACAGCAACCCCCCTACCTGAAACCCCCCCCTCCCCCCCCAGATGCTGCTGACACTTACTGCTCCCCTAGAAAGTCAAGGAAAGGTTGCCACCGCCGGGAGAACCCCAGCAAGGACCCTCTCAAGGCAAACTTTATTCGCTCCAGGCTGAGGAACCCCGCCATATCGCTAACCCAGGTCTCCACGCCCGGGGGTTTCGAGTCCCTCCACACTAACAAGATCCGTCTCCGGCTACCAGGGAGGCAAAGGCCAACACCTCGGCCTCTTTCGCTTCCTGCACTCTCGGATCCTCTGCCACCCCAAATATCGCTACCGCTGGGCTCGCCTTCACCCGAGCGTCCAAAACCCTAGACATCACCCTTGCAAACCCCTGCCAGAATCCTTTAAGCGCCGGGCATGCCCAAAACATATGGGCATGATTCGCCGGACTCCCCGTACACCTCGGGCATCTGTCCTCCACTCCAAAAAACCTACTCATTCTTGCCGCCGTTATATGCGCCCGATGCACCACCTTAAACTGGATTAACTTGAGCCTGGCACATGATGAGGAGGAGTTCACCCTGCCCAGGGCATCGGCCCACAGGCCCTCATCTAGCTCCTTGCCCAGCTCCTCCTCCCACTTAGCCTTCAACTCCCCTACTGAGGCTTCCTCTGCCTCCTGCAGCTCCTGATATATGTTCGACACCTTCCCCTCCCCTAACTAGATGCCAGACACCACCATATCCTGGATCCTACTTGGGGGCAGCCGCGGGAATGTCCCCAACTGTTTTCCAAGGAAGTCCTGAACCTGAAGGTCCCTGAACGTATTCCCCGGGGGCAGGCCATACCTCTCCTCCAGCGCCTGCATGCTGGGGAAAACCCCGTCTATAAACCGGTCCCCCATCCTCCTAATACCTGCCCTATACCAGCCTTGGTATCCCCCATCCAACCTACCCGGAGCAAATCTGTGGTTATTCCGTATCGGGGTCCACACCGAGGCCCCCTCCTCTCCCCTGTGTCTCCTCCACTGCCTCCAAATCCTCAGTGCTGCTGTCACCACCAGACTAGTGGTGTATTGCGCCGGCGAGAACGGCAGCGGAGCTGTAACAATTGCCCCTAGACTTGTGCCTCTACACGACGACACCTCCAACCGCCCCCACGCCGCCCCCTCCTCCATCTTCCATTTCCTGATCACGGCCATATTGGCCGCCCAGTAATAACTGCAAAAGTTCGGCAGAGCCAGTCCTCCCCCCCCCCCCCCCAACCACCCTACACTCCCCCGGCTACGCTCCAAGAATACCCTTTTGACTCGCGGGGTCTTATTCGCCCACACAAATCCCGTAACAATCCTATTCAGCCGCTTAAAGAAGGACTTGGGGATGAAAATGGGGAGTGTAGCCATCTGGGATGGCCACGTCCCGATTACAAAATGGACACTTGCAAAGACTGCAGGGAAAATTGGACAATGCTAAGAAACAAGCAGGTGCAAGCTCTGTCTGTTGATTAGAACCTTAAACTCTCAGACAGGACAGAAACTACTAAACGACCTACATACTAATGAGCCATCTCCGGGGACAAAAGGGAAACATTTAGATACACAATGTTAGGACAGACTCCCCGGCACCAGAAGAAGCTAAGACAAAGCAGACTGACAGTCACCAGGACACGCCAAGCGATCAGGGAACCACCCCTCTATTGGAGGAAAATCGATATCAATGATTGGGAAAGACCCAATTAGTTGAGGCCAAGTGCAAGGCCCGCCCAAAAGAGCGCGAAGCCCTTTTGGGTATAAAAGGTATCCCCCAAGGGAGAACGCCCTCCTTTGGCTTTGGCTCTCAGCGAAGAGAGAGACCTGCCTAGCAGCTACAGCAGACCAAGTAAGTTCCAAGTCAACGCACGCTACGAGATAGACGCTCCTAGTTGCTACCCTGCAAACAGCTCAACCCAGCAGCCTCAGAACCGAGCAACGACCATTGTTCCTCTGACTGAGTGGGCGCCCAAAGCTAAGTATAGGCTTTAGTAATAGTGGTAGTTTAGTTTGTAGAGTTTATGCATAAGTAGATTTGACTGTGTGTAAATAAATGAGCATTGCTTTTGAACTTACGAACTGGTGTATCGAGTCATTGATCAGTATTCGGTTCTGAACCTTGTGGCGGTGTCGAACGATACCTGGCGACTCTTGAGCAAACGTGATTAAACAGAAGCAAATTAAGAGCCAACCAAAAGTTAGCAACATTTACTGGCGACATCTGACGGGACCCAATTTAGAAGTGGCCTAACCACTCCGAGAGAACCCAAAATCTGAATTGAGAATCCAATTGGGAACAGAAATAAAAACCACAAGCGTCAAAACAGTACTGATCAAGCCTCTGAGATTCGGAAGTGTGTTAATGCATGTGTACTAACAGGGATATAAGGTAAACCTGAGAGATTTTGTTGCGAAAAACTGTCGGGGGTTTTGTAGGCCGCATGTTTACATCACCGCTTTATCACCCTCTGTTCCAAATTCGGTAGAGATCCTAGTAGCGAGAATGGCAATGAAGGAAATGGAACGCCTTATGAACCCCCAGGATTTCGAGGTCGCAGCGACCAGCAATAGAGTAGGACAGTGTCGCGTTTGGGAAGAAGAGATCAGGAAATATCTCAAAGGGAAAGGATGGCCCCTTTGGAGTGAATTCTGTGATAATGAGGAAACAGGACCCGGGAGGATAGGACATACTTGGTGGGAGAACCTGTCAGATATCCACAAGAAGAGCTTGGGAAAAGCTCACAAGCCGATGGCAGTCATGTCCTGTTTGGCATAATTGCGAGGCACAGAGGAGGTCGTTAGGATGCTCCGTAAAGAGATAGAGGAGAGAGACAGAACCAGTGAGGTAGATGTGAGTGAGGTAGAGAAAGAGAATCGAGTTCTGAAAGAGCAGTTAGCAGCAAGGGACAGAGAGGTGGATGATGCCAAGACGGCACATCAGTCTTGTCTCGTGCATTTGAACAGATTTCAGACACAATACGATAAGGCCTACCAGGACACGCAACGTGCGGTCTTGGTAAGACAAGAAACAGAACAGCAAGTTGAGAAATTGAAGAAACAGTGCAATGATTTAAAAGCAGCCCTACGAGCACGCCATACTTCCACCACGGAACAAAGGCAAAGCTCCGTAGACCACGCAAAGTGCCGGAAGCAAATTGCAGAATTGCAATCTCTGCTGTCCGTGCAAAATGGATTTCAGAGTACATTCGGACCCCAATTAGATCAAGAAAATGGCCCCGATTGGCAGGAATTGAACGCGACTGCCCACAGATACGGACATGGGACATGCACGCAGGAAAAACCCCAGAAAAGGAAAGCGCCCCAACCCCCAACCGAACAGGCAGAACACACCCCCATAAATCCTGTGACCACACACCGCAGGGCCGCAGGAGAAGGAGAAGCAGATTTCCTTTACACAACCCCATTTACGGGACGCGTGTGGAAAAATTACACCGTTCCTTCCCATATCCGACCTCCACCAATTTTTCGCGAAAGTCAGACAACAGGCTACCATGTACAACCTGGACAAAAAGGAGCAAGTGAAGCTCACAGTTTTAAACCTCGACCCTTCAGTCGTGGCAGCCGTTCCTGACCCACAGAATGTAGGAGGAGATACTCCAAGAGAAGCACACAGCGATCCTTGATGCGCATCGGCTTTAACAGAGGAGACCCCGTAGAAGGCCTAAATAAGTGTAGGCAAAAGAAGACAGAGCACCCCACAGCATTTGCTGGACATTTGTGAATTCACTTTACTGCAGTTTTTGGAGAGTTAGCCCGCGTCTATTTGTCCCCAGATAATATGGCCAAATGGACCCGAATTCTAGTCTCCCACGCCACAGAAGCAGGACGAAAAGCTTGCGCAAATTATGACCCCTCAGATGAGGCCCACAATGAAAAATGGGTTTTGAAGAGATTGTCCCACGCTTTGGAGCAATCAATTGCAGGCAAAACCGCATTTATAACACCCGATGAAGAGCAGGTGGAAATGAACCCAGTTATGGCACACCAGAACAGCCAATCCCAGCCCAAAGCTCAGGAATGTTACAATTGTGGACAGCTATGACACTTTGCACAAGAGTGCAACGCGCCCCAGAAGCAGCAGAGAAACCAACAGACAGACACCCTAAACAAGAATAGGGCAAAGCCGATCCATAGCGTTAGCACCCATTCAGAGAGTACAGATATGAATGGCACCGTCTCACGATGTTCGGGCTCCCCAACCTGAGTCTGCGACACCCTTTGGGACAAGTCTGGTAGACCGGTAGTAGCAGGCAAAGTTCGGGGACAACCCGTGGAATTTCTTTGGGACACAGGAGGGTCCCGTACCACACTCAAATCTCCACGATGTTCCAGCGAGACATGTGGCCCACAACAGACACCATTACACTCAACAGTTTTACAGGCCATTTACAACAGGGACACATCACAGCCCCTATAGCAATACAGATAGGGAACATTGCAACCAAGCATCCCGTAGTTTCAGTTGATCTGCCCCAGACAGCAGAACATATCCTTGGGATTGATTTAATGTGCTCCCATAACCTCTCTTTTGATCCAGTTAACAAGTGTGTATGGAAAATGGCAAAGGCAGCATGAGCCCCCGCCACGCTCACAGTAGGAGAATACGTAAATAGGATTAGCTCAGTAGGAGACTTCTGGTTCGACCCTCGAGCCATTAGTGCAGACAAACAGGTTAGGGCAGTCCTGCAGGAACATAAAGCAGCATTTGCACAGCACAAGCATGACTGTGGCAGTTTGACTGGCTTTGTGAACGTTACAGGTCCTGACCCTAAACCCCAGAAGCAGTACGGATTTCCCCAGGAAGCAGAGGGAGAAATCTCCAAAGTAATAGAGTTTGTTGGATCAAGGCATACTCAGACTAATAGCCTCCACAAGCAACGCACTGGTTTGTCCCGTCAGGAAACCGGATGGATCATGGCGACTGACTATTGATTACCGGGAACTGAACAAAGTAACCCCAGCAGCAGCCCCCACTGTAGCCACGAGTCCCGAGACCATGCTCAAACAGGGCTCCAGTCAAAAAAAAATTTGGTTTTGGACATTAGTAATAGCTTCTGGCCCATTCCATTGGCTAAAGCGTGCCACTACAAATTTGCCTTTACATTCCAAGGGCAATAGTACATGTGGACGTGCCTTCCACAAGGCTTCCACAACTCCCCCTCCATTTTCCACCGACAGCTGGCAAATGGATTAGCAAAATTTTCCCACCCCGATTGTCTGGTCCAATATGTAGACGACTTGTTACTACAGACAGACACAAAGGGAGAGCACATTTCGCTTCTCGACGAACTCCTAACACTCCTAAAAGAAATTGGTTGTAAAGTCAACCCCAAGAAGGCCCAGATTCTGACAGAAAAAGTGATTTACTTGGGAACAGTGATCACTCATGGTAAACGCGAGATCGAGCACAAGAGAATTGTCTCGATCGTCAAATTGCCCCTTCCCCACAATGTCTCAGCCTTCCGTTCATTTTTAGGACTGGTTGGCTAGTGCCGAAACCATATTGACGGTTTTGCCACTAAAGCAGCGCCCCTTTCCGAACTTCTCAAGAAGTAGGCACCTTGGGAATGGCTTCCACAGCATACAGATGCCGTGGACGCTTTAAAAAGAGCACTCAGCACAGCCCCCGCACTACAGGTCCCAGATCCACATTCCCCATACGCTATAGAGGTAGCAAGCACCGACCGAACCCTTTCGGCCGTGCTCCTCCAGGAACGCCACGACCAGCATACGCCTCACGCATGTTAGACCCCGTAGTGCAAGCATTTTCTGCCTGTGAAAAGCACCTGCTCGCAGTTTTTTGGGCAGTGCAATACTTCGCATACATTACAGGACTCAACCCCATCACCATCCTCACAGCTATTGTTAGACTGCCAACTTAAAGATGGCACAGTCAGCCAAATTCGTGCAACCCGTTGGACCCTTCTTTTACAGGTACGGGACATCACAGTAAAGAGAACCAAAACCCACACATTCCTTGCCGATAATCTGCAGTATGCAGGCACCCCTCACGAATGTGACATCATCACCACAAAACACAGGCCTATTTATTCGCAAAACACCCCCCAGGAAAACAGGTAGTACACTCCAGAGACCCCAGCCCACAGACACGTGCGCATCCCTAAGGATTTACGTGGATGGCTCATCCACAGTGTTAAATGGAGCAAGAATTACCGGTTGCGGTATATATGTCGAGGACGCGCAGGGACGTGCCCTAGATGAAATTTCCTTGAAGTTGCCAGGACACATAGGCTCGCAGGCAGCAGAGCTGGCAACAATTGCGTATATTGTAGACCACCCAGACTCGTTCCCGACCCCAGCAGACATCTATTCGGACAGCTTGTATGTCTAATAGTTTGATAGAGTTCCTACCACTCTGGGAAACAAGAGGATTTGTTTCCGCGGACGGTAAACCCCTACCCTCAGACCCATTACTCCGCCATATCTTAGAGACAGCGAAGGATAGGAAATACGGCATAATTAAGGTTCGCAGTCATCACCATTCTTCCCCCCCCCCCCCCCCCTGGAAACATTAAAGCAAACGCCCTAGCGAAGGCAGGCTCCAGGCATGATTGCTTTTGGTCCCCCCCCCCCCCCTCCCCCCCCCCCCCCCCCCGAAAGCACCCCAGTACATGCAGTTCAGGTCTCACAGACCAACATTCAGGATTTAGCGAAGGCCCAGAAAGAGGACGAGAAACTCAGGGAAGTTTTAAAGGGAACCTTCCCAGCCCCGTACGACAAGTTTAGAAACGCGATCACCACACACGACGGTGTGATTTTAAAGGATGGCATTTATATAGTTCCCAGCCAGGACAGGAACCAGATCATTTGTCAGTTCCATGACAATCATGGACACCAAGCAATTGAACCCACCCTAGCCCACCTCAGACCGCTTTGTTGGTGGCCCGATTTAAAAATCGATGTCACACACTATGTAGAGAATTGTTTAATCTGTGCGCAGAACAATCCGGACAGATATGCTAAAAAGGCTCAACTTAGCCATACCCGCCCCGTTAATGGACCCTGGACAAATCTCCAGATAGATTATATAGGACCCCTATCCCCATGCAGAAATGGTTACAAGTATGTGTTGGTGGTCATAGACACCTTCACAAAATGGGTGGAAGCATTTCCGTCAATAACTAATACGGCCAAGACAACAGCTAAAATCTTAACACACCACATCTTTACAAGATGGGGCCTCCCACCGCAGTATAGAATCCGACCAAGGCCCCCATTTCACCGGACGTGTAATGAAAAATGTCCTCACAATTTTCGGAATTACACAAAAGTTCCATAACGCATACCACCCCCCAGTCAAGTGGTATTGTAGAATGAATGAATAGGACATTGAAAGCCACCCTCAGGAAAATGGTTCAGCAAAATAATAGTACCTGGGATTCAGTACTCCATTTGCTTTGATGTTTTTAAGAAACACAGTATCTACATCCAAAGGTTACATCCCCCACACCCTCATGACCGGACGCCCCATGAAAGGCACTGAGTATTTACTAGGACTGGATTTGACCAGCCCCGCAGTTACAGTCCTCACACATGAAAATGCGGTCACACAACTAGTACAGAACATAAAGGCAGCCCAACTCGCCGCAGCAGTGAGACTTGGAACCAGGAAGAAACAGAGCAAGGCCTGCTTCGACAAAACAGTACACGCCACTGAGTTTACAGTAGGGCAACAAGTTATGCTTTCCCTTTACAACCCCAGTTCATTCCTCTCCCCAAAATTTTCCGGACCGTACTCCATTTCGAACAAAGTCAGCCCCTCAGTATACAAAATAACCTATCCCAATGGTAAGTCTGCGTGGTTTCATATAAACCAGCTCAAGGCTTATGGCTCACAGAATAACCACACACACCACATCCTGCTCGCAGCAGCAGACGAGCACGCCCCGCCCACAGAAGACATAGTCCTACCCTCCCCCAACCATTCCAGCCCGCCCTCAGACACAACTTCAACTCTGCCCCCAGAGGCATGACTCCGCCTCTCCCTTCTCTCAACCAGCAGCAACAGTGACAGTGATAGCAATCAAGATGACGATAGCCACAGCACCCCACAATATGTCTAGACCCCTGCACCAGGCCCCACTCCCAGTGAATCTGAGCATGATTCTACCGACCCATTTGAAATCACTTATATCAAAGCCCCTGACCCAGACCCACCGCCCGACGATTACGGATTGAAGCATCGTAGCTCCAACCTCGACACACAATTCTGGCACCGAGACAATTTGTTCAGGCTCATCCGGAATGATGAGATGGACCCAATTCTTAGCTGCCCTAAGCAGCTTTAGCACGGTTACTACAGGCAAGAGTTTGGCAGCCGGGAGAAGATGATGACTTAGAGTCTGACTCCCACCAAACAAATCCCTTTGCGACCCTGTTCTCTATTGAGCAGTGAGGTGTCCAGATGATGCAGAAAAAGGAACCGATGGAGAGATACGGTGCCCTTGCTGATGGAACCTGCACCATGTTTGTTGAATGTTTGTTCGTTAGTGTTATCGTTAAGTGTTGTGTGTAAACTCGGAAAGTTTTTCATGGCCCCACGTCACCACCCCCTTTGACGGCCAGTGGCTGTTAAGAGGATCTAGTTTGTCCCCAGAAACTTGTTAATGGAACAAGTTTATCGCAGACAATAGTTCAGAGGAACTAGTTTGTCGACAGAACCTTGTTAAAGGTACAAGTTTGTCCCAGACAATAGTTCAGAGGAACTAGTCTGTCGACAGAACCCGACTCATAGTTGCTCTCCTAATTCGAGAGGCAGCCCCCCACGACGACCACATTCTTACCCGTTCTTGCCGGTTGCTCAGGCAGTGGAGAAACGGCATTGGTCCCCGCCCTGCTTGATGATCCCCCCTCTGGTCAGCTACGCTCGGGTAGAGCACATACGGCATTGATCACCATCCTACCCGGGGATTCCACCCATTTCTTACCCGCCGCGGCCCATACACACCCCATTTTGGCTCGTTACGGTCAAAATTATTTTGTTTGGTTTTGGCAACCCTTAGGTTGCTTCCCTATGCTATTTACACCCTCAAACATTGGGATGGTAAATCTCACAGGCTGCGAGATGGCTCGCAGTACGGCAGTATTTTCTTAGATGTCTTGTCCAAATATTCGGCTTTAAAAAAAAATGAGGGAGTCACAGATGGTGACCAATTATAAAGGGAAATTGGCAGTAAAGGCCAGACAGACAGACATACGAGATCTTAAGCATCATAGAATTTACAGTGCAGAAGGAGGCCATTCGGCCCATCGAGTCTGCACCGGCTCTTGGAAAGAGCAGCCTACCCTATCCCCATAACACAGTATCCCCACCCAACACTAAGGGCAATTTTGGACACTAAGGGCAATTTATCATGGCCAATCCACCTAACCTGCACATCTTTGGACTGTGGGAGGAAACCAGAGCACCCGGAGGAAACCCATGCACACACGGGGAGGATGTGCAGACTCCGCACAGACAGTGACCCAAGCCGGAATCGAACCTGGGACACTGGAGCTGTGAAGCAATTGTGCTATCCACAATGCTACCGTGCTGCCGTGTGAAATTTTGCTTGTGTTCACAAAACTCCAGAAACCCAGGAACCACAGAGGAAGACAAAGAAGTCCGACAAAGATGAAGACAGCCTTCGTGTTCACATGGATCTTAGCGGGATCCCTTCAGTTGCGCACGGATGCTACCCCCCTGACCCCTACCACACAAACTGTAAATAACTCTCACCCCTGCAATACACGGAACCCCGAGATAACTAGCCCAGCGACAGCTAGCAATACCCCGACATGGTGTGATAAGTTTATCACCTGGTACTCACTCTCACATGTAGTCGAAGCACTCTTAGTGCTGGCGATACTTTGCAGTGTCGTGCAAACGTTTAGAGTCAGGAAATGGCGAAGGAGAGCATATCGCTCTCGCACCCCGGTATACAGATTTAGGTCCCCCATTTTCGGATTTCACCAGACCCCCGAACCCATTGGGACGGATTAAAGAGCATCCATTTTGTTTAATGTATTCTATGGAATAAAGAGATGTAAACCTCTGTATCTGACTGCCAGGTCAGAGAAATTTGAGTGCTGCTATTTTGTACAATTTAAGATGTATAGATTATTTTTGGATTGTTTAAATGAGGATAGTTTATTGAGAATAGTTAGAGGTTCCAGTTTTTTTATTTTGCTGTAATGCATGTATTAATGTCATAGCGCCCCGTAGAATTTTTTGATAATGAATGTATTTAAAATGGTTTAGGTAAAATTGTGTTGCATAGGATAGGACAGTGTAGAGCCTAAGCATGGGTACCCCGGGGATCAGAGGATGAAGACGCCATGGTAATGTGATCCTTCAAGCTTCGCGTTGAGGATCACAAGGAGGGTGTGTAGCCATCTAGGATGGCCACGTCCCGATTACAAAATGGACACTTGCAAAGACTGCAGGGAAAATTGGACAATGCTAAGAAACAAGCAGGTGCAAGCTCTGTCTGTTGATTAGAACCTTAAACGCTCAGACAGGACAGAAACTACCAAATGATTTACATACTAATGAGCCATCTCCGGGGACAAAAGGGAAACATTTAGATACACAATGTTAGGACAGACCCCCCGGCGCCAGAAGAAGCTGACTGACAGTCACCAGGACACGCCCAGCGATCAGGGAACCACCCCCCTATTGGAGGAAAATTGATACCAATGATTGGGAAAGACCCAATTAGTTGAGGCCAAGTTCAAGGCTCGCCCAAAAGAGTGCAAAGCCCTTTTGGGTATAAAAGGTATCCCCCAAGCGAGAACGCCCTCCTTTGGCTTTGGCTCTCAGCGAAGAGAGAGACCTGCCTAGCAGCTACAGCAGACCAAGTAAGTTCCAAGTCAACGCACGCTATGAGACAGACGCTCCTAGTTGCTACCCTGTAAACAGCTCAACCCAGCAGCCTCAGAACCGAGCAACGGCCATTGTTCCTCTGACTGAGTGGGCGCCCGAAGCTAAGTATAGGCTTTAGTAATAATGGTAGTTTAGTTTGTAGAGTTTATGCATAAGTAGATTTGAATGTGTGTAAATAAATGAGCATTGCTTTTGAACTTACTAACTGGTGTATCGAGTCATTGATCAGTATTCGGTTCTGAACCTTGTGGCAGTGTCGAAAGATACCTGGCGACTCTTGAGCAAACGTGATTAAACAGAAGCAAATTAAGAGCCAACCAAAAGTTAGCAACAGGAGGCACTGAAATACGAAGAGGAACCTGGGGAGAACCGTCATCTTCACAGTCTGCACCCGTTCCGCCAAGGAAAGCGGGAGCATATCCCACCTTTTAAACTCTCCCTCCATCTGCTCCACTAGCCAGGTTAAGTTGAGCCTGTGCAGGGCATCCCAGTTCCTGGCCACTTGTATCCCCAAGTACCAAAAGCTCCTCTCCATATCCTGAGCGGGAGCTTCCTCGGTCTCTTCTCCTGGCCCCTGCCGTGGACCACGAACAGCTCACTCTTCCCCATGTTCACCTTATACCCCGAGAACCTCCCGAAGTCCCCCAGGATCCGCATGACCTCCCTCATCCCCTCTAACGGGTCCGAAATATTCAACAGCAGGTCATCCGCGTAGAGGGAGACCCGCCTCCTCCACTCCGCGGACCAGCCCCCTCCAATCCCCCGAAGTCCTGAGCGCAATGGCCAACAGCTCAATTGCCAGGGCAAACAGCAACGGGGACAGGGGACACCCCTGTCTGGTCCCCCGGTGCAGCCTGAAATATTCCGACCTTAGCCGGTTTGTGGACACACTCGCTACAGGGGCCTGATACAGCAGCTTGACCCACCCTATAAATCCCTATAAAGCTACCACAAACCGGACAACCGGATTAACCCCTTATGAGCTAATGGCAGGACGGGTGGTGCAATTACCATAAAGCATCATAACAGGTGGGACCGATGTAGGTCCGCTAAAAGACAGAATCAGGAGATATGTTTCGGAACTGAGCACCCAGCTGAGCTCCAAAAGGAGGGAGGGAAAGCTAGTCAAGATACAGCAAGCTATCTGCTTTGTTTAACAGGGCAGGGATGGGGATGTGCCTATGCCCTGGTTCCCACAAATAATTCCTGCATACAGACGCAGTGCATCCGCCAGCATTGTTGGGTTAATAAAGGACAGTTTACTTGCACCTGCAATGAACTAAAATGCATGAACATAACCGCAGGAAGACAGTTCATGTGTGGGCAGTGCAATGGGACTCACATAAACTCAGCCACATGGACATACCCGTTTGATACTTATCAGGTGGTGGAATCAAACGGGGAGTCAGGGGAACCGAGAAATTGGGAAATCAGGACACTACATGCTACCGGGCAAAGGAGGGATACGTCTTCCTCTTCAATGGAACATGCGCGGCAGAAACACTACATCTCCCAGGCGTTTTTGCTGTGGGAACCATAGGACCACTCACCATACCATGCCCTCAGAAGGGACATATTCGGAGAAGAATAGTGACCCGGGCTATCAGCAAGGAATTCTGCGCTGATTGGGAAACCCCGGGCACATTAGGATCATCCCTGGGGTACGGGTTCCTCAGGACTCTATCTCTGGGGGGAGCAGCAGGAGTGATTAGTGCTAAGAACAGAAATGTAATTGTTTACGGATTAACAATCTTGGGAAACAGTACCTCAAAAGCGCTAGAGGCTGTCAACCAAGAAATGGCTGAACTCAGATTATATGCACAACAGACACGGTATGCAGTAGACTACCAGTTAGCCCAACAAGGGGGAGTGTGTACAATCATAGGAGATAAATGTATAACCCATGTCATAGACGAATCCTATAATATTACAGAGGCCATTCACAATATCAGGGAACAACTGGATAACTTCAGACAGGGACCCACAAAAGGAAGTAGCTGGTTAGAGTGTCTAGTGGGAAATATCTGGGGACCCTATTTAATACACAGACTGGTCATGTTCATATCGGTCACACTGGTGTGCTGCCTTAGCTTTGGGTGTCTAAAGATCTGTTGTAGTACCGTAACAAAGGTTGTGTCAGGAGCCAGTGTCACCCTTAACAAAACCACGATATTCCCCGAAGACTCCAGGAGATGCGAAGAAAGACGGGAAGTTGCGGACCTGTACCTATGAGAGGTACCGTGGTGTTGGTCTACGGGGTTGTTGGGGCGACCACAGCCCGGACCAAAAGGAGGGGTTGAAGTGGGAAATAGTTCAGAAGGGCACTTGGCACAGAAGATGGCTGCCTGACACACAAGATGGAGACACGGAGAATGAAGCAGACATAACTGATGCCTGGAGCCCAGCGGGGTGCCAGTAGGACAGATAGGAACAGATCCAGGACAAAGGGAGCCAGACAGGAAGATTAAGAAATACATAAATGCGGGACACCACTTGAATAAAGCTGACTTCAGCCAAGGTGTACACAATGATCTGCTAATACGAATGTCTTGGGCCATTTCCGAAAAGGGTCAATCGATACTGCTTTCCTGCTGCTACCTGTAACCTGTAAAACCTCTTTAACCATAACCATGTGTAAATGGCAAAATGCTTACAAGTAGCGATGTACAATCTATAAAATGTTTAAAGGAAGTGGCTGTTTAAAGATAACAAGGTGATAATTGTTTTGTATCTGGGCCCATTGTGAACCCAAAGTATAAAATGAATGACTGCCATTCAAACCACGAGAAAGGCTGGCTACCGTACCGCGGGGTACGTACGCTTTCTCCCGAAGCTTCGTGTAACAATAAAACTGCACTGATTTGAACACAGCAAGTCTGACTCCTGAAGTGGTTGATTTTTCCCACAACACCACCCCCCCCCCCCCCCCATCCCGCCGACTAGCCATCTCCCTTTTTCGGCCAGCCGCGTGCCCCGCCTCCCTCCTCCAGCTCTCCCCCCCGGCGACCCCCCCCCCGCCCGACTCTCTATCCATACCCCTCACCTGGCTCCCCTTCAGTCAGCAAAGCAGCAACCCCCCCCACCCCCGCACCCCCACCCCACCCCGCCAAGCATCCGCTTAGCTCTTGTTTACAGCTAGGATTTATAAGAGTAGCCAGCTTTCTTCCCCTGAATGCGTGACGGCTGATGGAAATGTGCCTTCTAGGGTGTCCTAGGTAATTAACAAAAACGTTCAACCTCAAATTCTAATGTTGTATTGTCATGGTAATATGCTAAAGATTGATTTTATAAATCAAGATATGAAAATAGTTTTGATACCGATAGCAATATTAATTTCAGTCAAAATAATCATCAGTATTTCTACTGAACTGTTGCACAGCTAAACAATTATGCAACCTACAAACCTGTCCATCTCAGTGCAAATATCTTTTTACTATTTCAGTATGGCCTTTACGGCATAATAAGAAAGAGTTTCAGTTAAATGTCCTACTGTGTTCCTTGATCAGAACAAATACATATATTTCACCTGGTTTCGGTCTTCCGTTTAAAAATTACCTTTATTAATTTAAATTGAATTGTAATGTCACGGCACTATTTACCTTAAATAATGTCAACCTGAACTCTGCAGTGTAATTGTGAAATATCATCATACAAAGGATTATTTGATCTATGTTTTCTCACATCCTGTGTGTTAGTCATTTAAATTCTTTTGGATATTTAATTGTAAAATAAAATATTCACCACCACATGCAATGATGTATGGGGTGCAATTTAAGCAAATGGGAACTGTGTCCATTAGCAATTGCGTATAGCCACGTGTTTTCCGGCACTTGCAGAATCGAGAAACACAATGCTACCTAATGTGACACGGTTTGATCTGTGGCCTTGGGGGAATGCGTGGCCAAGGCCGCACTTAGTCCCGTTCCCTGCACTGAGGAGCCCCGCTCACCGAAACTCCTCAGTGCAGGTGGCGTCCCGATCTCTCGAGCCCCCGACGCAACCCCCACCCATTGTAAGGGGGTCCCCAGACCTGCCCCACACCCATGCAGGGTGCCCTACAGCCATGCAGGGCCCCTGCAACCAATCACCGCCACGCACTTTCAGGCAGTTGTCACAGGCAAGTCTCCAACTACCAGGCCAGTGGTAAGGCAGGGGTGGCTTCCTTTGAACTGTAGGGCTCAGGTTGTACTGAGGATGGGGAGAACTAATCTCACGGAGGAGAAGGGGCTGCAGGGTTGGGGATGTACTATGGGGAAGGTTGCACTCCGACACATGACTGGGGAGAAGGGTGAAGATGAACAATGTAATTGGCCTCAAGATCTGAATGGTGAGGTCCACATGGCCCATGGGCACATCCACTTTAAAAAGTTCAGGGGCTAACAAATGGACATGCCATAAGTACAAAGGAATCAAGAAACAGAGGGGGGAAGGTAAAGGGGTGTGAGGGAGGGAAAGATAAACATTAAGCTTCTCTGGTACAATGGGAGGGGTTTCCACAATCCCACAGGGAGGGTCCAAGGTTGTCTGGTGATGAGAGGTCTGCACAACCCTCTTGCAACCTGCAGCAATGGCGCAACATAAAATTAAAATGCGGAGAAGCTTTGCTGGAGAGGGTTGTACGGGTGGATAACACAGGATAATTCAGTGGGGTTTATTAAAATGGAAGGAAAAAGTATTGTCCCAGTGCAAAAGTGCAACAGAGTGTACAGCCTGTTCAGAGACTGGTGGATAAGCAGGTACCAGAACTTAAGGATTTTTATTTGTGAGGGTAAGGTTTACCCATGTGTACAAGGTGGAGTAGGTAAGGAGATTAAGATCTTAAGGGGCACAAAAACAAGTTCATCTTTAATGATGAGAGATAATGAGATATGTAGTTTGTAAGGGGAATTGCCAGAAAAGGTGGTAATATGTGGAATTAGTGATGAGAGGACTAGTGTGCCACTCTGTAAGGTAAGGTTAGAGAGTCCAGTGAAAGTGAAGAAGTGGTAGTAGAAGTAATAGAAAAATTCCCTTTTTCAGGGAATGGTTTATCCTAGGTAATGATGTTGCTGGATTACAGGTGAAAGTGCAGCCTACTGTGGTTGAAAGGCCAGTGGAAAGTCATACAACTGAGATGTTGCAAGAAGTATATCCTGATTGTGTGGTAACCAGATCACAAAGCCACAGGTTAAGACAGGAGGAAGAGAACTTGAGGAGTGCCAATAGCGAGATTGAGGTTCAGTAGTCAGAAACCATGTTTGATCAGATGGTTAGTAAAGAACAAGAGCAGGTGCGGGATGAAATGGATATCTTTAGTGTAGCGCACAAAGACTCCATGAGACGAATATAGTGAAGTCGATGAGGCTTTATTAAGCGTGTCTGTTCCCCAGCAGCTCGATAGTAAACTGGCCTGCGGGGGAAGACACCGGCTTCTTATACTTCGCCTTCAGGGCGGAGCTTGAGGTCAACGGCCAACCAGGACCCGGGATCATGACATTAGGGCTTCCAGTCCCACATGACCCCCAATACATACTACCACATTCACCCCTTGTCAAAAATGAACCCGGCGGGGTGATGCTTCGTATGGTGGTAAGGGTTTACAGGGCTGGTCCTGGGAGGATAGAACATTCACATGGTAGTACAGTATTGGACAGTTTCATCCTGTTGCAACTATTTACAGAGGGTATAGGAAAAAAACAAAATGTTCTTTGAACAGTCCATCTTTGTTTTACATCGACGCCACGAGTCGGTCGGGCGGTCTGGTCGTCCGTGTCGATCGCCTCGGCCCCGGCGGTGGTGGTGGTGCTTGTACCAGTGTTGTCGCCTCCAGGAGCCGTACGGTTTCAGCTGTCGGTGCAAAGGGGAGGGGGATTGATCCTCCTGGGAAGGGGCGGTCGCGGGGTGCGGCGGTGGCCAGAAGGGGGGCGGTTGGGTTGATGGTGTCGGGGGGGGGTGCGTGGTGCCGGCGGGCGCCAGATCCCGCAGGGAGACCGTGTCCTGTCGGCCGTCGGGGTACTCCACGTAGGCGTACTGGTTTGCGTGGAGGAGGTGAACCCTTTCGACCAACGGGTCCGCCTTATGTGCCCGCACATGCTTTCGGAGCAGGATGGGTCCTGGGGCCGCCAGCCAGGTCGGCAGCGACGTTCCAGAGGAGGACCTCCTAGGGAAGACAAGGAGACGCTCGTGGGGCGTTTGATTAGTGCTTGTACATAATAACGACCGGATGGAATGGAGAGCGTCCGGGAGGACCTCCTGCCACCGTGAAACTGGGAGATCCCTGGACCGTAGGGCCAGTAGGACAGCCTTCCAGACCGTGCCGTTTTCCCTCTCTACTTGCCCGTTCCCCCGGGGGTTGTAGCTGGTCGTCCTGCTTGAGGCTATGCCCTTGCTGAGCAGGAACTGGCGCAGCTCGTCACTCATGAAAGAGGACCCCCTGTCGCTGTGGACGTATGCGGGGTAACCGAACAGTGTGAAGATGCTGTTCAGGGCTTTAATGACTGTGGCCGCGGTCATGTCGGAGCAGGGAATGGCAAAAGGGAAGCGGGAGTATTCGTCCACTACATTAAGAAAATATGCGTTGTGGTCGGTGGAGGGGAGGGGCCCTTTGAAATCGAGACTGAGGCGTTCAAAGGGGCGGGAAGCCTTAATCAGGTGCGCTCCATCTGGCCTGAAAAAATGCGGCTTGCATTCCGCGCAGATGTGGCAGTCCCTTGTGACTGTACGGACCTCTTCTAAAGAGTATGGGAGATTGCGGGACTTGATGAAGTGGTAAAACCGAGTGACCCCCGGGTGGCAGAGGTCCTCGTGGAGGGTTTGGAGGCGGTCAATTTGTGCGTTGGCACATGTGCCGCGGGATAGGGCATCGGACGGCTCGTTCAGCTTTCCGGGCCGGTACAAGATCTCATAGTTGAAGGTGGAGAGCTCGATCCTCCACCTTAAGATCTTGTCATTTTTAATTTTGCCCTGCTGTGCATTAGCGAACATGAAAGCTACCGACCGTTGGTCAGTGAGGAGAGTGAATCTCCTGCCAGCCAGGTAATGCCTCCAATGTCGCACAGCTTCCACTATGGCTTGGGCTTCCTTTTCCACTGAGGAGTGGCGGATTTCTGAGGCGTGGAGGGTTCGGGAGAAAAAGGCCACGGGTCTGCCCGCTTGGTTAAGGGTGGCCGCTAGAGCTACGTCGGAGGCGTCGCTCTCGACCTGGAAGGGGAGGGACTCGTCGATGGCGCGCATCGTGGCCTTTGCGATGTCCGCTTTGATGCGGCTGAAGGCCTGGCAAGCCTCTGTCGACAGAGGGAAGGTCGTGGTCTGTATTAGGGGGCGGGCCTTGTCTGCGTACTGGGGGACCCACTGGGCGTAGTACGAAAAGAACCCCAGGCAGCGTTTCAGGGCTTTTGGGCAGTGCGGGAGGGGAAATTCCATGAGTGCGCGCATACGTTCGGGGTCGGGGCCTATTATCCCATTGCGTACTATGTAGCCCAGAATGGCTAGCCGGTCGGTGCTAAAAACGCACTTGTCCTCGTTGTACGTGAGGTTCAAGGCTTTGGCGGTCTGGAGGAATTTTTGGAGGTTGGCATCGTGGTCCTGCTGATCGTGGCCGCAGATGGTTACATTGTCGAGATACGGGAACGTGGCCCGTAACCCATGTTGATCAACCATCCGGTCCATCTCCTGTTGGAAGACCGAGACCCCGTTTGTGACGCCAAAAGGGACCCGTAGGAAATGGTATAATCGCCCGTCTGCCTTGAAGGCTGTGTACTTGCGGTCGCTTGGGCGGATGGGGAGCTGATGGTAGGCGGACTTGAGGTCCACGGTGGAGAAGACTTTATACTGGGCAATCCGATTGACCATGTCGGATATGCGGGGGAGAGGGTACGCGTCTAGTTGTGTGTACCTGTTGATGGTCTGGCTATAGTCAATGATCATCCTTTGTTTCTCCCCTGTCTTCACTACTACCACCTGCGCTCTCCAGGGACTATTGCTGGCCTGGATTATGCCCTCCTTTAGTAGCCGCTGGACTTCGGACCGAATGAAGGTCCGGTCCTGGGCGCTGTACCGTCTGCTCCTAGTGGCGACGGGTTTGCAATCCGGGGTGAGGTTCGCAAGCAAGGACGGGGGTTGCACCTTGAGGGTAGCGAGGCCGCAGATAGTGAGTGGGGGTATGGGGCCGCCGAATTTAAACGTAAGGCTCTGTAGATTACATTGGAAATCTAATCCCAGCAAGGTGGGGGCACAGAGTTGGGGAAGGACGTTAAGTTTATAGTTTTTGAACTCCCTCCCCTGCACCGTTAGGGTAACTATGCAGAATCCCTGGATCTGTACGGAGTGGGATCCTGCAGCTAGGCAAATCTTTTGTGCGCTGGGATAGGTGGTCAAGGAACAGCGTCTTACCGTGTCGGGGTGTATAAAGCTTTCCGTGCTCCCAGAGTCGACTAGGCATGGCGTCTCGTGGCCGTTAATTAGGACCGTTGTCGTCGTCGTCTGGAGTGTCCGGGGCCGAGCCTGATCAAGCGTAACCGAAGCGAGCCGTGGTTGTAGTAGTGGGGTGGGGTCCGTTGTTGCCGTCCAAGATGGTGTCGGGGATGGACAAAATGGCCGCCCCCATACATCGCACGTGGCTGGGGGGTCACAAGATGGCGGCAGGGGTGGACAAAATGGCCGCCCCCATGCGTCGTACAGGTCGGGGGCGGTCCAAGATGGCGGCGCCCCTCCTCCCCTCGTGGTGGTCGGGACCCAAAATGGCGGCGTCTGCGGGTCGCACAACGGCGCCCCTCCTCCCCTCGTGGTGGTCGGGACCCAAAATGGCAGCGTCTGCGGGTCGCACATGGTGTGCTGGGGGGTCTGGGAGCGCTAGGACCGCGAGCGCTAGGACCGCGCGGAGCTCCCTCACCGCGAGCGCTAGGACCGCGCGGAGCTCCCTCACCGGGGACAGCGGTGGTCGGGGCCCAAGTCGGCGGCGCCGGCGGGTCAGGCGTGGGGCCGCAAGCGCGAGGAGCTCCCTCACCGGGAGCAGCGGTGGTCGGGGTCCAAGTAGGTGGCGCCGGCGGGTCAGGCGTGGGGCGCGGGACGGGGGTGAGGGTGGCGTTAGGGACGCGAAAAACCCCCTCCTCTCCGTGGAGAGTGTTGGCCGGGACCCAAAGCGGTAGCGCCGGCGGCGGGTCGTACATGGGCTGCGGGGAGGGGGGTTGGGGAGCGTAGGCGGCGTGCAGGGCTCCCAGTTCTCCCGGGACCGCGGTGGTCGGGACCCAGAGCGGCTGCGCCTGTGGGTTGCACATGGCGTGCTGGGGGGGTTGGGACGCATAGACTGCTTGTAGGGCTCCCTGTGGCCCCGGGACGGCGGCGACCTCGCGGGATCGGCACACCACCGCATAATGGCCCTTTTTCCCGCAGCTTTTGCAGATGGCTGCGCGGGCCGGACAGCGCTGTCGGGGGTGTTTCGCCTGGCCGCAGAAATAACAGCGGGCGCCCCCGGTGCGACTCGGCGTTTGGACTGCGCAAGCCTGTGGGGTGTCCGGGGGGGGGTAGGGGGTTTGCCGCGGCGGGTACGTACGGGGCCCAATGGCCTGCCGCGCGGTCGGGGCCGTAGGCGCGGGTATTACGCGCGGCCACGTCTAGGGAGGCTGCTAGGGCCCGTGCCTCTGAGAGTCCTAGCGACTCTTTTTCTAGAAGTCTTTGGCGTATTTGGGAGGATTGCATACCTGCCACAAAAGCGTCGCGCATTAACATGTCCGTGTGTTCGTTTGCATTCACCGACGGGCAGCTGCAGGCTCGTCCCAAAATCAGCAGCGCGGCATAGAACTCATCCATCGATTCTCCGGGAGCTTGCCGTCTTGTCGCGAGCTGGTAGCGAGCGTAGATTTGGTTAACTGGGCGAACGTAGAGACTTCTCAGTGCTGTGAACGCCGTCTGGAAATCGTCGGTGTCTTCAATGAGGGTGAAAATCTCCGTGCTCACCCTCGAGTGCAGGACCTGCAGTTTTTGTTCGTCTGAGACTCGGCCGGTGGTCGTCCTGATGTAGGCCTCGAAGCAAGTCTGCCAGTGTTTGAAGGCTGCTGCCGCATTCACTGCGTGGGGGCTGATCCTCAGGCATTCTGGAATGATCCTGAGCTCCATAGTCCTTTTTAGGCACGCTTAATAAATTGTAGCGCACAAAGACTCCATGAGACGAATATAGTGAAGTCGATGAGGCTTTATTAAGCGTGTCTGTTCCCCAGCAGCTCGATAGTAAACTGGCCTGCGGGGGAAGACACCGGCTTCTTATACTTCGCCTTCAGGGCGGAGCTTGAGGTCAACGGCCAACCAGGACCCGGGATCTGTCAGCCAATGACATTAGGGCTTCCAGTCCCACATGACCCCCAATACATACTACCACATTTAGTTCAAGCAAGTTGGTTGAATTCCAACAGAAAGATTCAGAGATAAAGCATTTGTATCAAAAGGCATATGCAGAAATGGAATCTGAGTGTATACCAGGGAGTTATTACATTAGAAAGAATGTATTGATGAGAAAGTGGAGACCGTTACATATTCAAGCAGATGAGAAATGGGCAGAAGTTCATCAAGTGGTATTACCGGTGTATTATGGAAAGGAGGTTTTGTGGGTAGCACATGAGTTATTTGGGATTAAGGAAAACACAAGCAAAAATACAAAAATATTTTTATTGGCCTAGACTGCATAAGGACGTAGTTGAATTTTGTTGTACATGAGTAAAGTGACAAAGATGTATTCAATGAATGGGCTGACACTGCAAAGTTCCAAGAAATAAAGGGACCTTGGGGTGTTTGTCCATAGATCTCTGAAGGCTTAAGGGCAAGTTAATAGGGTGATGAAAAAGACAAATGGGACACTTGCCTTTATCAATCAAGCCATAGATTACAAAAGCTGCAAGGTCATTTTGGGGTTATATAGAATTTTGGTGAGACCACAGCTGGAGCACTGTGTGCAATTCTGGTTACCACATTATAGGAAAGATGTGATTGCATTGGAGGGGGTGTAGAGGTGATTCACCAGGATGTTGCCTGAGATGGAACATTTAAGTTATGAAGAGAGGTTGGATAGACTTGGATTGTTTTTGCTGGAGCAGAGAAGACTGAGGGGCAATCTGATCGAGGTGCACAAGATTATGAGGGGAATGACAGGGTGGACAGGAAGCAGCTGTTCCCCATAGTTGAAGGGTCAGTTACAAGGGGACACAAGTTCAAGGTGAGGGGTTGGAGGCTTACGAGGGATTTGAGAAAAACCTTTTTTACCCAGAAGGTGGTGACGGTCTGGAATGCACTGCCTGGGAGGGTGGGAGAGGAGGGTTGCCTCACATCTTTTAAAACTACCTGGATGAGCACTTGGCACGTTATAACATTTAAGGTTATGGGCCAAGTGCTGGTAAAAACATTAGGTAGGCAGGTCAGGTGTTTTCCATGCATTGGTGCAGACTCAATGGGCTGAAGGTCCTTTCCTGTGCTGTGTTATTCTGTGATTCTTTGTGATGTCAGACATGTCAGGTAAAAGGGAAACCTCAGGGCTAATGAAATCAATGCCCATTCCAGCATTTGAGGAACCTTTTTCTAAGGTCCTAATTGTTTGCGTGGGAATCTTGCCTAAAACCAAAAGTGGGAATCATATCAGTATCTGTTGACCATAATAGATGTGTCCACTAGATTTCCCGAGGCCATTCCATTAAGAAACATTACATCTAAGAGGGTTGTAGAGGAGTTAGTCAAATGTTTTACTAGATATGAGCTATCAAAAGAAATTCAATCAGACCAGGAACCCAATTTTATGTCAAAATTATTCAAGGAAGTAATGGATAGCTCAGGAATAAAGCATTTTAACTCAATGGTGTATCATCGGGAAACACAAAGGGCCTTAGAAAGGTGGCATAAAACCCTAAAGACAATGTTGGGGGCCTAAATTCAAGATTATCCAGAGGATTGGGATAAAGGATTTCCATTTGTACTAGCAATTAGGGATGCACCTAATGAATGAACTAAATTGAATTCATTTGAATCGATTTTTGGTCATGAGGTGAGAGGACCGCTTAAATTGATCAAAGAGAAATTGGTGAGTCAGCGGTCGAAGACTATGTTGTTAGACTATGTACCTATCTTTAGGGAAGGATTAGCTAGGGCTAATGAGTTGGCTAGGAAACATTTAAAATTGTCACAACAGGTAATGAAAAAAAAAGACGGATAAGAAACCAAAAATTTGTAGTTTTGTTAGTGGGGAGAAAGTACTATTATTGTTACCAATGGTAGGTGAAGCATTAAAAGCAAGATTTAGTGGGCCTTATCAAATTGAACGAAAATTGAGTGGGGTGAATTATTTGATAAGAACGTCATACAGAAGAAAAACTCACTGTGTGTCATGTTTATATGCTCAGAAGGCATTTTTATAGAGAAGGAAATGAGGAGGAAGTGTTAGTTATTGTAGCTCAGGAAGAAGAGATAAATCCAGACGATTCAGAATTTGACATTCCTCAAATTAAACTGAATAATGAAGAAGTATTAAAAAATTGGAATACATTTTTGAGTTTCCTTCCAGAGGAAAATCAAAATGACCTATTACAGTCACATAGAGTTATATGGGAATAGTACAAAAGTAATTATGCATGATATAGGAAATGCTAATCCCATCAAACAGCATCTATACAGGCTCAATTCACTAAAGTTAGCACAGATACAAAAGGAGATCGACAACATGCTTAAGGACAATGTCATCAAAGTGAGTTACGGCAATTGGAATTCACCGATTGCCATGGTACCAAAACCAGATGGAACATAATGATTGTGCATGGACTATAGAAAGGGTAACGCAGTTCCGAAGTCAGATTCGTACCCTATTCTCGTTTGAAAGGTCCTGTTGAAAAGGTGGAACAAGCACATTTTGTTACCAAATTTGACTTACTTAAAGAATATTGGCAATTACCTTTATCAGACAGGGCAAAGGAAGATTTGGCTTTTGTGATGCCAATGGTCTAATCAATTTAAGGTCATGCCATTAGAAATGAAGAATGTACCAGCAACATTCCAAAGATTAACCAAGAAGGTCATCTTGGGTCTAAATAATTGTGCAGTATACCAGGGTAGCCAGGGAAAGGGTTGGCCCACTGAAGGACAGGGGAGGAAATCTATGCGTGGAGCCAGAGGAAATGGGCGAGGTGCTAAATGAATACTTTGCATCAGTATTCACCAAAGAGAAGGAATTGGTAGATGTTGAGTCTGGAGAAGGGTGTGTAGATAGCCTGGGTCACATTGAGGTACAAAAAGACAAGCTGTTGGGCATCTTGAAAAATATTAAGGTAGATAAGTCCCCAGGGCCTGGTGGAATATACCCCAGAATACTGAAGGAGGCAAGAGAGGAAATTGCTGAGGCCTTGACAGAAATCTTTGGATCCTCACTGTCTTCAGGTGATGTCCCGGAGGGCTGGAGAATAGCCAATGTTGTTCCTTTGCTTAAGAAGGGTAGCAAGGATAATCCAGGGAACTACAGGCCGGTGAGCCTTACGTCAGTAGTAGGGAAATTACTGGAGAGAATTCTTCGAAACAGGATCTAATCCCATTTGGAAGCAAATGGACGTATTAGCGAGAGGCAGCACAATTTTGTGAAGGGGAGGTCGTGTCTCACTAACTTGATAGAGTTTTTCAAGTAGGTCACAAAGATGATTGATGTAGGTAGGGCAGTGGATGTTGTCTATATGTACTTCAGTAAGGCCTTTGACAAGGTCCCTCATGGCAGACTGGTACAAAAGGTGAAGTCACACGGGATTAGAAGTGAGCTGGCAAGATGGATACAGAACTGGCTAGGTCATAGAAGGCAGAGAGTAGCAATGGAAGGGTGCTTTTCTGATTGGAGGGCTGTGACTAGTGGTGTTCCACAGGGATCAGTGCTGAGACCTTTGCTGTTCGTAGTATATATAAATGGTTTGGAGGAAAATGTAACTGGTCTGATTAGTAAGTTTGCGGACGACACAAAGGTTGGTGGAATTGCGGATAGTGATGAGGACTGTCAGAGGATACAGCAGGATTTAGATCGTTTGGAGACTTGGGCAGAGAGATGGCAGATGGAGTTTAATCTGGACAAATATGAGGTAATGCATTTTGGAAGGTCTAATGCAGGTAGAGAATGTACAGTGAATGGTAGAACCCTCAAGAGTATTGACAGTCAGAGAGATCTAGGTGTACAGGTCCACAGGTCACTGAAAGGGGCAACACAGGTGGAGAAGGTAGTCAAGAAGGCATACGGCATGCTTGCCTTCATTGGCCGGGGCATTGAGTATAAGAATTGGCAAGTCATGTTGCAGCTGTATAGAACCTTAGTTAGGCCACACTTGGAGTATAGTGTTCAATTCTGATCGCAACACTACCAGAAGGATGTGGAGGCTTTAGAGAGGGTGCAGAAGAGATTTACCAGGATGTTGCCTGGTATGGAGGGCATTAGCTATGAGGAACGGTTGAATAAACTCAGGGACGATAGTGACGTTTAAGGGGCATCTTGACAAATACATGAATAGGATGGGAATAGAGGGATACGGACCCCAGAAGTAGCTGGAGTTTAATCCGGCCAAATGTGAGGTAATGCATTTTGGAAGGTCTCATGCGAGTACGGACCCCGTAGAAGATTTTTGTTTAGACGGGCAGCATGGTCGGCACAGGCTTGGAGGGCCGAAGGGCCTGTTCCTGTGCTGTACTTTTCTTTGTTCTTTGTTCTTATACATTGACGATTTGGTGGTGTTCAGTGAAACCTGGAAGAAGCATTTGGAACATTTACAACAATTATTCGATCGATTAAAGGAAGCTGGATTAGGTCAGTGTGGAGACAGGTGGAGGAGGCCTCATGCAGAGGATTGAGTTTGAGGGCAGTATTGCTGGCGCCTCTTCTGCTCTCGCTGACCAGGTACTTCAAGAGCCCTGTAGTAATATCAGTGTTGATGGTGTGGAACCAGTTCAAACAGCACTTTAAAATGGAAGACATGCCATTGTGGGTGCTGATTTGTAGCAATCATAGATTTATCCTGGCTGGACTGGACTCTAAGTTCAGGGTGCGGGAGCAGGTGGGGATAGAGTACCTTGGGGACCTGTTTATAAGGGGAGGTTTGTGGAGTTGGAGGAGGTAGACGTGAAGTATCAGTTATAAAAGGGGAAATGAGTTTAGCTTCCTGCAAATTAGACACTTTTTGAGGAAAGAGCTAGCCTGCTTCCCGCAATTGCCACTCCTGGTGCTACAAGATAATGTTCTGTCAGAGGACAAGATAGGGGAGGGTAAGGTTTCAAACATATATGGGAAACTGAGGGAGAGAGAGATCTTTGGTGGCGGAGGCAAGACAGAAGCGGGAGGAGGAGCTGGGGGTGGGGCGTAGGGGTCGCTGGGTTATGGAGAGAGGCTCTGCGCAAGGTAAACTCATCCTCGTCATGTGCGATGTTGACCTCTGTCCAGTTTAGAGTGGTGCATAGGGCGCACATGACGGTGTCAGGATGAGTCGATTCTTTCCCGGAGTAGAGGTAGATGTGGGAAGTGTGCAGGGGAACCAGAGAACACATCCACATGTTTATTATCTTTATTATTGTCACAAGTAGGCTTACATTAACACTGCAATGAAGTTACTGTGAAAAGCCCCTAGTCGCCACATTCCGGCGCCTGTTTGAGTACACAGAGGGAGAATTCAGAATGTCCAATTCACCTAACAGCACGTCTTTGCAACTTGTGGGAGGAAACCGGAGCAGACACAGGGAGAACGTGCAGACTTAGCACAGACAGTGACCCAATCCGGGAATCGAACCTGGGACCCTTGCACTGTGAAGAAATAGTGCTAACCACTGTGCTACCCTGCCGTTCTGTTTTCTGGGCGTGTCCGAAACTGGAGGGGTTTTGGAAAACCTTTGCAGAAACAATGTCAAAGATTCTAGGGTAAAGGTGGCTCTGCACCCGTGGGTGGCAAAATCTGGAGTTCAGAGGATCCGGGAGTGCAGGTGGGGAGAGAGGCTGGCATGTTGGCCTTTGCCTCCCTGATACCCCGGAGGCAGATATTACTTGAATGGCAGGATGCGGGGCCAACCAAAGCTGAGGTATGGGTGAGCAACTTGGCAGAGTTTCTGCACCTAGAGAAAATAGAGGTGCGGACGAGGAGATTTATTCGAGGTGGAGGCCGTTCATCAACTTCTTTAAAGAGTGGTAAAACGCCAGCAGGTGGGTGGGATGGGGTATGGGGGGCTGGGTTATTATCTTTTTGGAGTTGTTATTAAAATTATTAAGGGTGGGCAGAGTGAATGGCCTCGGACAAGGAGATGAGGGGGGTGTTAGGCTGAGGGTACTGTTTGATGAGTATTGGTGTTGCTGTTTTCTCTTTTCCTGTATATATTTGAAAATGTCTCTAATAAAAATATTTTTTTTGAGAAGGAAGCTGGATTGGTGGCAAATGTGTCTATGAGAGAATTTGCAAAAGCTAAAGTCACATTCTTAGGCCGTAACATTTGACAGGGTCAGACAGCTCCATGGAATATGAAGCCGAAAAGTATCAGAAGATTTCCAATACCATTGACTCAAAGAGAAGTTCTGAGATTCCTGGACATGAGTGGTTTCTGCCAGAAGTTCGTGCCAAATTTGCTCCACTGACTAAACACAACACAAAACATTTCAGTGAATGGCCAAATGTCAGGAGACATTTGATAATCTGAAGACTGTGTTAACCACTGCATCAGTGTTGATGACACCTATTTATGCCAAGCCATTTAAGCTGGCAATTGAGGCAAGTGATGTGGGTGTTGGTGCTGCATTGCTGCAGGAAGACAGCAAAGGAATTGAAAGACCAATTGGGTATTTTTCACCAAAATAAATATTCGACCATCGAGAAGGAGACCTTTGGTTTTGGTGTTACAACAATTTAGCATTTATGTTAGTAACAATTTATCTGACACAATTGTGTATGTGAACCATAATCCATTAAAACTTGTGGACAAATTTAAAACACAAAACGCAAGACTTTTCAGATGGAGTTTATTGTTACGACCATTTAATTTACAAATTGTACATGTGGTTGGAAGAGAAAATGTGATTGTTGATGTTTTATTACAGCTATAATGTGTGAAAAGATTAAAATGGTCTCTACTCATGTTGATGTTTGCATGTTTAAAAATGTAAAATGCTGGGCGCGATCTATTGGTCTCGTCACGCCCGATGCGGGACGCGACGAGGCCAGTAAATCTTGCGATACGCCTCTCGAGATATTTACCGGCCTCGTCACACCTCGCAAGATCTAATAAGATCTTGTGAGGCGTTACGATCTGGATCTCTCCCTCAATGGACATGATCAAGGTTTGTATATTCAAGTGAGCAGTTAGGCTCACTTGAATTATGTCTACACCGGAGTTACCGAAGGTGCGGGATCTAACGTCGTTAGGCACTGATTTACACAAACCACGCGTGGACCAGGCATCCGAACACTTAAGGGTGTCTCCCAGGCGCTCGGAGGCCCCTTGGTGGTTGGATCCTGGGCAGTGTGGTATCCTGGCACTCCTGATGCCACCTGGGCATCATGGCACTGCCAGCCAGGCAACCTGGTGGTGTCACCCAGGCACCCTGGCAATGCCACTTGAGTGTCACCCTGGCAATGCCATGGTGCCAAGGTGGCACTGGCAGGCTGTCTGGGTGGCACAGCCAGAGTGCCAGACTGGCAGTGTCAAGGTGCCCTGGTGGCATCTTGCCCATGCGGGGGATCCGGCTCGGGGTGCCCTGCCTTTATGAGGTGCAGTGCAGGGGCTCAGAGACCCACTAATTGTTAAGTTGGGGGGGTTCCAGAAACTGCAGTGGGAGTTCAAAGATGAGTGCACCATTTAAAAATGGCGTTCCCATCCCTTCCTGCACTGAGCTCGTTAGTGCAGGAAATGAGCCTATATGTGGGTGCGCCTTGTATGTAAAGATGGGGAAGTGGAGAAACAGGTTTAAACAAACAGTGCAGCAGTAAAAGTCTCAGCAGTAACATGCAGGGAAACGGAAAAAGAGCAAATTTTGTTGGGGAGGAAATAGACTTCGAGGTGTGTAAGAAACAGACAAGACCATCTGACAGTATCCAGAAAACAGCTAGTCATATAAATGTTGTCTCTTTTCCACCTCCTACACTGTATATTTCTCAATGCGTAAAAATTCCATGATGCATTTTTAACAAAAAGTTACAAAAACAAATTCAGTTCACAAGTATTTTCATTGGTGATAAGGGTCGTTTGGACATTTTCTCTCTCCTTTGTTGAGTTGAAGCAAATAAGGATGACAACTATGGACCCCCACTTGATACGCTGTCACTATAATAGGTAACCAGGAAAATAGAAACTACATGAAACAGGCAACCGACAAAATATCCACTCTCAAGATGCTCCTGCAGATTTCTGAATCTGTTTTTTTAGGATAAGGATGCCACATCTGAGTCATAAAAGAAAACAAAGCTCTTGCCATCCCCAATGGAACAAGAGATTTAGGCTTAGAACGATTCAATCTAGGGTCCAAAACACAATGCAGGTCCCCACCTAAAATAATCTGATGTGAGTCGAGGTTGGGGAGGAAGGCCAGCAGGTAGTTAATAAAATTTGTGTCATCCCAGCTGGGGGCATAAATGTTGACCATGACAACCGGAGTGTTCACCAGGGAGCCACAAACAACAACATAATAACCATTGGGGTCAGCCATCATCTGAGAGGAGGAAAACTGAACTCTTTTGGGTACCCCTGTCCCCGCCATTGAAACTGGAATGAAAAACATGCCCAACCCATCCTTTACACAGCCGGATCTGGGGCGTCATTCTCCGACCCCCCAGAGGGTCGGAGAATGGCCGTTGGCCGCCGTGAATCCCGCTCCCGCCGGTTGCCGAAGTCTCCGAAGGGAGAAAAGTCGGCGGGGCGTTAATGTCGCCGCTGCCGCGGAGAATGTCACGGGTCTGCGCAAGGCAGCCGATTTTCGGCCTGCCGATATTCTCCCTTCCGGATGGGCCGAAGTCCCGTCGACGTGATGACCGTTCACGTCAACGTGAATCAAACCTCCTTTTCATCGGTGTGACCCGGTGCTCCAGGCTCACGCCGACCAGCGTGGAGGTGAGTGACGGCCTGGGGGGTTGGCTCTGGGCAGGCAATGGCGTGGCCGCAGTCTGATTGCGTGAGGAGAGGTGTGTCTCGGGTTGTGTGTGTGTGTGTGCGGCGGGGGGGGGGGGGGGGGGTGGTTAGAGTAGGCTGGGCTCCGGGGGAGTGCCGGGAGGGCGTCCGTTCCGGGGTGGAGGTTGGGGGGGGGTCCATGCCGGGGTGGAGGTTGGGGGTTGGGGGGGGTCCGTGCTGGGGTGGAGGTGGGGGGGGGTCCGTGCTGGGGTGGAGGTTGGGGGGGGTCCATGCCGTGCCGGGGTGGAGGCTGGGGGGGGGTCCGTGCTGGGGTGGAGGTTGGGGGGGGGTCCGTGCTGGGGTGGAGGTTAGGGGGGGGTCCGTGCTGGGGTGGAGGTTGGGGGTGGGGGTCCGTGCCGTGCCGGGGTGGAGGTTGGGGGTTGGGGGGGGTCCGTGCTGGGGTGGAGGTTGGGGGGAGTCCGTGCTGGGGTGGAGGTTGGGGGTTGGGGGGGGGTCCGAGCTGGGGTGGAGGCTGGGGGGGGGTCCGTGTTGGGGTGGAGGTTGGGGGGGTCCGTGCTGGGGTGGAGGTTGGGGGTTGGTGGGGGGGGTCCGTGCCGAGGAGGGGGATGGGAGGGCAAGTGAGTTGGTCCACCTGGCCAGGTGCCAGCCTCCAACAGTTGGACCCATGCGGTCCATGCCACCTGGCTGGGGGGAGGAGGGGATATGGGCAATGATGACATGTCGTCGTTCCCCTCCCCCCACCAGGCCGTCATGTTTTCAGATCATCCAGCGATGTTGGCCGCCGTGGTGGCAGCCGCTCATGTCTATGTTGCCCTGGATGAGGAGTAGGAGGAGGAGGAGGAGGAGGAGCGTGCCAGAGAGGCGGCGCAGGCTGCCGCAGAGGGGCAGGCGGCAGCCGCCCAGGCTGGAGGGACACCTGACCGACAGGACGAGGAGGGGGAGGATGACATCGTGGCCCCACGGCAACGGAGGCACCCGAGGGCGCCCCGTGTGTACCGGCCCCGGCAGTCATACCAGGACCTCATGGACCGGGAATGCAGGAGGAGACTCCGGATGAGCCGGGAAACCATGGCACACATCTGCCACCTGCTGGCACACCTGTCACCGCATGGCACTGGCGGGGGACACCCTCTCCCCGTGTCCGTCAAGGTTACGGTGGCCCTGAACTTTTATGCAACGGGGTCATTCCAGGCACCGAGTGGGGACCTGTCCGGCATATCGCAGACATCGGTGCACCGGTGCATCTGGGCAGTGACAGATGCCCTATATGCCATGGCGCACCGCTACATCCGCTTCCCCGTGGACCGGGCCAGCCAAGATGCCCGGGCCGTGGGCTTCTCTGCCATGGCCGCGTTCCCCATGGTCCAGGGCGCGATCGATGGGATGCACGTCGCCGTGCGGCCACCTGCAGATAACAGGGCCGTGTTCACTAATAGGAAGGGGACCTATTCGATGAACGTACAGGTGGTCTGCGACCACCGCATGATGATCCTGCCCGTCTGCGCCCATCACCCAGGCATTGTACACGACTCATTCGTGTTGTCGCGGTCATCCATCCCCGGCATGTACGAGGGACGCCATCCCCGGCTGAGGGGCTGGTTGCTGGGCGACAGGGGCTACCCATTGCGATCGTGGCTGATGACGCCTATACGGAGGCCACGCAATGAGGCGGAGAACCGCTACAATGATGCCCATGTAGCGACAAGGGGAGTGATCGAGAGGTGCTTTGGCGTGCTGAAGATGCGTTTCAGGTGCCTGGACCTCTCTGGGGGCGCCCTCCAGTATCGGTCAGATAGGGTCGGCCGCATCATTGTGGTGTGCTGCGTCCTGCACAACATAGCCCAGCAGAGGGGCGATGTGCCGCAGGCAGAGGAGGGCGGAGTGGAGGAGCAGCAGGAAGAGGCCCAGTCCTCCCCAGATGAGGGGGATGGGGGCAATGGTCAGGGCAGACGGGCTAGACACAGGTGGGTGGCTGTCCACCGTTACCGGCTGGCCCAGCGGGCACGGGACAGACTGATAGACGCCCGCTTCACTGACTAGATGGGCGTGGGAATCGGGTAGTATGGCCACAGACCGCACACCATGGCAACAGCCGACCACCCACACCCCCCACCCATCCACCCACCCAGCACCCTCACCCCCTCCCCAACCCCACCCACCCCACCCGCATGCACACCACCCCCCCCCCATTGCCGATCCACCTGCGGCACAACGGGCCGGGCTCACACAGTTGCGGGTGGACGCGTGTCTATCGCAGGCCATGGAGGATGATGACAACCCGCCCTGCGATGAGCTCCTGGCTCTATATCGTTGGACTATGTCTGACCCATGGCCACAGTACCACCATCCACCCGGACCATCCCTGCATGCGGCTGTGACACTGCAGCGCACGGTCCCGTCCTCTGCCCGGGGGATGTTGATGGCGGCCCAGGGGGAAGGGGGCAGACTCACCTGGGGCTGAGGTAAGACCACCCCTCACACACACACTTGCACTCAACGTACATGACACCCCCGCACACTTTGGACAGAGCACAAATGCAGCTTCGGTAGGTGTAACATTGACTTTAATAACCAAAGGAGTTCATGCACGTGCCCTAGCCCCTAAAACTCATCTGTGTCCTGCACCCGTGCCAACTTACTCAGTGTCTAATTGTTTGGCCTTACGGGCCCTTTGACTACGTCTACGTGGTTCCCCAGACGGTACAGCAGAACTGGAGGTGGACTCCTGTGATTCCTGCCCTCTGACACTGGATCCCTTTGGCGGCCGTTTCCTGGGGCGTCCTGGCCTAGATGGGCCAGGCTGCGGCCCGGGCGACTGGGATGGCGAGCTGCCAGCCTGTCCTGCCCGTTGCCCACCCGATGCACCTGGGACGGAAGGGGGGGAGTCCGAGGTGTCGCGGTGTACCGGGACCCCCCCTACAGAGGGAGCCGTGACGGACCACACCACCTCCTCCTCCCTCGGGGTGCCCGATGGCCCCCAGGCCTCTACATGGGTGGGGGATGCGAACGGACTGGCCATCCGACACCCCCCCGACATCTGGCGCTGCCAGTCCTGGAGGCCCGTGCTGGTATCGACAGGTGTCTGCAGGTTTGCAGCCATGGAGCCCAGGGGGTTGGCAAACCCTGTCTGTGACAGTGCGACGCCGGCTCGCACATGGCCACTGGCGCCGATGCCCTCAGCGATGGCCTGCAGAGACTGGGCCATGGCCTGCTGAGACTGGGCCATGGCCTGCAGAGACTGGGCCATGGCCTGCTGAGACTGGGCTATGGCGTTGAGCGCCTCTGCCATCTGGCGCTGGCACTGGCTCATGGCCTCCTGTGAGAGGGCAGCCATTTCCTGGGCCACAGACGCCGCCTGCACGGAAGGCCCCAGGCCTCGCAAACCGTTCCCCATGTCTGACACCGTCGCACCCATTGCCTCCACCGCGGACGCCACCCGTGCGGTGTCGGCCTGGGTGGCACGCATGACCGGCACCACTCCCAGCTCCTGGACGCGGGTGGACTCCTCCACCTGCGACCGCAGCCGCCGCAAGCCGCCCGTCACCCTCTTCGCTCGTCTCCGGGTGGGTGGTTGCATCGGATCTATGTGTGGGTGTGATAACTGCAGGAACCCGGGATCCATCTGGGCGGCAGATGTTCGCTTGGGCTGGGCTGCCCTCCGACCGTCCGGTCCCTCTGCTGCTCCTACCTCCACCTGCTGTACCGGGACGGCTGTGTTGTGCGCACCAGTGAGTGTACCAGACGCCTCATCACTAAAGTGCCCAACCGTGGTGAGTGTTTCTGCGATGGTGGAGGGTGTTGGTGACAGCAGTGGCTTTGTGTCGTGCTCTTCGTCCCACTCTGAGTCCATGGCACTTTGGGGTGGGGGTTCGTCTCCACCCATCCACTCTGAGTCACTGTCCGGTATTTCGTCTTCCTGGGTAGTGCTGTCCCGGGTAGGGGTGTCCTGGGTAGTGGTGTCCTGGGTAGTGGTGTCCTGGGTAGTGGTGTCCTGGGTAGTGGTGTCCTGGCTCGGATGTGACAGGGGCCTGTGGCTGCCCCCTTCGTCGCTGGGTGGTCGCTCCCGCACGTGACGGGGGTGTCATCTCCCTGTTACTCCAGGTCTCTCCGTCTCCCATGGTCTCCGAGGGGCATCCTGCGGGCGTCGCATGCTGGAGGGTGCAGGTCTCTCCGTCTCCTGTGGTCTCCGAGGGGCATCCTGCGGGCGTCACATGCTGGAGGGTGCGGGTCTCTCCGTCTCCTGTGGTCTCCGAGGGGCATCCTGCGGGCGTCGCATGCTGGAGGGTGCGGGTCACTCCGTCTCCTGTGGTCTCCGAGGGGCATCCTGCGGGCGGTCTGCATCTGCGGGGATGGGTGCCTGGACGTTTGGTCCTGCGATACACAATGAAGCATGCATGGTTAGACATCAGGCAGTGATCAGGTGATACGGGGGTGGGGGATATAGGGGAGGGGGGATATGGGGACGGGCTGTCGATGGCTCACTCGCTAGTACGCCCCCGACCTCTGCATCAGCAACTTCCCGGTCCTCAGGTCCGCCAGCCAGTTCCAGGGCCCTTTTCTCATGTACGGCCAGTGGCCTCTCATCAGCGGGCCCTCCTCCAGTCCTCACATGCTCCCTATTGTTGTGTGCGCGCTTCTCCTGTGGGGGGGGGGGGGGGCAGGGGTAAAAGGCAACAGTGTTAGGCAGGTATATGAATGCACGCCATCGGTTGCGCGTGCATTGCAGAGGTTAAGGTTAGGGCTGGATTCACTTGGGGATATGGGGGATATGGGGGAGGGGGGGATATGGGGGAGGGGGGATATGGGGGATATGGGGGAGGGGGGGATATGGGGGATATGGGGGAGGGGGGGATATGGGGGATATGGGGGAGGGGGGGATATGGGGGAGGGGGGGATATGGGGTAGGCTCACCCTGCCTGCTCTGACGAGGTCGTTCACCTTCTTGTGGCACTGGGTGCCTGTCCGTGGTGTCAGGGCCACAGCGGTGACGGCCTCTGTCACTTCCCTCCACAGACGCCGGCTGTGGCGTGGGGCAACTCTGCGGCCGTGCCCGGGATACAGGGCGTCCCTCCTCTGCTCCACCGCGTCCAGGAGCGCCTCCACATCGCGTGACTCGAACCTCGGGGCTGAGCGACGGCCAGCCATCCAGTCGGGTGTTGCGGTCGGGTGTTCCGGTCGGGTGGGGGGGAGCAGCGCGGCCTTACGAGCCGTCACGCCGTGCAGCGCGTATGACGCTGCACGGCGTGAACCACTGCGCAAGCGCGGATCCCGTTACGTCGCTGCTAGCCCATTTCGGGCCAGAGACTTTCGACCCATTTTTCCGACGTGACACAAGTCAGATTTGCGCCGTTTTTTGCGCCGATCGGCGGACTTTCCGCCAATAACGGAGAATTTCGCCACATATACCTGACATGCAAGTGGGTCTCCTGCAAAAAAATGCAGCATTTAAGCTCTTAAGATCAGCAACTGCCCTCGGCCTCTTCACTTGGCCATTCAAACCTCTAACATCCAAGGTGACCAAACATATTGGAGGTCTCCCATTACCCCTTAATCCGGAGTCAGCTATTCCCACCAGTAGAGATCACTCAAGTGACACTGAAAAGGTAAAGCAAAAAGATCCACCCAAGGTGGCCACCAAGTCAAGTCAAAAGACTGGACAAAGGAAGACAACAGACACTGTCAGCAAACTGTCCCCTCCGTTTCCCACAATCACCATCACCATTGAATGTGACCATACCCAAGAGCAAATAAAAGTGTGGCAAACGAAGAATTAACCTAAAACTAAAACTTACATTAACAAACAAAACAAAACAAAAACGCTGACCTAACTTTCTAAAAACTATGATAAGCTGCAGAAAACCCTCCAAATCCATTCCCGTTAACTAACTCCTCAGTTAGCAGGGAGATTCCCAACTAGAGAAAAATAAATATTGATTAAATTTTTAAAATATCAAAACCCCATTTAACTTGCGCACCCCACTAGCAACTAAATATCGTGCTGAACACCAATGTTGGAAAAGAGAAAAGAAACCAATATATTAATAGCAAAATCCTATGTAATAGAGAACCTCAAATCTAATCACAGGCAATAAGACCCCTGCCCCAACAAGAGCAAGTAAAACAAGAAATACAAACAATACAATCCGTCGACAGAGCCAAATTACACAGCTCGCAACTTGAGGATGGTGAATCTGTGGGACTCTTTGCCGCTGAAGGCTGTGGAGGCCAAATCACTGAGTGTCTTTAAGGCAGAGATAGATAGGTTCATGAATAAGAGGATCGGGGTTACGGGAGAAGGTAGGAGAATGGGGATGAGAAAAATATCAGCCATGATTGAATAGCCGAGCTGAGTGACCTAATTCTGCTCCTTTGTCTTATGTTCTTATGGACAGAGAGAAAGAAACTGACTGCCCCATCGTACCTCCCTTTGAGCCCTGAGACACTTCAAACGTTGACGTGTTTCTGCTCAAAGTTTTCTTATTTGTTTTTTTTCTGGGCATCTCAGCAAAGAGAGAACTCTACCCTGGTAACTATCATGGGTTTCTGAGGATTAAACAACCCATGGCACCAAGAAAAAGGACAAAATGTTCAGGGGCGGAATTCTCAGATAATGAGGCTCTGTCCCCATGCCTGCGAGAAAACGGGTGCGATTCACTCTGGACTTTCCTGGAGAAAATCCAGGGTGATTCTCCGTTTTGCAGGGGGCTGGCAGGGCCCCGGAGTGCTCCATGTAGCTCTGGCTGCCGATACGGGACCCTGCACTTCCGGCCGTGGGTCCACGCAACATGGCGGACCCAAACCGCGGGCCGGCCCCGACAATATAGGCCCCCTGAGATCGCGTGCACCTGCCGATCGGTGACACCCGATCACGAGCCTGGCCGTCCTGGAGGAGGTCCCCACGGTGACGGATTCCCTCCCCCCCGCCCCCCACCAGGGCGGCTGCGGACTGAGTCCGGAGCCGCCACTCTGAGCTCCTACCGGGTGGAACCATAAGTGAACCACGCCGGCGGTAACTCGGCCAGTTTTCGGTGGAGAATTGCCTCTATCAATGGCCCCGGACCGGTGATGCGTCGTCCGCGCATCCGCAATTGCCGACAATTCTCCGGTCTACCCGGAGCATCGATCGCGGGAGCGGCATCGGACCCGATCACGGGTCTGACGCCCATTCTCTGCCCCCGTGCGGAGCGCGATTGTGGCATGGAGGCTTGGAGAATCCCGGCCCAGTTCTCCAGCAGGAGCTACCTCGTGCATGTCTTCCCCCTACATTGCGCCACCGGAAGCCCAAGAAATAGAGTTCATGTTAACTCTGTTTCTCTCCAGAGGTGCTGCCAGACCTGTTGGGTTTATCCAGCATTTTCTGTTTTTAATTCAGATTTCCAGCACCTGCACTATTTTGTTTTTTATGGTATCACACCTGATTGACATTGCATCATAGAAAGGAGGTATACATAAGACTTGGGAAATGTCTATCATTCTATTTGCATTTGTGCACATTACAAAGATGTTGTGAACACCTGTGCTCCAGCTGTCCTCCGAAATCTTATTAATTTTCCCAATCCGACCGCTGCGTCTTGGTGCATTCCCAACATCCACAGAGGAGGTGGAGGCAGCCTGCTGACTGCTACGCCCTGTTGTCTGTGATGAACTTGGTGGGCGTCCTTGGGAGGCTTTGCTGTGGGACAGATGCACCCTCCCGGGCCTATGGAACTGGAGCCAATATGGGCACAGAAAGAGAGGGTTTGGATCAGCGGGAGAGTCCTATGGCGATCAGCCTGGATGTCCCAGGGCTGTCCAGCTGCTGGTCATTCGCCTGTGGGTGCCCAAGAGCCCCAGCTGACTCCTAAAGGAGAAGGGGCAGTTGGAGTGAGATCTAGGTGCCCCACCTCACTCTCACATTGGCACTGATGGATTCCACCAAGGGCTAATAATCTTTATTGTCACAAGTTGGCTTACATTAACACTGCAATGAAGTTACTGTGAAAGTCCCTTAGTCACCACATTCCAGCGCCCATTCAGGTACACGTAGGGAGAATTCAGAATGTCCAATTCACCTAACAAGCACGTCTTTCGGGACTTGTGGGAGGAAACTGGAGCACCCGGAGGAAACCCTCGCAGTCACGGAAAGAGCGTGCAGACTCCACACAGACAGTGACCCAAGCCGAGAATTGAACCTGGGACCCTGGCGCTGTGAAGCAACAGTGCTAACCACTATGCTACTGTGCCGTGCTACGAGATGCAGTGTTCCTCCTGCAGCAGTGCAGGATCATTGTCCTGGACCAAGGTCTCCCACCATCCTACCAGTGTTGACCTCGATGCATTGGCATGCTGACACTATGACCTCAAACTGAAGGTGGATGGAGTCCTGAGGAATGCAGCTGACATCCCTTCTGGTGTTCCCTTGACTGTCCCTGCAGTCCCTGATTTAGGACTGAATCCAGCGGCTCATCATTTGACTCAGCAGAAACCTGGCCTCCAGCCGTCCTCCGGATGCCGACAACCTCGTACATTCCTGCCTCTTCCTGCTGTGGACCAGATTGTGTGGTGTGCTTAACAGATTGTGGCACCAAGCCTGATCTAGAACTAGGTCCCACCAAGGTGTGTCTCTCTGCACTGGTGGAGGGTGTGAGCACTGTGATGGGTCTTCTATGATGTTATCCATGGTTCCTCATCTGAGGTGTCCTTGGGGCTGGAGGTGAGGCTTGTAAATTCTGTTGGGCACTTTCCAAAGGTTCCTGTGAGAGAGTGGAGAGATAATTAGTATGCTGGATAAGCTTATTTACCTTGTTCCATATACTGCGCCCATTTAGGTACAACACCCTCCATTCTGCATTGGCCACCTCCCTTTTCACACTCTCCTCCGTAATGTACCCAGTACTGTGGCCTTTTTTGATTGTTGACTATGGCTTCTCTGCCTTACACTTTCCCCCTCACTGCTTTTTGTTTCTGGCCCTGTTATACTGCCCTCCAACTTCCTGCATCGGTTCCCATCCCCTGTCTCAAAACAGGACAAAGCACTCACAGCATGGTTGTCTGAAGGATGAGCTGGTGCAGGATCCTTACTTGGCTGTTTGCCACCGACCTCGGTTGGTACAGGCACAGTCAATGTCCTCTCCAGCCAGCTCAATAGCTTGATTCTTGAACTCTGCGAGGACCCAGATGTTGGGCACTCAGGCACTCTGGGATTTCTCCCTTTTATTGTGCAACAGGTTGTCCTGCATAAAAACAGACGGAGAGAGTGTGGGAAAGAGGCACGCCAAGGCAGGTAATAAGGATGCCTGGTATTTGTGGGTGATGAGGGGAGCCATGGACAGGATGAGGATGCGATCTCCAGAATAGATCAGCCCAAATGAAGATGAGAGGGTGAGTGTGAGAGAGTGGGTGGTGATGTCCCTTGAGCTGGCAGAGTGAACTGCCAGTGAATGTGTGATGGACTGATGAGTGTGAGTTGAGAGTGATGAGATAGTTGACTTGCCCTGGTGGCATGGATGAGATCATTCATCCTCTTCTTGCACTGGGTGACTTATCCCTTGTGGACCGCAATACTACCGACCACTGCTGCTGCAGCCTCCCAAGCCGGATTGCTCACCTAGCTGGACGTGCTGCAGCCAGAACAGGATTTGAGGACATCACGGTGGGCCTCGACTATGTCCAGCAGGAGCTCAAGTGAGGCATCACAGAAGTTGGGGGCTGTTATTTTCTTGGTTTTCGGGGCCATGTTTTCAGGGGAGCAGTCCTGGGTCGCCGACATTGGATAAATTTGTATTCATTAACAATTAATTAATAATCTTTATTATCACAAGTAGGCTTACATTAACACTGCAATGAAGTTACTGTGAAAAGCCCCTAGTCGCCACACTCTGGCGCCTGTTCGGGTACACTGAGAGAGAATTCAGAATGTCCAAAGTACCTAACAAACAAGTCTTTTGGCTTACAGGTAAGGGCATTTGCCAAACGGCAGGTGGTGGAATTCCCACGGCTACTGCCACACACAGTACAGGACAGGGTGCTCTCGGGGGGTGGATGGGAGTGGGGAAGATCTCGGAAACTTACCAGGTGATACAGGGGGAGGAGGAGGCCTCGGTGGTGGAGTTGAAAGGTAAGTGGGAGGAGGAGTTGGGAGAGGAGATCGAAGAGGGGACGTGGGCAGATGCCCTAGGGAGGGTGAACTCTTCCTCTTCATGCGCGAGGCTCAGCCTCATACAGTTTAAGGTGCTGCACAGGGCACACATGACCGGGACAAGGATGAGCAGGTTCTTTGGGGGTGAGGACAGGTGTGTTAGGTGCTCAGGGAGCCCAGCAAATCACACCCATATGTTCTGGGCATGCCCAGCGCTGGAGGAATTTTGGAAGGGCGTAGCGAGGACGGTGTCGAGGGTGGTAGGATCCAGGGTCAAACCGGGCTGGGGGCTCGCAATATTTGGGGTGGCAGAGGAGCCGGGAGTGCAGGAGGCAAAAGAGGCCGGAATTCTGGCCTTTGCGTCCCTGGTAGCCCGGCGAAGGATTCTCCTTCAGTGGAAAGATACGAGGCCCCCCAGCGTGGAATCCTGGATCAGCGATATGGCAGGGTTCATTAAATTGGAGAGGGTGAAATTCGCCTTGAGAGGGTCGGTACAAGGGTTCTTTAGGCGGTGGCAACCGTTCTTAGACTTTCTGGCAGAACGATAGACATTGGTCAATGGCAGCAGCAGCTCGGGGGGTGGGGGGGAGGGGGGGGTTTACTTTATTTTTGTTTATGTTATTTACACTGGAAGGGTCTGAGGGGGTGTTAATGTTAATTTATTATTTAGGTACGGGGGGAGGGGTTTGGGGGGTTGCTTTTTTAGGTTGTGTTTAGTACTTAACCCTGTTGGGTTCTTTTTTCTTTCTCATTTTGTTATTGATATTTTATGAAAACCTTTAATAAAAATTATTTAAAAAAAACAAACAAGCAAGTCTTTTGGGACATGTGGGAGGAAACCAGAACACCTGGAGGAAACCCACGCAGACAACGTGCAGAGTCCGCACAGGCGGTGACCCAAACGGGAATCGAACCTGGGATCCTGTGCAGTGAAGCAACAGTGCTACCCACTGTGCTACCGAGCCACCATTGAGAAAGCTGTGTGAGGCTGCCCTTTATATATCACACCCAGAGTGAGGAAACAGTACACTGACAGTGGGACAAGTGAATCAGAGGCCACCCACCAATGACACGGCATGCTTCACGTATCACAAAATGAATCATGGAGTGGACGGAATTACCCCAAAACCCGCCATTGCAGCAAGCAGATAGAACACCGTTTTTCACACCTGCTCCCATACTTAGTGCAAGGGGCAGAAAATTCCACCCACCGGCCAGGATTGTTCCAGCCCTGTCATGGCAGGATCCCCCCATGAGGGATGCAGCCGCTCAGCAAAATGTCCATTGACTTTCGGTGGGACCAGATAATCCCGGCAGTGAAAATGGTCGGAAAATCCCACACACTATCTAACTCAGATTTAGTTTCTGTCCGAGCTTTATATCCACCCTTTGGTATCTTGGTCTCATTTATGGATATTGCTTGATGTTTGAAATTTTGCCAAGGACATATAATAACTTTAGTTAAACAGGGGCATCTACAGGTGACAACTTTAGAGCCATTTGTTTGCACTTTATAGACCCATACAAATGGAACAGGTTGTCCTGCATAAAAACAGATGGAGAGAGTGTGGGAAAGAGGCACGCCAAGGCAGGTAATAAGGATGCCCAAAAATACTGTTCCATCTTACCTCTTTCTTAGGTTATTGTTAATCCTTCGGTGTTAGTGACAAAGGATATTCCCAATGTTTAAAATGATTAATTACGGGGCAGCATGTGGCGCAGTGGTTAGCACTGGGACTACGGCATTGAGGACCCGGGTTCAATCCCGGCTCTGGGTCACTGGCCGTGTGGAGTTTGCACATTCCCCCGTGTCTGCGTGGGTCTCACACCCACAGCCCAAAGATGTGCAGATTAGATGGATTGGTGTGGTAGTCACCACTAGTTGTATTACATGTATTACGGCACCGCCCGTATAGTAGAGGTACGTGGGTAAATCTCTGCCTGCTGGCTCCGCCCAGTAGGCAGCGTAAAAATGTGTGCGCTTGCCGGTGCTGCAGCCATTCTGGTTCCAGCTTCAGGACGCACAGCATCTTTGCTCAATAAAGCCTCGATTATTCCACTACTCTCGTCTTTGTGGTAATTGATAGTGCATCAATTTATTGAGCAAAGATTTTTAAAACGCTGGATCTTCGCATCAAGCCTGATCGCCTGCAGCTGAGCCCTCAAGCAGCCAACGCTACGTCCGCCTTTGACCACTGGCTAGCCTGCTTCAAAAGCTACCTCCGAACATCCGCTGAGGAACCCTCGGACGGGCAGAAGCTCCAAGTCCTTTATTCACGGGTGAGCCCTGACATTTTTCCTCTCATCCGGGATGTGCCCATTTACTCCGAAGCGACGGAGCTCCTGAAGGGACATTACGTTTGACCAGTCAATCAAGTATACGCCAGGCACCTCCTGGCCACAAGACAGCAACTCCCCGGGGAGTCTCTGGACGATTCTGGCGTGCCCTGCACATCCTAGGTAGGAACTGTGACTGCCAGGCAGTTTTGGCAGTCCAGCACACCGAACTTTTAATTCGAGACGCTTACGTTACGGGCATGAAGTCTGCGTAAGTCCGCCAGCAGCTACTGGAAGGGGTACGCTTGATCTTGAGGGAACTAGGCAGCTCGCTAATTCGTTAGAAAGGCCTCCCATAACGTCCAGTCCTACGCCCCCGATCGCACGGCACCCTCGTGGGCATCGTGGGCCCCGCCAGCTGCCGACTCCAGCTCACTGCAAACCTGCGCCGCAGCCAGCCAACTCTGGGGGGCCCAAGTGCTATTGTTGCTGGCAAAACAAACACCCCAGGCAGCGCTGCCCGGCGCGGAGCGCGACCTGCAACGGCTGTGGGGAGAAGGGACACTTTGTTTCTGTTTGCCAGGCCCGGTCGGTCTCCGCTGTTTCCAGGCCCGGCGTTCCTGTTCCCCCCCCCCCCACCACGTGCGACCCACGGGCGCCGCCATTTTCCCCTTCGCAAGCCACGTGCGGCCCGTGGGCGCCGCCATCTTTGATGTCGCCCGCCATCTTTGATGTCACCCGCCATGTGCGCCCCATGGGCGCCACCATCTTCGGCGTCATTTTGGACAGCGTCTCAGGACCCCTACTCCTCTGGCCATTCATCGCCTGCCGCTACCTCCACCACAGTTGACCAGCCCGGGGCCTCCCAGCATATGCTGCAGCTCGCCTCTATCACCCTGGATCAGCCCCGGCCCCGCAACCTCACGACCGCGACATCGACGGTGAAGATCGATGGGCATGAGACGACCTGCCTCTTTGACTCCGGGAGCACAGAGAGCTTCATCCACCCCACTACGGTAAGGCACTACTCCCTCCCGGTACACCCCGTCACCCAGAAAATCTCCCTGGCCTCCGGATCCCATTCTGTGGAAATCCGGGGGTACTGCATCGCAACACTCACTGTCCAAGGCGTAGAGTTCAGCAATTTCCGGCTCTACGTCCTCCCCCACCTCTGTGCTGCCCTGTTACTCGGCCTGGACTTTCAGTGCCATCTTCAAAGCCTAACCTTAAAATTCGGCGGACCCCTACCCCCCTTCACCGTATGCGGCCTCACGACCCTTAAGGTCGATCCCCTTCCCTGTTTGCGAACCTCACCCCGGATTGCAAACCCGTCACCACTAGGAGCAGATGGTACAGTGCCCAGGACAGGACCTTCATCAGGTCGGAGGTCCAACGGCTTTTGCGGGAAGGGGTCATTGAGGCCAGCAACAGCCCCTGGAGAGCCCAAGTGGTAGTAGTAAAGACTGGGGAGAAGCACAGGATGGTCATTGACTACAGTCAGACCATCAATCGGTACACACAGCTCGACGCATACCCCTTCCCACGCATATCTGACATGGTCAATCAGATTGCGCAGTATCGGGTCTTTTCCACAGTGGACCTGAAGTCTGCCTAGCTCCCCATCCGCCCGGAGGACCGCCAATACACTGCGTTTGAAGCAGATGGCCGCCTCTACCACTTCCTTCGGGTTCCGTTCGGCATCACTAATGGGGTCTTGGTCTTCCAACGTGAGATGAACCAAATGGTTGACCAGTACGGACTGCGGGCCACCTTCCCGTACCTAGATAACGTCACCATCTGCAGCCAAGATCAGCAGGACCACGACGCAAACCTCCAAAAATTCCTCCAGACCGCCAAACTCCTTAATCTCACACACAATAAGGAGAAATGCGTGTTCCGTACCAATCGCTTAGCCATCCTTGGCTATGTCGAGGAAAATGGAGTCCTAAGGCCCAACCTCGACCGCATGCACCCCCTCATGGAATTCCCACTCCCCCACTGCCCCAAGGCCCTCAAACGATGCCTGGGTTTTTCTCCTACTATGCCCAGTGGGCCCCTAATTATGCGGACAAGGCCCGCCCACTCATTCAGTCCACAGTATTTCCCCTGACGGCTGAGGCCCGCCAGGCCTTCAAAAGTATCAAGGCAGACATCGCTAAGGCCACGATGCACGCGGTCGACGAGTCCCTCCCCTTCCAGGTGGAGAGCGATGCATTGCACGTAGCTCTGGCCGCCATCCTCAACCAAGCGGGCAGGCCCGTGGCCTTCTTTTCCCACACCCTCCATGCAGCAGGAGGTTTTAAGAAACTGCTTTGCGGATTTAAAAGTGGAGATGCTGGCCCCTATGAAGGCGTCAATTGAAAGGTTGGTGGAGACCCAGAAGATGCAGGGGACGGCGAGCAGTAAAAGGCCTCTGACAACGAGGATGAGATTTTGGGCCTGGCGGTTAGAGTACAAGGCGCTGCGCAAAAAATGGCAGGAGAAGCTGGAGGACCTGGAGGATAGGTTGAGGAGGCAGAACCTGCGGATTCTGGGTCTCCCTGAAGGAGCGGAGGGGTCGGATGCTGGGGCGTACGTGGCTACGATGCTGAGTACGCTGATGGGTGCGGGAGACTTCCCGAGGCCTGTGGAGCTGGATGGGACACACAGAGTCCTGGCAAGGAGGCCGAGGATGAATGAGCCGCTGAGAGCCGTGGTGGTGAGGTTCCTCCGCTTCACCAACAAGGAGTGTGTCCTGAGATGGGCGAAGAAGGAGCGGAGCAGCAGGTGGGACAACACCGAGATCCGTATTTATCAGGACTGGAGTGCAGAGCTGGCCAAGAAGCGTGCGGGATTCAACCGGGCCAAAGCGGTCCTCCACAGAAAGGGTGTGGAGTTCGGGCTGTTACAACCGGCGAGGCTGTGGGTTACATATCAGGACCGGCACCATTATCTCGACAAGCTGGACGAGGCGTGGACTTCCATCAAGAATGAGAAGCAGGACTTGAGTTAATGGACTGCTGTATGTTGTGGGGGTTGTTGGTGGGGGGGAGGGGGCGGTGTTATGTTGGGGTTTTCCCCGTGTTTTCTTGTGTTTTTGTGGCCCCTTTGCCCTGGGCCCTCGAGGCTTTGGGCGAAGTCGCAGTCAGGAAGAGCTGCGTCACAGGAGGTGGGGTCGGCCCAGACAGGGAGCGCGGTTTACCCGCGAAATGGAGGGCACCTGAAGCTGGGGGTTTGAGCGTACGGTACTTTGTTTTGTTTTTCTTTCTCTGTTCACACGGGGTGTAGTGGGGGGGGACTCTTTCTACCCCACTTAGGTGGGGGGGGTGGTGTTGGAGATTTGTAAGGGGAACCCACATGGGGATTGGAGGTGGAGGCGGGAGCGGCCGGGGTCAGCATGAGTCAGCTGACTTACGGGAGTGCAATGGGGGGGTAGGGGGGTTAAGCGGATGCTTGACTGGGGGAGGTTAAGGGGGGGGGGCTGGGATGCTGCTGTGCTGACTGAGGGGGAATCGATGTTAAAGGGGAGAGTCGGGGCAGGGAGCCTCCAGTGTTTTCGCACTGAAAGGGTCTGAAGGCAGACGTAGCCATGCTACAAGAAACGCACCGGAAGATCGCGGATCAAACCAGGCTGAGGAAAGGATGGGTGGGGCAGGTTTTCCACTCAGGGCTGGATGCGAAGAACAATTTTGGTGAGCAAGCGGGTGGCATTTGAGGCGGTGGGTATTGTGGCAGATAAGGGGGGTCGATATGTTATGGTGAGTGGCAGGCTGCAGGGGGCCCGGGTGGTGCTAGTGAATGTGTATGTTCCGAACTGGGATGATGCAGGGTTCATGAAGCGGATGTTGAGTAGAATTCTGGATCTGGAGTCATGCAGTCTGGTAATGGGGGGGGGGACTTTAACCCGGTCCTGGACCCGCCACTGGATCAGTCTAGGTCGAGATCGGGTAAGAGGCCGGCAGCGGCCAAGGTCCTGAGGGGGTTCATGGACCAGATGGGGGGAGTGGATCTGTGGATTTGCCAGGCCAAGGGCGAAGGAGCTTTCCTTCTTCTCCCATGTGCACAAGGCGTACTCGCGGATTGATATTTTCGTGGTAAGTAGGGCGCTAATCCCGAGAGCGGAGCAGGTGGAGTATTCGGCCATTGCGATCTCGGACCATGCCCCGCACTGGGTGGAGTTGGGGCTGGGGGAAGAGAGAGGCCAACGCCCTCTGTGGAGAATGGACGTGGGACTACTGGCGGACGAGGAGGTTTATGGGCAGGTTCGGAGGTGTATCCAAAGCTATGTGGAGACCAATGATAATGGGGGGGGTTTCGATGAGTGTGGTCTGGGAGGGGCTGAAGGCAGTTGTCAGAGGGGAGCTAATTTCAGTCAGGGCTCACAGAGAGAAGAGGGAGAGGATGGAGAGGGAGAGGTTGGTGGGGGAGATACTTAGGGTGGACAAGAGTTATGCGGAATCCCCCGAGGAGGGGTTGTTGAAGGAGCGCTGGGGCCTGCAGGCGGAGTTTGACTTGCTAACCACGGGGAAGGCTGAGGCTCAGTTGAGGAAGGTACAGGGAGCAGTGTACGAGTATGGGGAGAAGGCAAGTAGGATGCTGGTGCATCAGCTGCGGAAGAGAGAGGCGGCCAGGGAGATTTGGGGGGATTAGAGATAGGGGGGGTAACACAGTGCTGAGCTCGGCTAGGATTAACGAGGTCAAGGACTTTTATGGCAAATTGTACGAGTCCGGGGGGGGGGGGGGGGGGGGGGGCGGGGAGATGAGGCAGTTCCTGGACCAACTGAGGTTTCCACAGGTGGAGGAGGGGCGAGTAGAGGGTTTGGGGGCCCCGATTGAGATGGAGGAACTGGTTAAGGGGTTAGGGGGTATGCAGGCGGGTAAGGCCCTGGGACCGGATGGGTATCCCGTAGAGTTTTATAGGAAATCCTCGGAGCTGCTGGGTCTGCTGTTGTTGAGGACTTTCAATGAGGCTAAGGAAAAGGGAACCCTTGCCCCGACGATGTCGCAGGCTCTGATCTCGCTTATCCTCAAGCGAGATAACGACCCGTTGCAATGTGGCTCCTATAGGCCGACTTCACTCCTTAATGTGGATGCCAAGCTGTTGGCCAAGATTTTGGCCACTAGGATTGAGAACTGTGTCCCAGGAGTGATCAATGAGGATCAGACGGGGTTTGTGAAGGGCAGGCAGTTGAATACAAATGTGCGGAGGCTCCTGAATGTGATCATGATGCCCTCGGAAGGGGGGGATGCAGAAGTGGTAGCGGCAATGGACGCGGAGAAAGCCTTTGATCGGGTGGAGTGGGAGTACCTGTGGGAAGTATGAGGCAGGTTTGGGTTTGGAGAGGAATTTATAGGGTGGGTCAAATTGCTGTATCAGGCCCCAGTGGCGAGTGTGTCGACGAACCGGCTGCGGTCGGAGTACTTTAGATTAGGTCGAGGAATGAGGCAGGGGTGCCCCTTGTCCCCCCTGCTGTTTTCCCTGGCGATCGAACCGTTGGTCATGGCATTGAGGGAGTCCAGAAACTGGAGGGGGTTGGTTCGGGGGGAGGAGCACCGTGTCTCACTGTATGCGAATGACCTGCTCCTGTACATTGCGGATCCGGTGGAGGGGATGGGGGAGGTCATGCAGATTCTTAGAGATTTCAGGGAATTTTCGGGCTATAAGCTGAATGTTGGGAAAAGCGAGCTTTTTGTGATCCATGCGAGGGGCCAGGAAAAGAGACTGGGAGAGCTACCGCTTAAGATGGTGGCGAGGAGCTTTCGCTACTTGGGCATTCAGGTGGCTAAGAGCTGGGGTGTCCTGCACAAGCTCAATTTAGCGCGGCTGGTGGATCAGATGGAGGAGGACTTTAAGAGGTGGGACATGCTGCCGCTTTCCCTGGCGGGCAGGGTTCAGTCCGTAAAGATGATAGTCCTCCCCAGGTTATTGTTCGTCTTCCAGTGCCTTCCCATTCTCATCCCCAAGTCCTTTTTCAAGTGGGTAAATAGGATTATTATGGGATTTGTGTGGGCAAACAGGACCCCGTGTGTTAAGAGACTGTTCTTGGAGCGCAGTCGGCAAGGGTGGGGTGGGTTGGCACTGCCGAACTTTTGCAGCTATTACTGGGGAGCGAATATATCCATGATTCTTAAATGCGTAATGGAGGGAGAGGGGGCGGTGTGGAAACGGTTGGAAGCGGCGTCTTGTAAAGATACTAGCCTGGGGCACTGGTAACGGCACCGTTGCGGCTTCTGCTGACGCGGTATACCACGAGCCCGGTGGTGGCGGCGACATTGAGGATCTGGGGCAGTGGAGACGGCACGGGGGGAGGCAAGGGCTTCAGTCTGGACCCCGATATGGAACAATCACAGGTTCGTTCCGGGTAGAATAGACGGGGGGTTTCAAAGTTGGCACAGAGCGGGTATCAAAAGGATGGGGGACTTGTTCATTGATGGGACTTTTGCTAGTCTGAGGGCGCTGGAGGAGAAATTTGGGCTACCCCCAGGGAATACCTTTAGGTACATGCAGGTTCGGGCGTTCGTGAAAAAGCAGGTGGGGGAATTCCCGCTGCTACCTGCCCAGAGGATACAGGATAGGGTGGTCTCGGGCGTGTGGGTAGGGGATGGCAAGATATCAGAACTATATCAGGAGCTGCAGGAGGCGGAAGAGGCCTCGGTGGAGGAGCTGAAAGGCAAGTGGGAGGAGGAGCTGGGTGAGGAGCTGGATGAGGGCCTGTGGGCTGACGCCCTGGGCAGGGTCAATTCCTCCTCATCTTGTGCCAGGCTGACCCTGATTCAGTTTAAGGTGGTGCACCGGGCGCATATGACAGTGGCGAGAATGAGGAAGTTCTTTGGGGTGGAGGACGGTGTGTGAGGTGCTCAGGGAGCCCAACAAACCACGTCCATATGTTCTGGGCATGCCTGGCACTTACAGGATTTTGGAAAGGCTTCGGAAAGGATATGTCCAAGGTCTTGGATACTCGGGTAAAACCGAGCTGGGGGATAGCGATATTTGGGGTATCGGATGATCCGGGACTGCAGGAGTCGAAAGAGGCCGGAGTTCTGGCCTTTGCCTCCTTGGTAGCCCGGAGAAGGCTCTTGTTAATGTGGAGGGACGCGAAGCCCCCAAGTGTAGAGGCTTGTGTCAGTGACATGGCGGGGTTTCTCAGGTTGGAGAGGATAAAGTTTGCCTTGCGAGGGTCCTTGCAGGGGTTCTCCTGGCGGTGGCAACCGTTCCTTGACTTTCTCGCAGAACGTTAGGTGGAGGTCAGCAGCAGCAGCAAACCAGACTGGGGGGAGGGGAGGGAAGGGGGGGAGGGGGAGGTGGGGGGGGAGGGGGAGGTGGGGGGGAGGGGGAGGGGGAGGTGGAGGGGGAGGGGGAGGTGGGGGGGGGATGGTTTTCATTTGTAAAGGGCAGATACCCCACCTTGTTTTGTTAAATTGTTAAATGGTTAAGTTGTTTTCTGTTTTATTGCTATGTTTTCTTTTCGTTGTTTTTCTTTCTGTAAAAATTATGGAAAAATTTTGAATAAAAACAAATTTAAAAATTTAAAAAAAAAAAAAAATAATACACAACGGGGCAAGATCAAAAATGACAAGATCTTGAAGTGGAGGATCGAGCTCTCCACCTATAACTATGAGATCTTGTATCGCCCGGGGAAGCTCAATGAGCCCCCTGATGCCCTGTCCTGCGGTACATGTGCCAGCACACAAGTGGACCGACTCGGGGCTCTCCACTATGACCTCTGCCACCGAGGGTCACCCGGTTCTTCCATTTCATCAAGGCCCTCAACCTGCCCTACTCCATTGAGGAGGTCAGGACCGTAACCAGGGACTGCCAGGTCTGTGCGGAGTGCAAGCCGCACTTCTACCGACCCGATAGAGCGCACCTGGTGAAGGCCTCCTGCCCCTTTGAGCGCCTCAGCATGGACTTCAAAGGGTCCCTCCCCTCCACCGACCACAACGTGCACTTCCTCAACGTTATTGAGGAAGTTCCCCTTCGCCATCCCGTGCCCCAATATGACTTCTGCCACGGTAATTAACGCCCTCGACAGCATCTTCACTCTGTTCGGTTTCCCCACCTACATCCACAGCGAACGGGGATCCTCTTTCATGAGCGATGTGCTGCGTCAGTTCCTGCTCAGTAAGGGCATTGCCTCGAGCAGGACGACCAGCTACAACCCCCGGGGATACAGACAGGTGGAGATGGAGAACGGGAAGGTCTGGAAGGCCGTCCTGCTGGCCCTGCGGTCTAAAAATCTCCCGGTCTCCCGCTGGCAGGAGGTCCTCCCTGACGCCCTCCACTCCATCTGATCGCTCCTCTGCATCGCGACCAACGAGACCCCTCACGAACGTGTGTTTGCCTTCCCCAGGAAGTCCACCACAGGGGTCTCGCTCCCAACATGGCTGACTGTTCCTGGATCCGTCCTCCTTCGCAAGCATGTGCGGACCCATAAGTCGGACCCCTTGGTCGAAATAGTCCACCTCCTACATGTGAACCCACAGTACGCCTACGTGGCACACCCCAACGGGCGCCAAGACACAGTCTCCGTCCAGGACCTGGCACCCACTGGATCCCCACCCACGACCCCCGACCTGACACTGCCCCCCCCCGCCCCCGGTTGCCTCATTCACCCCTGTGCCACTCACCCTCCCTCCAGCGAACCTCACCGCAGCCCCTGCCCCAGTAGGATCCGTCCTCCCACTGGTTCCACTCAGGGGTCACGAAGACGAGGACAACACGCTCCCGGAGTCGCAGGTGACCAAGTCGGTGCCCACATCACTACCAGAACTGAGGCGATCGCAGAGGAGGGTCAAGGCCCCCGACAGACTTAACTTGTAATGTTTTCACCACCCCCGCCGGACTCTGTTTTTAACAGGGGGTGAATGTGGTAGTCACCACTAGTTGTATTACATGTATTACGGCACCGCCCGTATAGTAGAGGTACGTGGGTAAATCCCTGCTTGCTGGCTCCGCCCAGTAGGCGGCGTATAAATGTGTGTGCTCGCCGGTGCTGCAGCCATTCTGGTTCCAGCTACAGGAGGCACAACATCTTTGCTCAATAAAGCCTCGATTATTCCACTACTCTCGTCTTTGCGGTAATTGATAGTGCATCAATTGGCCACGCTAAATTGCCCATTAATTGAAAAAAAAAAATTGGGTAATCTATTTTTCTTTTTAACAAAATGATTAAGTACATAATGGATCTCACGAGACATTGCTCTAGCTTCAATGGGACACGGAAGACCCCATGTTCTTTTTAACCTGTATCAAGATGGCATTCCTGCTTCCTTTCATATTAAGGTTGTCTTTTGGTATGCATATTGCACTTGGAAATACTCAAAGGGTGTGAGGGAGGACCTTATGCTGCAAGATGTAATTAAAACCGCTGTTCCCTTTGGAGCCCTATTTGGAAATGGGGAGATCTCTCACCAATGTCTTACTTGTCATTTTGGAGGTGCCTAGTGTCATGATATTCAGATAAACATATCATGGTGCAAACACACATACACACTGATGGACAGATCAACGGGCCAATCAACACACATTCAACAGACTTCCGGTTGCGGCCATGCCTGGATAGGTCGCACGTTCGGCAGCTCCCGCCAGGAACGGACTTTTGGGCTCTCTAGAGGGACCCCAACGGCACTTGTTCAATGGCTTCCAGTGTGGGAAGGTGACAGCAAGGTCCCCCTGACAGTACATGGATTGGACCAGGAGCGGAGCGGTGAAAAAAGGGATCTTGGAGCAGCGAAAAGTGAGAGGGAGAAAAAGCAAGATGGCGGCGGGTGGAGACCAAGCAGCGTGGGCGCAGTGGTCACAGGAGCAGCAGGAGTTTCTTAAACGCTGCTTTGAGGAGCTGAAAACCGAAATGCTGGCGCTAATGAAGGCGGTGATTCAGAAGCTAGTGGAGACCCAGAAGGCCCAAGGGGCAGCGATCCGAGAGGTGCGGCAAAAAGCCTCGGAGAACGAGGACGAGATCTTGGGCCTGGCGGTGAAGGTGGAGGCACACGAGGCGCTGCACAAGAGGTGGGCGGAAAGATTTGGGGACCTGGAGAATAGGTCGAGGAGGAAGAATCTTCGGATTCTGGGTCTCCCTGAAGGAGTGGAGGGGCCCGATGCCGGGGCATATGTGAGCACGATGCTCAATTCGCTGATGGGCGCGGGAGCCTTCCCGAGGCCCCTGGCGCTAGATGGGGCGCACCGGGTCCTGGCGAGGAGGCCCAAGGCCAACGAGCCGCCAAGGGCTGTAGTGGTGAGGTTTCACCGCTTTATGGACAGAGAGTGTGTCTTGAGATGGGCCAAGAAAGAGCGGAGCAGCAGGTGGGAGAATGCGGTGATCCGAATCTACCAGGACTGGAGTGCAGAGGTGGCCAAGAAGAGAGTTGGCTTTAATCGGGCTAAGGCGGTGCTCCATCGGAAGGGGGTGAATTTTGGTATGCTGCAGCCAGCGCGATTGTGGGTCACATTCCAGGCACCACTATTTCGAAACGCCTGAGGAGGCATGGAGCTTTATACGGACTGAAAAGTTGGACTCAAATTGAGGGTTTGTTGTTGTGGGGGGGATGTTTGCTGTATATATGGTTTTAACTACGTGTAGGGAATGTTCTCTTGGTTGGGTGCTGGATGGGGATGGGTGAAGGGATTTGATGGGGAGACTGTGGGAGAGTGTGGGTGCCGGTGTTGGAGGGAGGGGAGGCCCGGGGATGGGAAATTAAGGTAAGGCCACAAAAAGAGCTGCACCAGAGGGGGCGGGCCGGCTCAGGAAAGCGCTGGCTTTTTCCCGAGCTAGGGAAGGACGGAGGTGGGGGTCGGAGGGAGGGGGCGGTACTGGAGAGGAGCGCACACTGACTGCCAGGGAGGAGGGGGAGGGGGGATTCCCACACTGGGGGGGTCGATGGGAAGGCGGAAGAGGCCGGGCCCAGCAGGAGTCAGCTGACTTACGGGAGTGTTATGGGGGGAGCAAAAGAGCTAGATATGGATCTAGCGGGGGGGGGGGGGGGTCGTATAGGGCTGTTGCTGCATTGTCCAAAGGGGAACTGGAAATAGGAGAGGTGTCGGGGCGGGGATCCGCCGTCTGGGGGACTGGAGGGTGCGGGAGGCGCGGGCACGTGACTGGCCTACAAAAGGAGATGGTTAATCAGCAGGGGGGGGGGTGAGCAGCCCCCTAATCCGGCTGATAACTTGGAATGTGAGGGGCCTGAATGGGCCGGTTAAGAGGGCCCGAGTGTTCGCGCACTTAAAGGGACATGGTCATGCTTCAGGAGACACATTTGAAGGTGGCAGACCAGGTCAGGTTGAGAAAGTGATGGGTAGGACAGGGATTCCATTCGGGGCTGGATGCGAAGAACAGAGGGGTTTCAATGCTGGTGGGGAAGCGGGTGTCGTTTGAGGCAAAGAATATTGTAGTGGATAATGGAGGTCGATACGTGATGGTGAGCGGTAGGTTGCAGGGGGTGTGGGTGGTATTGGTAAACGTATACGCCCAAACTGGGATGATGCCAGATTTATGAGGCACATGCTGGGTAGGATTCCGGACCTGGAGGTAGGAAGCTTGATAATGGGGGGGTTTCAACACGGTGCTGGATCCGGCATTGGATCGCTCTAGGTCCAGGACGGGGAAGAGGCCGGCTGCGGCCAAGGTGCTTAGGGGGTTTATGGACCAGATGGGGGGAATGGATCCATCGAGGTTTGCCAGGCCCCTGGCCAGGGAATTCGCATTCTTTTCCCATGTCCATAGACCCTACTCCCGGATAGATTTTTTTGTTTTAAGTAGGGCGCTAATCCCGAAAGTGGAGGGAACGGAGTATTCGGCCATAACCATCTCAGACCACGCCCCGCACTGGGTGGAGCTGGAGTTAGGAGAGGAGACGGATCAGCGCCCGCTGTGGCGTCTTGATGTGGGATTATTGGCGGATGAGGAGATGTGCGGGGGTGCATCGAGAGATATTTGGAGGCCAATGACAATGGAGAGGTGCAGGTGGGGGTAGTCTGGGAGGCGTTGAAGGCGGTGGTCAGGGGAGAGTTAATCTCCATCAGGGCCTACAGGGAGAAGAGAGAGGGCAGGGAGAGGGAGAGGTTGGTGGGGGAGATTTTAAGGGTGGACAGGAGATATGCAGAGGCCCCCGAGGAGGGACTACTCAGGGAGCGGCGAAGCCTCCAGACGGAGTTTGACCTGTTGACCACAGGGAAAGCAGAGGCACAGTGGAGGAAAGCACAGGGGGCGATGGAGGAGTAGGAGGAGAAGGCGAGCCGGATGCTGGCACACCAGCTTCGTAAGAGGGAGGCAGCGAGGGAGATAGGTGGAGTTAAGGATAGCGGGGGGAATACGGTGCGGAGTGCGGTGAGAGTAAATGAGATATTCAAGGACTTCTATGAGGAACTGTACAGATCTGAGCCCCCAGCGGGGGAAGAGGGGATGTGACGATTTTTGGATCAACTGAGGTTCCCGAGGGTGGAGGAGTAGGAGGTGGCTGGTTTAGGGGCGCCAATCAGGTTGGAGGAGCTGGTTAAAGGATTGGGGAACATGCAGGCGGGGAAGGCCCCGGGGCCAGATGGGTTCCCGGTCGAGTTTTATAGGAAATATGTGGACCTGCTAGGCCCTTTGCTAGTGAGGACTTTCAATGAGGCAAGGGAGGGGGGGACCCTACCCCCGACAATGTCCGGGGCACTGATCTCTCTGATCCTGAAGCGGGACAAGGACCCACTGCAATGTGGGTCGTATAGACTGATCTCGCTCCTCAATGTGGATGCTAAGTTGCTGGCAAAAGTGCTGGCTACGAGAATTGAGGACTGTGTCCCGGGGGTGATCCATGAGGACCAGACGGGAGTTGTAAAGGGCAGGCAGTTAAACACTAATGTGCGGAGGCTCCTCAACGTGCTTATGATGCCATAGGTGGAGGGAGAAGCGGAGGTAGTGGCAGCTATGGATGCGGAGAAGGCCTTCGACTGGGTGGAGTGGGAGTATCTTTGGGAAGTGTTGCGGAGGTTTCGGTTCGGGGAGGGGTTCATCAGCTGGGTCAGGCTGCTATGTAGAGCCCCGGTGGCGAGTGTGGCTACGAATCGGCGGAGGTCGGAGTACTTTCGGCTCTAACGAGTGACGAGGCAGGGGTGCCCCCTGTCCCCCTTGTTGTTTGCATTGGCAATTGAGCCTTTGGCCATGGCACTAAGGGAGTCCAGGAAATGGAGGGGATTGGTCCAAGGGGGAGAGGAACATCGGGTGTCGCTGTATGCGGACGACCTGTTGCTGTATGTGGCAGATCCAGTGGAGGGGATGGCGGAGGTCATGCGGATCCTAAGGGAGTTTGGAGACTTCTCGGGCTATAAGCTCAACGCAGGGAAAAGTGAGCTCTTTGTGGTGCATCCAGGGGACCAGGGAAGGGGGATAGACGACCTACCATTGAAGAGGGCGGAAAGGAACTTTCGGTACTTGGGGATCCAGGTGGCTGGGAGCTGGGGGGCCCTGCACAAGCTCAATTTGACGCGGTTGGTGGAGCAGATGGAGGAGGATTTCAAAAGATGGGATGTGCTGCCACTCTCGCTAGCGGGCAGGGTACAGTCGGTTAAAATGATGGTCCTCCCGAGGTTTCTCTTTGTGTTCCGGTGCCTTCCCATTGTGATTACCAAGGCTTTTTTTAAACGGGTAGGTAGGAGCATCATGGGTTTCGTGTGGGCAAGTAAGACCCCGAGGGTAAAGAGGGTGTTTCTGGAGCGTAGCAGGGACGGGGAGGGCTGGCGCTGCCGAATCTGTGCGGCTATTATTGGGCAGCCAACGTGGCGATGATCCGAAAGTGGGTAATAGAGGGAGAGGGGGAGGCGTGGAAGAGGTTGGAGATGGCGTCCTGCAGGGGCATGAGCCTGAGGGCGCTGGTGACGGCACCGCTGCCGCTCTCGCCGACAAGGTACACCACGAGTCCGGTGGTTGCGGCAACGTTGAAGATCTGGGGGCAGTAGAGACGGCATAGGGGCGAGGTGGTAGCCTCGGTTTGGTCCCTGATTCGGGAGAACCATTGGTTTGTCCCGGGAAGGATGGATGGGGGGTTTCGGAGCTGGCACCGGGCAGGGATTAGAAGAATGGGGGACCTATTTATAGATGGGACGTTTGCGAGCCTAGGGGCACTGGAGGAGAAGTTTGGGTTACCCCCAGGAAATGCGTTCAGGTATATGTAAGTGAGGGCGTTTGTGAGGCGGCAGGTGAGGGAATTCCCGTTGCTCACGGCACAGGAGATTCAAGACAGGGTGATTTTGGGTGTAATGGGTCAGAGAGGGCAAGGTTTTGGCGATCTATCAGGAGATGAAAGAAGAGAAGGAGGCCTCGGTAGAGGAGTTAAAGGGGAAGTGGAAGGAGGAGCTTGGGGAGGAGATAGATGAGGGTCTGTGAGCTGATACCCTGAGTAGGGTTAATTCCTCTTCCTCTTGCGCCAGGCTCAGCCTAATACAATTTAAGGTTACTCACAGAGCGCACATGACAGGGGCGAGTGTGGTAGTATGTATTAGGGATCATGTGGGACTGGAAGCCCTAATGTCATTGGCTGACAGATCCCGGGTCCTGGTTGGCCGTTGACCTCTAGCTCCGCCCTGAAGGCGGAGTATAAGAAGCCGGAGTCCTCCCCCGCAGGCCATTCTACTATCGAGCTGCGGGGGAACAGACACGCTTAATAAAGCCTCATCGACTTCACTCTATTCGTCTCACGGAGTCTTTGTGCGCTACAATTTATTAAGCATGTCTAAAAAGGACTATGGAGCTCAGGATCATCCCGGAAAGCCTGAGGATCAGCCCCCACGCTGTGAACGCGGCAGCAGCCTTCAAGCACTGGCAGACTTGTTTTGAGGCCTACCTCAGAACGGTCACCGGCCGGGTCACAGAAGACCAAAAACTACAGGTCCTGCACTCGAGGTTAAGCACGGAGATTTTCTCCCTCATCGAAGACGCGGAGGATTTCCAGACGGCGTTCGCAGCACTGAAAAGTCTCTATCTCCGCCCAGTTAACCAAATCTACGCTCGCTACCAGCTCGCGACGAGACGGCAAAGTCCCGGAGAATCGATGGACGAATTCTACGCCGCGCTGCTGATTTTGGGACAAGCCTGCAGCTGCCCTTCGGTGAACGCAAATGAACACACGGACATGTTAATGCGCGATGCTTTTGTGGCAGGTATGAATTCCTCCCAAATCCGCCAAAGACTTCTAGAAAAGAGTCGCTAGGACTCTCAGAGGCCCGGGCCCTAGCAGCCTCCCTAGACGTGGCCGCGCGTAATACCCGTGCCTACGGCCCCGACCGCGCGGCAGCCCATTGGGCTCCGTACGTACCCGTCGCGACAAACCCACCCCCCCCCCAGGACACCCCACAGGCTTGCGCGGTCCTAACGCCAAGTCGCACCGGGGGCGCCCGCTGCTATTTCTGCGGCCAGGCGAAACACCCCCGGCAGCGCTGCCCGGCCCGCGCAGCAATCTGCAAGAGCTGCGGGAAAATGGGCCATTTCGCGGTTGTGTGCCGGTCCCGCGAGGTCGCCGCTGTCCCGGGAGACCAGGGAGCTCTGCAAGCCGCTTACGCTCCCCAACCCCCTCAGCGCCCCATGTACGACCCGCAGGCGCAGCCGCTCTGGGTCCCGACCACCGCGGTCCCGGGAGAACAGGGAGCCCTGCACGCCGCTTACGCTCCCCAACCCCCCCCCCCCGTCCCCACGTATGACCCGCCGGCGCTACCAATTTGGGTCCCGACCACCGCTGTCCCCAGAGATGAGGGAGCCCTGCGCGGTCCTAACGCTCCCCAACCCCCCCAGCGCCCCATGTGCGACCCGCAGACGCCGCCATTTTGGGTCCCGGCCACCACGAGGGGAGGAAGGGCGCCGCCATCTTGGACCACCCCAGGCCTGTACGACGCGTGGGGGCGGCCATTTTGTCCACCCCTGCCGCCATCTTGTGACCCCCCCAGCCATGTGTGATGTATGGGGGCAGCCATTTTGTTCATCCCCGACGCCATCTTGGACGGCAACAATGGACCCCAGTGTCGACGGCTCCACGGGGTTCGAGGAAGACATGGTCAATCGGATTGCCCAATATAAAGTCTTCTCCACCGTGGACCTCAGGTCCGCCTACCATCAGCTCCCCATCCGCCCAAGTGACCGCAAGTACACAGCCTTCGAGGCAGATGGGCGATTATACCATTTCCTAAGGGTCCCATTTGGCGTCACAAACGGGGTCTCGGTCTTCCAACGGGAGATGGACCGAATGGTTGATCAACATGGGTTGCGGGCCACGTTCCCGTATCTCGACAATGTAACCATCTGCGGCCACGACCAGCAGGGCCACGACGCCAACCTCCAAAAATTCCTCCAGACCGCCAAAGCCTTGAACCTCACGTACAACGAGGACAAGTGCGTTTTTAGCACCAACCGGCTAGCCATTCTGGGCTACGTAGTGCGCAATGGGATAATAGGCCCCGACCCCGAACGTATGCGCGCCATCATGGAATTTCCCCTCCCGCACTGCTCAAAAGCCCTGAAACGCTGCCTTCATACTACGCCCAGTGGGTCCCCCAGTACGCAGACAAGGCTTGCCCCCTAATACAGACCACGACCTTCCCTCTGTCGACAGAGGCTTGCCAGGCCTTCAGCCGCATCAAAGCGGATATCGCAAAGGCCACGATGCGCGCCATCGACGAGTCCCTCCCCTTCCAGGTTGAGAGCGACGCCTCCGACGTAGCTCTAGCGGCCACCCTTAACCAAGCGGGCAGACCCGTGGCCTTTTTCTCCCGAACCCTCCACGCTTCAGATATCCGCCACTCCTCAGTGGAAAAGGAAGCCCAAGCCATAGAGGAAGCTGTGCGACATTGGAGGCATTACCTGGCCGGCAGGAGATTCACTCTCCTCACCGACCAACGGTCGGTAGCCTTCATGTTCGATAATGCACTGCGGGGCAAAATCAAAAACGACAAGATCTTAAGGTGGAGGATCGAGCTCTCCACCTTCAACTACGAGATCTTGTACCGTCCCGGAAAGCTGAACGAGCCGTCCGATGCCCTATCCCGCGGCACATGTGCCAACGCACAAATTAACCGCCTCCAAACCCTCCACGAGGACCTCTGCCACCCGGGGGTCACTCGGTTTTTCCACTTTATCAAGTCCCGCAACCTCCCATACTCTTTAGAGGAGGCCCGTACAGTCACAAGGGACTGCCACATCTGCGCGGAATGCAAACCGCATTTTTTCAGGCCGGATGGTGCGCACCTGATTAAGGCTTCCCGCCCCTTTGAACGCCTTAGTCTGGATTTCAAAGGGCCCCTCCCCTCCACCGACTGCAACACATACTTCCTTAATGTGGTGGACGAATACTCCCGCTTCCCATTCGCCATTCCCTGCTCTGACATGACCGCGGCCACAGTCATTAAAGCCCTGAACACCATCTTCACACTGTTCGGTTGCCCCGCATACGTCCACAGCGACAGGGGGTCCTCTTTCATGAGTGACGAGCTGCGCCAGTTCCTGCTCAGCAAGGGCATAGCCTCAAGCAGGACGACCAGCTACAACCCCCGGGGGAACGGGCAAGTAGAGAGGGAGAACGGCACGGTCTGGAGGACCGTCCTACTGGCCCTACGGTCCAGGGACCTCCCAGTTTCACGGTGGCAGGAGGTCCTCCCGGACGCTCTCCACTCCATCCGGTCGCTATTATGTACGAGCACTAATCAAACGCCTCATGAGCGTCTCCTTGTCTTCCCTAGGAGGTCCTCCTCTGGAACGTCGCTGCCGACCTGGCTGGCGGCCCCAGGCCCCATCTTGCTCCGAAAGCATGTGCGGGCACACAAGGCGGACCCGTTGGTCGAAAGGGTTCACCTCCTCCACGCGAACCCGCAGTACGCTTACGTGGAGTACCCCGACGGCCGACAGGACACGGTCTCCCTGCGGGATCTGGCGCCCGCCGGCAACACACACACCCCCCCGACACCATTCACCCAACCCCCCCCCTTCCTGCCACCGCCGCACCCCGCGACCGCCCCCTTCCCAGGAGGGTCGGTTCCCCTCCCCTCAGGCCCGACCAAGAATAAAGCCCAAGCTGAAACCGTAAGGCTCCCGGAGACGACAACACCGGTACAAGCACCACCACCACCACCGGGGCCGAGGCGATCGACACGGACGACCAGACCGCCCGACCGACTCGTGACGTCGATCTAAATCAATATTTGGACTTTTCACAAGAACATTTTGCTTTTCTCCCGATACCTTCTGTAAATAGTTGAAACAGGACAAAATTGTACATACTGTATTGCCATATGAATGTTTTCCTCCCAGGACCAGCCCTGTAAACCCTTACCACCATGCGAAGCATCACCCCGCCGGGTTCATTTTTGACAAGGGGTGAATGTGGTAGTATGTATTAGGGGTCATGTGGGACTGGAAGCCCTAATGTCATTGGCTGACAGATCCCGGGTCCTGGTTGGCCGTTGACCTCTAGCTCCGCCCTGAAGGTGGAGTATAAGAAGCCGGAGTCCTCCCCCGCAGGCTATTCTACTATCGAGCTGCGGGGGAACAGACACGCTTAATAAAGCCTCATCGACTTCACTCTATTCGTCTCACGGAGTCTTTGTGCGCTACAGCAAGGTTGAGTAGGTTCTTTGGGATGGAGGACAGGTGTGGGAGGTGCTCGGGAAGCCCGGCGAATCACGTCCACATGTACTGGTCGTGCCCGGCACTGGATGGGTTCTGGCGGGGTTTCGCGAGGACTATGTCCAAGGTGGTGAATGTCCAGGTCAAGTCGAGCTGGGGGTTGGCACTATTTGGGGTAACGGGTGAGCCGGGAGTGAAAGAGGCCGGTATCCTGGCCTTTGCGTCACTGGTAGCCCGGCGGAGGATCTTGCTATTATGGAAGAACGCAAAGCCCCCCAGTGTGGAAGCCTGGATAAATGACATGGCAGGGTTCATTAAGCTGGCGAGGATAAAGTTTGCCTTGCGAGGGTCTGTGCAGGGGTTCTTCAGGCGGTGGCAACCGTTCCTAGACTATCTCGCGGAGCGTTAGGAGGAGGTCAGCAGCAGCAACCCAAGGGTGGGGGGTGGGAGGGGGGCGTCTCTTTCGAGGGGGGTATTTGGGTGGGTGGGGGGGCTTCCTCAAGGGTACCTTTTATGGGGGGGTTACTATATACGGGGGAAACCCAATATATAAGTTTTGTATTATTTTCGATTGTTGTGTTTGTGTTCTTTTTTCTTTTTGTTATGGGGCGGGGGGGTTTGTTAAAAATTTTGTTGGAAAAATCTGAATAAACATTTTTTTTAAAAAACACACACGCAACATCACAGCCAATCACCAGTGAGAACACACGCACTATAAAACGGGGAACACCACAGTTCCCGCTCATTCCAGCAGGAGACAGCTCAGGGCACAGAGCTCACAGCGTGCCACTCAGACATACACCATGTGCTGAGTGCCTCTCTAAGATAGTGTTAGGGCTGGGTTTACAGGTTAACGGGTAAAGTACGAACCACAGTCATAAGTTTACAGATGTTGTTATCAAGAGTAATAAAACAGAGTTGTACCATCTACAACCGTGTTGGTTCGTTTGTATAGCGGAACACCCAACACGACACCTAGCACTAAGGGTGCCGAGCCATTGTTCTGTCATTACGCTCTCTTTTTCTTTATTTCTCCTTTGCTGTTTCTGTTACTCTCACTCTTTTGATCTGATTTCTGTATCTGCTATTCTTCTTCAGTTCATAATCCTGTTCCCTTTCTACATTTCACACTGTCACTTACATTCCTCCCAGTGCTCTCTGTTACCTTGGCAACCTCCACCAACTGCATGCTTTGCTTTCAATGAAGTGCAAGTGCTGTTTTCTTTCAGCAACATCTTACAACAGAGTCACAGCTGGGGGAGCCAAGATGGGAGCTGCAGGAGAGGGGGGAAAGTAGCTGGAGCCAGCACTAAGTGGTGAGTGATAAAGCAGGGAACAGTTGGTGACAGCACCAGAAAACTGAGTCGTCAGTAAGTGCATGTTTCTGGTCCGCTGCAAGCACAATGTGGATCCGGTCGTCACATCAAGACCAAGAATGTAGGGCCTGCGTTAGATTGGGCCAAGCACACGGGGTGCAGAGTCAGTGTGCTGATGGATCCTAACTGGGCTGGGTATACCGGGAGTTTTGTGTGGGTGGAAAGGGATGTGTTAAAGAGATTTGAAAATAGGGCTGGAAAAGTTATGGAAGCAGCTTTTTTTTTTGTCAATTGAACATATTTGTGTGTGTATTATGTGATCATATTTTAGGTTGGTAATGGGGTGGGTGAAGAAGTATCATGATAGATGATCTTGGAGGGTTTTTGTTTCTGTGATCTGACAGGTTTTCTGGTATGAAGTGATAAGATATTGGAACAAAAGGCTTTTTGGATTATTGCTATGACTAACAAAAGTAGAAAAATAACCAATTAGTAAAGAGAAAAATATGCATTAGGAAGGAGAGAGTGGTTGAAACTTCAAAGACAGCTTTTTAAAAAAATGTAAAATCAAGAAATGGTACACTGACAATGATATTCCTTCAATGCTGTTCAGTAGCCAACAAGCCACTAAACCAGTATAAGAGCCAAAATGTTCATTTGTCCAGTTTCCGAATGTGCATCATTGGGAAAAGCTGAAGCCGAATACCGACTCCCGAACTGCAGTATCCTCTATCCCACCTAAGATCAGAGTGAATTGCATCGTTGATGGACAATGTTAAGCCACATCTTTCCACAGCAGAGCATCTACCAGCATCCGCCATTTGTTATATTTGCCCCCGCGTCTTTCAGCATTTTTGCCCAATGAATTTCACAAAGTGCAAGTTGATAACAGGGCAGCGAAGAAAACAGGACAAGCAACTACATCTCTCCTGAACCAATTAGATCGATGTAATGGAAAATAAACAGAGGATGGGCTGAGAAGGAAGTGTAAGTTCGAGAGGGTGAATTTCATTGTCAAATCAGGGACAGAAAGAGAAATAGAGGAAAAGAAAGATCGATAAAAGAGAGAGCGCAAAAAAGACAAAAAATAAATATGTTTTACTTTCTCTTCTAAATTTACCACTTTTAAGAATGATTGTAAGAATGAGACACACTTCTGGCTAATTAGCGCTAATTGACAGTTATTGTGGTGTTAAAACGGCACTTACTAATGAAAAAATTTCACTTTCTGTGGCTTGATAACTTCATATTGTTATAACCCCCGTCGAGTTCACAGCGTAAGGACTATCAGATTCCTCGTGACCTCCATCGAATAGGAACTTCCCTGGTAATGGGGGGCAGGATTTCCCCCTTAACAAGCTGAAACCTCACCAGTATATTAACCCCGACCTGGGTGCAGTTCAGGGAGGGAGACTCCTTTGGGGAATGGAGGTTATTGTGCACGGAAATAAACCCTGTCTTGTCTATGCATGCTACTTCAGCGGATTCGACACATATCTAATGTTAAAATGCAGCAACATCAGAATTTAATGTATTTCTATGATGAGGCATTTTACATTCTTCAAAATTTATACATGGAGTGTGGGCCTTGCTAATAATGAAGCTAAAGCACCTGAAGTCGACTCTGGACACAATGGGCTTAAGTGGGGGTTATAATTCACAAACCGGATCCGTTAGAGTTAGGCAGCAGGCAAACCTGATGCTCCTACCTCAATTATGTGATTGTATGTTGGGGGTGAATGGTTCCTTATTGCTGGCATCCTCCTCCTGCTGAATGGCATTGTGTTGAGAGCACATGGTGCAGTCAGCTTGATCTTCAAGTCAGGCTGTTTCTCTTAATGGGAAGACGCATTGAATAATATTGTGCCATTTAAATGATAGAAAATGGTACGCCAGGGAAGGGTGAGAGGGTGATGAATGTGGCATTAGAGACATTAGTGCTGGAGGTTGGTAGGAGGAGAGATCCGTGATTCTGGCAGGGGCCAGAATGCCCTCAGAGAAACGCTCATAGGAGTGGGAACAAATGGCCAGAAAGGTCAATGCAAGGAGCCTGGAGCCAAGGATTAGTCGGCAAGAAGTCTAATGACCTCACGTGAGATGGCAAGGTCACTGAATGAACATTCACATGATGTTTCCTACTCACCACAACATAAGACCATAAGACATAGGAGCACAATTAAGCCACTCGGCCCATCTATCTGCTCCGCCATTCAATCATGGCTGATATTTTTCTCATCCCCATTCTCCTGCCTTCTCTCCATAACCCCTGATCCCCTTATTAATCAAGAACCTATCTATTTCTGTCTTTTTTAAATTTAAAAAAAAATAAATTTAGAGTACCCAATTAATTTTTTCCAATTACAGGGCAATTTAGTGTGGCCAATCCACCTAGCCTACACATCTTTGGGTTGTGGGGGCGGAACCCATGCAAGCACGGGGAGAATGTGCAAACTCCACACGGACAGTGACCCAGAGCCGGGATCGAACCTGGGACCTCGGCGCCTTTAGGCAGCAGGGCTAACCCACTGTGCCACCGTGCTGCCTCTCTATCGCTGTCTTAAAGACACTAAGTGATTTGGCCTCCACGGCCTTCTGCGGCAAAGAGTTCCACAGATTCACCACCCTCTGGCTGAAGAAATTCCTCCTCATCTCAGTTTTAAAGGTTCGTCCCTTTAGTCTGAGATTGTGTCCTCTGGTTCTAGTTTTTCCTACAAGTGGAAACATCCTCTCTACGTCCACACTATCCAGGCCTCGCAGTATCTTGTAAGTTTCAGTAAGATCCTCCCTCATACTACTAATCTCCAACGAGTACGGACACAGAGGGTGGGATTCTGCGGGAATCGGCGGGACGGGCAACTCCGGCGGGAATGAAATGAAATTAAATGAAAATCGCTTATTGTCACCAGTAGGCTTCAAATGAAGTTACTGTGAAAAGCCCCTAGTCGCCACATTCCGGTGCCTGTTCGGGGAGGCTGGTACGTGGGGAGGCGTGAACCACTCCGGCGTCGAGCCGCCCCGAAGGTGCAGAAACCTCCGCACCTTCAGGGGCTAGGCCGGCGCCGGAGTGGTTTGCGCCGCGTCGGCTGGCGCAGAAGGGGCTTTGCACCACGCCAACCGCCGCCGAAGGGCCTCCCTGGCCGGCGCGATTGGCGCATGCGTGGGAGCGCCAGCGTGTGCTGGCGTCATCCCAGCGCATGCACAGGGCGGGGGTTCATCTCCGCGCCGGCTCCTGTACTGGTCCACGATGGCTGGTGCGGAGATGAACCCCCCTGCGCATAGAGTGCCCCCACGGCACAGGTCCGCCCGCGGATCGGTGGGCTCCGATCGTGGGCCAGGCCACCATGGGGGCAACCCCGGGTTCAGATCTCCCCGTGCCTCCCGAGGACCCCGGAGGCCGCCTGCGGAGCCAAGTCCCACCGGTAAGCACCTATCGTAACATACGCCGGCCGGGGGGGGGGGGGGGGGCGCTGCCAGCGATCGCCGACCGGCGCAGCGCGATTCCCGCTCTCGCAAAATCCCCGGCGCCGGAGAATTGGCAGCCGGCGGGGGCGGGATTCACGCCGCCCCCCGTCGATTCTCCGACCCAGCAGGGCGTCAGAAAATCTCGCCCAGAGTCCTCAACTCTTCATTCCAGGGATCATTCTTGTGAACCTCCTCTGGTCCCTTTTCAAGGCCGGCACATCCTTCCTTAGATATGGGGCCCAAAACTGCTCACAATACTTCAAATGGGGTCTGACCAGAGCCTTATACAGCCTCAGAAGTACATCCCTGGTCTATATTCTAGCCCTCTCGACATGAATGCTATCATTGCATTTGCCTTCCAAACTGCCAACTGAACCTGCACGTTAACCTTAAGAGAATCTTGAACAAGCTTCTCATGGTGCTCAAATTCATCACACCTGCATCACTCCCTGGCACTTAGGACTCATGACTGACATCTTGGTACACCACTTCACCCATACCTATCTATTGCTATCAGGTTCATACACACCCCTCTCTGTGCCTTCACATGTATCTAGCTATTCAGCTGTGGATCCATTGGGCAGGAGTTGGAGGACGGTGGCCATCGGGTAGGGGCAGGGGAAAGAGGCCATTGGGCGCGAGTGAGAGTATGGCACAGGGATCACCAGTATGTGAGAGAGAGGGTTGAGGGTTTGTTTTTGTGAGTGTCTGTGTGAGAGAGATGAGTGTATGTGTGAGAGAGAGATGAGTGTGTGTGTATAAGAGAAAGTTTTGTATGTGTAAGAGAAAGAGGTGTGTGTATAAGAGAGAGATGAATGTGTGTGTAAGAGAAAGGGGTATGTGAGAGAGAGAGAGGTGAATGTGTGTGTAAGAGAAAGGGGTGTGTGAGAGAGAGAGGTCAGTGTGTGTGTGTGTTTAAGCAAGAGAGTTGTGTACGTTTAAGTGGGTGAGGTCTGTGTGTAAGAGGGAGAGGTGTGAGAGGGAGAGGTGTGTGTGTGTGAGAGCGGTGTGTGTCTAGCCTTCCTCTGTCATTGGCTGGTCGGGTGCAGTCAGTGAAGATGAATATTTTGCCGTGGTTTTTATTTTTATTTCAGTGCCTGCAGGTCTTTTTGCCAAAGTGTTTTTTTAAGGAGGTGGACTGGTTGGTTTTGTCATTTGTCTGGCAGGTAAATTGGCTAGGATTAGGAAGGTGGCACTTCAGAGAGGGCGGCAGTCAGGGGATTGGGCCTTCCGAACCTATTATACTATTACTGGGCCGTAAATGCGGAGAAGTTGCAGAATTGGAGTAGGGAGATGGAGCTTTGAGGGTGAGGATGGAGGCAGGTTCTTGTAGGGGGGTAGGGCTGCGGGCGCTGGCAGCGGCACCGCTCCGGTTTTCCCCAGGTAGGTATTCGGGATGTCCTGTTGTGGTGGCCACACTGAAACTTTGGAGCCAATTTTAGCAGCACTTTAGGTTAGGGGCTGGGTCAAGGTTGATGCCGATCCAAGGGAACTATGGGTTTGAGCCTGGGAAGATGGATGCAAGGTTTTGGGGATGGGAGGAAAGAGGGGTGTTGGAGATGAAGGACGTGTTTTTGGAAGGGTAGTTCGTAAGCTTGGGAGAGATGGGGGTGAAGTTTGGGTTCCCGTGTGGGGAGGGTTTCAGGCACATGCAGGTGCGAGACTTTGCGAAAAAGGTCTTGCCAACCTTTCCGGTAGCACCGCACTCCTCGTTGCTGGAGGAGGTGTTGTCGGTGATGGGGGTGGAGGGTGGGGTTGGATTTATGGGAAGATTTTGGATGAAGATAAGGAAGGGGTTAAGGTCAAGTGGGAGGAGGAGCTGGGGATGGTGCTAGAGGAAACATTGTGGTGTGAGGTGCCGTGGAAGGTGAATGCCGCAACCTCATGTGCGAGGCTGGGGTTTATACAACTAAAGGTGGTACACAGGGCGTATCTGACGAATTGAGGATGAGCGGCTGTTTGAGGGGGTAGGGGATATTTGTGAACGGTGTGGGAGAGACCCAGCTAATCATGTACATATGTTATGGTCCTGTCCGAAGTTGAAGAAATTTTCGAGGTAGTTTTTCAGCACCATGTGGACTTGGAGCCTAGTCTCCTGGGAGCCATATTCAGGGTGTCAGACCTGCCGGAGTTGCAGGCCGAAGCGGGGCAGATGTTTTAGCCTTCTCTTCACTGATCGCTTGCAGGTGGGTTATGTTGGGGTGGAGCTCAGCTTCTTCATCCAGTGCCTTGGTGTGGCTGAGGGGTCTGATGGAATTCCTGCATTTAGAGAAGGTGAAATTTGCCCGACGAGGAGTGAATGAGGGGTTCCGCAATAGATGGGATTTGTTTATTCTGCATTTTGGAAAACCAGTTACCGTCAACTGTTATGGTGATGGAGGGAGGTGGGTTGGGGATGAGGGGGGGCCGGGGTGGGGTTTTGTATTAGGTTTATTTTTGTGTTGTAATGTTTTTCAAATGTTAAAATATTAAAAAGTTGAATAAACATTTTTTTAAAAGAGAGTGGTGCGTGTAAGAGAAAAAGGTGTGTGTGTAGGAGGGAGAAGTATGTGTGCCAAAGAAAGGTGTGTGTGTAAGAGAGAGAGGTGTTTGTGTAAGAGGGAGAGGTGAGTGTATAAAAGAGAGGTGTGTCATAGAGTCAAACAGCACAGAAAAGCCCTTCGGTCCAACATGCCATCACCAGTCAAAAACAACCACCTAACTATTCTAATCCTATTTACTAGCACTTGGCCTTGTGTGCCTTGGCATCGCAAGTGCACATCTAAATATTTCTTGAATGTTATGAGGGTCTCCGCCTCCACCACCCTTTCAGGCAGCAAGTTCCAAACTCCCACCACCCTCTGGGTGAAAACATTTTTCCTCACATCCCTCCTAACCCTAACCCTAACCCTTAAATCTATGCCACCTAGTCATTGACTCCTCCACCAAGAAGAAAAGCTTCTTCCTGACTGCTCTATCTATGCCCCACATAATTTTATTCATCTCAATCATGTCCTCCCTCAGTCTCCTCTACTCCAAGGAAAACAACCCCAGTCTATCCAATCTCTCTTCATAACTAAATCTCTCCAGCCCAGGCAGCATCCTGGTAAATCTCCTCTGCACCCTTTCCAGTGCTATCACAACCCTCTTATAATGTGGATTCCAGAACTGCAAACAATACTCTAGCTGTGGCCTAACTAACATTTTATACACTTCCAGCATAACCTCCCTGCTTTTAAACTCTATGCCTTGGCTAATAAAGGCGAGTATACCATATGCCTTCATAACCACTGAATCCACCTCTCTGCTACCTTAATTGACAGGTGTACATGCACACCAACGTCCTTCTGATCCTCGAGGTTCTAGTGTTTGGAGTTCAATGCCCGGTTCCAGGGGCAGCTTTTGAATAAGCTGGTGCAGGAAGACATAAGGAAGGTGAATAATGTTGACGACCCAGAAAAAAGCCGCTGGGAAGAAGGGGGCAAGCAAAAGTTCGGCGTCGAGTGAATGGATCAGCCCGGCAGCAGGAAAGATGGCGGAGGCGGGATCGCTGGATGGGGATGCACCCTTCACAGTGGAGACTCTGATCAAGGTGATGGCTGGAGAATTCAAGAGGCAGTTCGCGGAACATGAAGATGATGCTTAAGGAGATGATAGCTGCGATGAAGGAATGGGTGGAGGAGGCGATGGTCCCGGTGAAGGCGGCGATGTTGAAGGCATCGGTCCAGGTACGGGAGCAAGGAGAGAAGTTAAAGGGGGTGGAGGAAGCTCTGTCACAGCACAATGACCAATTCGCCTCAATGGGTGAGGAGCTGCGGAGGGTGGTGGAGATCAATAAAGGACAGAGTCAAGATGGAGGACCTGAAGAATAGGTAGAGGTGGCAAAATTTAAGAATTGAGGGTTTGCCTGAGGGGGTGGAGGGCATGAGGCCGACTGAGTACTTTGTGAAGATGTTGGTAGAGTTGTTGGGGAAAGGGGAAGAACCCTCCTGGTATGCGCTGGACAGGGCTCATCGATCGCTTAGGCCCATTTCGAAGGCAAACGAGCTGCCAAGGGCGGTCATAATTTGCTTCCACAAACTCCATGTCAAAGAGAAGATCTTGAGTTGGGTGAAGCAAAGATGTGAGGTGAAGTGGGAAGGAGCTGGTATTCGAATATATCAAGACTTAACCGTGGAGCTGGTGAGAAGGCGGGCGGCCTTCGATCGGGTGAAGGCGGCACTCTACAGCAACGGTGTGAGGTTTGGGGTGGTCAACCCGGTGAAGCTGAGGGTGACCTATAACTCGAGAGACTTTTACTTTGAGACAGTGGAGGTGGCGGAGGCCTTGCGAAGGCTGAAAAACCGGGACTGAAATGACAAATGGGACTGGGCTTTGGATTCGGACTGAAGGGAAGGGGTTAAATGCTGTGTGCAGAAATGCTCTTTCAGGCCGTTTATTTGTTTTGTATCTGTGGGGGAATAGTTGGGGCTTTAGTTTTTGGGTTGGTTGATGGGGAAGGGTAGTGTACCCTCTGCTATGGGTTACAGCTTTGAGGTCACGGCAGTTTTCTGGGGCCTGGTTCTTGCACTGGTTATTTTTGTTTGCCTTTGTTTTCAGGGACTGGGTTATGGGGAGGAGATTGATGGGAGGGGGGCCTTGGCAGGGGCCGCCACACTAGGAAGCGAAGGTTGGCGAGTGAATGGGAGTATGGTGGGGTAGGGGTCACGGTCAAGCGAACCTGGTCGAACAGATTTCGATGGGCCTGGGAGGTGTGAAAGTTGGGAGCTGGGATCGATACTGGGAGAGATTTTTTCAAGAGGAATTGGATGGGGGGATTCTGGGAGGGGGGAAGGGGTTCGACGACAACAAACGGTCGGGGCGGGTCAGGTTCGATGGGCAAAGCCCGGGGTTACGATGCTGGTGGGTGGGGGTGGGGTGAGAAACACCCGGTCAGAATAATAACATGGAACGTGAGGGGGTTAGGGGGGGGCGGTGAAAAGGTAGAATGTCTTTGCATATTTAAAGAGTTTAAAGGCCAGTGTGGTGATTGATGCTGCAGGAGACCCATTTGAGGGTGAAAGATCAGGGGCGGGATTCTCTGTCTCTGAGACTAAGGGCTGGATTCGCCGAACGGCGACAGCAAAATTGCGTTCGGCGATCAGCCGGAAAATCAATTTTTACGCTGGAATCGGGGGCTTTTCCCCCTCAAAACGGTGTACTCCTCGAGTACGCCGCACACCATCGGGACGGCCTCAGGACGTCACCTGAGGCCCTCCCCCAATGCTCCGCCCCCGTTGTGCCAAGTCCCTGCCGACGTGGGACACGTGTGCTCACAACCTTTGGGGATCTCGCATGGCGGCTGTGGATTGTGTTCCACGTGGAACACAATCGATTCCAATGAGAAATGGTGCCGGATTCGCCAGTTTCGCGATTCAGAGGCTTATAAGCTGCGGCCGCATGCATGCACTTCATTCCCCACTCACACCATCCCAGCCAACAAGGTGGCAGTGAGGAGGGCAGCCACAAGGTTGACTGATGCCGAGCTGGAAACCCTCTTGGACGCGGTGGAGGAGCAGCGGATGACCTTGTACCCCGGCCCGGGAAGCAGGCTGCCAGCTCTCGCCGTTCGCCATGCCTTGGCGCAGTTGGCAGAGGCAGTGAGTGCCATGGGCAACACCGTCTGGACAGGCCAGCAGTGCCAGAAAAAACTGCATGTCCTCTTCAGGGCGGCCAGGGTGAGTAGGTAGCACGGTACCCCTTGCAGTAACACACATCCCTCACACCGGTAACCCGACCCCCCCCCCCCCACCCCCCCCACCATGCTGCCCCAGATGCCGGCATCCAGACCAGCTGCCATGGCCGAGTGCCCTGGCCACTGAAGCACCCCCTGGGCTGCATGCGTCGGACTGCCTAACAATGTCGTTTTCTGTTCCCCCCGCCCCCAGGAGAAGGCCACCCGTAACCACCGGGAGGAAACTGGAGGCGGACTGCCGGACCTCCGGACCCTCACCGTGGCCGAGCAGAGGGTCTTGGATGTGGTTCGTGGACCGGTGGAACGGGATGTCGCCGAGGTGGAACTCAGCCACGGGCGAGGAAGTGAGCTAGTTGCGGTTCCCCATGCCACGTGTGCCAACCCCAATACTGCCCTCACCCTGACCCCAACACCACCCTCACCCTGCAGTCTAATCATGCGTCTTGTCTTGAGTCTTGCAGGACCTGCCAGAGATAGGACGGGTGTATCTGGTGTTCCCCACCACCAGCCTGTGCCACAACCAGAGCCCCCCCTGTGAGCCGAGCAGTGACGCTGAGAGCAGCTCGGACACCAGCCCTCCGTCCGAGACTCAGGAGACCCCAGAGCTCGGGTCGGAGGATGACAGTGATTTCCCATCACAGCTGTCTCCAACACCCTCCACCATCCCAGAGACACTCACCTCGATTGCCCATGTTAGTGAAGAGGCTCCTGGGACACTATCTGGTGCGCACCACACAGTTGGCCCGGTACAGCAGGTGGAGGTAGGAACACGCGAGGGGTGGACGGTCGGAGGGCAGGCCGACCCCAGGGGCTAGCTGCCATCTAGACGGGTCTCGGGCTTCTGGAACGGACAGTCCCATCCGTAATGGAGATGCAGTTGCAGAGCCAGGGACTACATGAGGGGTTGTTGCCGAGTATCCAGCACCTGCAGGTGCAGCTGGAGGAGTCTAACTGTGTGCAGGAGCAGGAGGTGGTGCCGACAACACGTGGCACCCAGACCGAAACCGCACGGGTGGCGGCCGTGGTGGCGGCACTGGTGGTGATGGTTTTGGCTACGGATCAGCATGTCCAAGGCCTGGGGCATTCTGTGCAGGCGCTGGCCTGGGCCCAGGACAGGGTTGCAGCCTCACAGGCAGCCATGTACTAGAACCACCTGGAAATTGCAGCAGCGCTTCTGAACGCAGGCCCAGTCACAGCGGGCCATGCTGGGAACGTCAGCGGCATTGCCCAGGCTCTAGCCAATGTGAGGCAGACACAGAGGGAGGTGACCCAGTCCCAGAGTGAGATGGCGTAGTTACTGGCTGATGTGACACAGACCCAGAAGGTGCTGGCACAGTTGCACGTCATGTAGTGCAGTCCCAGACGAAGATAGTCCACTCACTGGCCGCGAGCGTGCAGACCCTGGTCGAGACCAGAGTGGGCCTCCAGGACCGGCAGTGCCAGGTGATGAGGAAGCCTCAGGGAATATCTCCCCCCGCACCCCTGTACCGGTGACCCCCACAGTGGAGGTGCTGGAACACTGCAGCACCTCGAACTCCCCCCATCCCTGGCGCATCTGGTGGGCAGCAGGCAGAACGAGGCGGCACCACAGGACACCTGAGCAGCAGCCGGGCCCATCCAGGCCCGGTCGCCCAGATGATTCCCACCAACGGGGACCCAGGCCACAGGGCGGGAATCACAGCAGGCCGCCTCCGCTCCTGCTGTACCATCTGGGGAACCACCTAGGTGTAATGTTAGGGAACGTAAGGCTAGGAAGTTAGGCACTGGTTAAGTTGGCACAGTTTAGTTATAGGGGCTAGGGCACACATCTGTATATATCTGTTCACATTAAACACCTGTTGCCACGGTTACAACCTGCCTCGGTGCTTTGTCTGATGGGTGTGAGGGGAGGGCTGGGCTGGGCTGGGCAAGGGAAGGAGGGGGAAATGAGCGGACTCTGTGGGTGGCCCGGGCTCCCCACAGCCCCCGTGCCCCCGACCATCCCCACCAGCACCACCCCAAGGATCCGATCGGACCGTGTGATGGAATCGTCGAGTGTGCCAGGATGAAGGCGTCGTTCACACTGTCCGGGAACCAGGCACAGACGTGCACAGTGCGCAGCTGATGGTCACATATCAGCTGCACGTTCATCAAGTGGTTGGTGTAGAGTAGCCTGTCATCTGCAGGTGCCCATAGTGGGACATGCATCTCATCGATCACCCCCTAGACCCGGGGCATCCTGTCGATGGCCGCAAACCCCGCTGCCCGGGCATCCTGGTGGGCTCTGTCCACATTGAAATGGATGTATTGAGGCGTCTAGGCATTTAGGGGCTCCATGATGGCATGAATGCACATGGGAACCGAGGTCTATGAGATCTGTCATAATATACACCAGTATACCATGGTGCAGACACACACACTGATGGACACACAGTGGGACCAATCAACACACACAACACCGCAGCCAATCACCAGTTAGAGCACACTCACTATAAAGACAGGGGACATCAGAGCTCCCGCTCATTCGAGATGCAGCCTCCTAGTAGGACAGAGCTTACAGCTTGCAGCACAGACATTCACCATGTGCTGAGTGCATAGACTGGTTAGGACAAGGCATAGGTCTTTAGTTTAATCTAACATCGTGTTAACCCACAGTAAAAGTTTGTTCAACAGTTTCTGACTTAATAAAATAGTGTTGCACTATTTTAAGTGTTGGGGGCCTGTATGTTCCACCGATCCCGAGCACCCAACACATCAAGATCCTGGACAGGTCCGCACTTGGCGCCTGGAAGGGCCCCATGGCGAAAAGGTTCAAGGCGACTGTCACCTTGACGGCCATCGGTAGCGGGTGTCCTTCCCCCATATCCCCGCGGTGCCAAGTGTCCCATCATGTGGCAGATATGTTGCAGTCTCTCTGCTCAGCCGGAGTCTTCAATGGTATGTCCGGTCCGACAGGTCCTCGAATGACAGGCGGTGCCGGTACACATGAGGCCTCATGTGCCGCTTCCTTGGCACCTCCTCCTCCTCAGCCTGTTGGGCAGTCGGCTCTCCATCCTGGACGGCTGCTGCCCGCTTCGCTGCTGCAGCTTCCTCTGCCTCCTCGAGCAGTTCCACCTCGTACTGCTGCAGGGCACCCCCCAGGGCTGCGGTGACTAGCAGGAAGGCCACCATCGAACTCCAAGATCCATTGTCTGTTGGGGGTGAAAGACCGACATGTTAGCATGACGCGTACCCCCATGGCCAACCAGGTCCACTGGGCTACATGGTGGCCCCAGTTGGCACTGCGAGCTCCGTCCCCCATTGTCACCGCCCCCCCTCCCCCATCCCCACACCCCTGGACCCATTGGTGGCCGCACCGTGGGGGCCTCTGGCCTTGGTACCTGTCCCTGATGCCAGGGGTACTGTTGGCGGGCACTGCCCCTGCCAGAGGTAGGGACCGCGGCCCCTGTACTGTGGGTGTTGCCCTGGCTGGGCCGCTGGTGGGAGGTGGTGGGTGGGGGGCACGGGTGACGGGGGTGGGGGCGACCATACAGTCGGTGTCACTCTGCAGAACCAGGAGCCAGGGTGGGTGGTCAGTGGGTGTGCACTGATGGCTGCCTTGCAGTCCGCGGTAATGAAGGTCCGTGCCTGGACACCGCCCCAGGCCAGTGGGGGGTCACCCTGGCCACTCAGCCTGTTCCTCCTCTCCCCGGCACTGGCAAGGAACCCCAACCCAGCCAGCCTGGCCAGTGTCCAGCCCGGCGGCCCGCAGTTGCTCCTCTCCTGGTCCTACCTCCTCTCTCTCTCCCTCAGCAGCCACGATGCCGGTTTCACGATTTTTAAAAGCAAACGGGTAATTGGCTCATCGGAGGATGAGAATCGCGGAGGCCACGGAGAATACGGGGTTGGGCCCGCTAATGATATGCAAACGGTGTTTACTGCACCTGTGTTCCGGAACACATTGACGCAGCTGTCGAGGTGACGGGGAATTTGGATTTGACATCAAATTGGAGCCTCGGAACCGATCCTCGGCCTATTCCAGTTTCGCGATTTCGGCATCGGCTAATGGAGAATCACGCCTCAGGTGAGGAAGGGTTGAGTGATCAGGTTTTCCTTTTAGGGTTCGATAGCAGGGCTCATAGAATCATAGAATCCCTACAGTGCAGAAGGAGGCCATTTGGCCCATCGAGTCTGCACCGGCCCTTGCTTCCCTATGTCCAATCCCCCACTCATAGACCCGTAACCCCATCTAACTATTGGGAGAGGAGCGCAAAAAATTGATAGAAGAGATTCTGGAGGTGGATAGGAGATATGCGGGGGACCCGGACCAGGCCCTCTTGGCCAAGAGGAAGGAACTTGAGGCGAAGTTCGACCGGTTGTCCACAGGGAAAGCGGTAAGCCAGTTGAGAAGAGCGAGGGGGGGCTGCGGTTGATGAGCACAGGGAGAAGGCAGGGCGAATGCTGGCCGGTGAGCTCTGGAGGGAAGTGGCGGCGAGGGAGATATTTCAGGTGTGGGATAAGATGGGGAAGCTGGTGGTGACCCCAGAGCAGATCAACAAAGTATTTGAAGAGTTTTATAAGGTGTTATAAAGGTCAGGGCCACTGGGAGAGGAACAAGAGATGAGGGAGTTTCTAGACAGGTTGGAATACCCAAGGTTGGGTGAAGAGGATAGAGCAGGGTTGGGTGGGCTTGTGGGGGAGCAGGGAGTGAAGGAGACGATTGGGAGGATGCAGGTAGGGAAGGCAGCGGGGCCTGACGGGTTTCCAGTTGAATTTTATGAGAAATTTAAAGATAGGTTGGCGCTGCTGATGGTGGGAATGTTCGAGGATGCGCTAGGCAGGGGTGTCATGCTACAGATGATGGGGCAGACCACAATTTCTCTGCTGCTAAAGAAGAATAAGGACCCGGTGGAATGTAGGCCGTATAGGCCCATATCCCTATTGAATGTAGATGCTAAGTTATTAGCAAAGGTTTTGGTGGCAAGACTGGAGGGGTTCTCCGGAAGGTGATAGGAGAGGATCAGATGGGGTTCGTGAAGGGATGGCAGCTGTTTTCGAACGTGAGGAGGTTGCTGAATGTGATCCTGTCTCCGGTGGACGGAAAGGAGACGGAGGTGGTGGTGGCACTGGACGTAGAGAAGGCATTTGATCGAGTAGAGTGGGGCTATCTGATGGTGGTATTAGAGAGATTTGAGCCCTCGATATCTGTCATAAGCCTCCCGAGACCTTTTTAATCATGCTGTATATCCCTCATGTCCAGCGTTCACTGGATTTTTTGGTCCCGCCTGTTGTGTTATGTACTCTGGGATAACACAGGCTGCAACTGGATGCAGCTTTAACCAAAAGCTACTTCAGATCTTGAAGTTAGTTCAATCTGATTTATTGAACCAGTAGCACAGTTAGCACAGTTCTCTATGAGTTCAACTCTCTGCTAACCTAAGTGTGGTTACTCTGTCTGACTGAACCAGACTAGCTCTTAGGCACGTGCTGGAGGTGTGATACTGTACATACACCCTGACTCACTCTGTAGATGTTCACCGGTGGAAAGAGGCAGAGTGTGAGTGCCTCGTGCCTTTTATAGTGAGATACCACCCCTGAGAGTCCTGCCTGCTCATTGGTCATGTCCTGTTCTCTGTATTCATTAGCTGCCTGTTTGTATATCATTATCTGCATGTCTGCATATCAGGACATCTCCCCTTTTTAAAAATGTTTTGTTGGCACATGGGAACGTGCTTACATGGGGTGGCAGTATTAACAAAGTTACAAGCGGTGGCATCAACCTTTTTCGTGTGAATGGTCGTGACTACGTGTTGATTATTGACTATTTCTCCAATTACCCTGAAGTCGTGAAGCTCTCAGACCTCACATCTCAGACCGTCACCAAGGCCTGTAAGGAGACGTTCTCCAGACATGGTATCCCACTCACTGTCATGAGTGACAATGGCCCGTGCTTCAACAGCCACGAGTGGTCTATGTTTGCCAAGTCATACCATTTCAAACATGTCACTTCCAGCCCACACTATCCGCAGTCCAATGGGAAGGTTGAAAAAGGAGTGCACGTTGTGAAACAGCTCATCTGCAAGGCCGCGGATTCTGCTTCTGACATCTACCTCACGCTGCTTGGGTACAGGGCGACCCCACTGTCCACTGGCATGTCGCCGGCTCAACTCCTGATGAACAGGGACCTGCGGACGACACTTCCAGCCATACACTTGCCCAACCTGGATCACTTCCTGGTACTGCAGAAGATGCAGCAGCTCCAAAACCAGCAAAAGCAAGGCTATGATGCTCATAGCACCGATTTGCCCATGTTATCCCCGGCAGACACTGTCAGGATCAAGATACCGGATGGTGGCTGATCTTCTCCAGCTGTCGTTGTTCGACAGGCTACACCCCACCCCTGGTACCATGTTGTGTTATGTACTCTGGGATAACCAGGCTGCAACTGGATGCAGCTTTAACCAAAAGATACTCCAGACCTTGAAGTTAGTTCAATCTGATATATTGAACCAGTAGCACAGTTAGCACAGTTCTCTATGAGTTCGACTCTCTGCTAACCTAAGTGTGGTTACTCTGTCTGACTGAACCAGACTAGCTCTTAGCCACATGCTGGAGGTGTGATACTGTACATACACCCTTACTCACCCTGTAGATGTTCATCAGTGGAAAGAGGCGGAGTGTGAGTGCCTCGTGCCTTTTATAGTGAGATACCACCCCTGAGTGTCCTGCCTGCTCATTGTCATGTCCTGTTCTCTGTGTTCATTAGCTGTCTGTCTGTGCCTGTCTGTGTATCATTATCTGCATGTCTGCATATCATGACACCACGCTTTTATTTTGATTGGAATAAGTTGGACCTGTACCCTCAACAGTTCCTTCTTGAATGTGTCCACTGTGTGTGTGTATAAGAGAGAGATGTGTGTGTAAGAGAGAGATGTGTGTAAGAGAGAGATGTGAGTGTGTGAGAGAGATGTGTGTGTGAGAGAGAGATGTGTATGTGAGAGAAATGTGAGTGTGTAAGAGAGGGGTGTGTGCGTAAGAGAGAGATGTGTGTAAGAGAGAAATATGTGTGAAAGAGATGTGAATGTGTGAGAGAGATGTGTGTAAGAGAGAGGTGTGTGTGTGAGAGAGAGATGTGTGTGAGAGAAATGTGAGAGTGTAAGAAAGGGACATGTGTAAGAGAGAGGTGTGTGTAAGAGAGAGGTGTGTGTGTGAGAGAGGTGTTTGTGTAGGAGAGGGGTGTGTGTGTGTAAGAGAGAGGTGTGTGTAAGAGAGAAGTGTGTGTGTGAGAGAGCGGTGTGTGTGTGAGACAGAGATGTGTGTGTGTAAGAAGGGGAGGTGTGTGTAAGAGAGAGGTGAGTATAAAAAAAAAGGAGGTAGGCAGAAAGTGGGTAATTATAGGCCAGTGAGCTTAACTTCGGTAGTAGGGAAGATGCTGGAATCTATCATCAAGGAAGAAATAGCGAGGCATCTGGATGGAAATTGTCCCATTGGACAGACGCAGCATGGGTTCATAAAGGGCAGGTCGTGCCTAACTAATTTAGTGGAATTTTTTGAGGACATTAACAGTGCGGTAGATAACGGGGAGCCAATGGATGTGGTATATCTGGATTTCCAGAAAGCCTTTGACAAGGTGCCACACAAAAGGTTGTTGCATAAGATAAGGATGCATGGCATTAAGGGGAAAGTAGGAGCATGGATAGAGGATTGGTTAATTAATAGAAAGCAAAGAGTGGGAATAATGGGTGTTTCTCTGGTTGGCAATCAGTAGCTAGTGGTGTCCCTCAGGGATCAGTGTTGGGCCCACAACTGTTCACAATTTACATAGATGATTTGGAGTTGGGGACCAAGGGCAATGTGTCCAAGTTTGCAGACGACACTAAGATAAGTGGTAAAGCAAAAAGTGCAGAGGATACTGGAAGTCTGCAGAGGGATTTGGACAGGCTAAGTGAATGGGCTAGGGTCTGGCAGATGGAATACAATGTTGACAAATGTGAGGTTATCCATTTTGGTAAGAATAACGGCAAAAGGGATTATTATTTAAATGATAAAATATTAAAACATGCTGCTGTGCAGAGAGACCTGGGTGTGCTCGTGCATGAGTCGCAGAAAGTTGGTTTTCAGGTGCAACAGGTGATTAAGAAGGCAAATGGAATTTTGTCCTTCATTGCTAGAGGGATGGAGTTTAAGACTAGGGAGGTTATGCTGCAATTGTATAAGGTGTTAGTGAGGCCACACCTGGAGTATTGTGTTCAGTTTTGGTCTCCTTACTTGAGAAAGGACGTACTGGCACTGGAGGGTGTGCAGAGGAGATTCACTAGGTTAATCCCAGAGCTGAAGGGGTTGGATTACGAGGAGAGGTTGAGTAGACTGGGACTGTACTCGTTGGAATTTAGAAGGATGAGGGGGGATCTTATAGAAACATATAAAATTATGAAGGGAATCGATAGGATAGATGCGGGCAGGTTGTTTCCACTGGCAGGTGAAAGCAGAACTAGGGGGCATAGCCTCAAAATAAGGGGAAGTAGATTTAGGACTGAGTTTAGGAGGAACTTCTTCACCCAAAGGGTTGTGAATCTATGGAATTCCTTGCCCAGTGAAGCAGTAGAGGCTCCTTCATTAAATGTTTTTAAGATAAAGATAGATAGTTTTTTGAAGAATAAAGGGATTAAGGGTTATGGTGTTCGGGCCGGAAAGTGGAGCTGAGTCCACAAAAGATCAGCCATGATCTCATTGAATGGCGGAGCAGGCTCGAGGGGCCAGATGGCCTACTCCTGCTCCTAGTTCTTATGTTCTTATAAGAGAGAGGTGTGTGTAAGAGAGAGAGGTGTGTGTGTGTAGGAGAGGGGTGTGTGTGTAAGAGAGGAGTGTGTGTGTAAGAGAGGGGTGAGTGTGTAAGAGAGAGCGATGTGTGTGTAAGAGATAGAGAGAGATGTGTGTATAAGAGAGAGGTGTGTGTGTTAATGTGGTTTTACTCTTCAACATGATAAGAATATTTCTTGGGGTGTTTCTTAGTACTCTTGGGTAGTCAAAAGAGTTCCACAACTGGAAAAAGTTTGGACAATGCAGGCATATAGAATCCTTTTTGACACAAGACTGCCTGGTTCTTTACGCTGCTGCACAAATTTAATTCCTGGAACAGCACAAGGTTTTCTGCCCTTCCCAGCACAAACACTCATTCACTGGCAGGAGGAACTCCAGCTCCATCCAAAACTGTGTGTATTGGCTGACTGCAGAAAATCTTCCAGCATCAGCAGTGAACAGGGGGATGGATGGGAGTTGCAGTGGAAATTGGAAAACCCCAGCCAATATATGTATTCTGTTAGCGTACATGAGCGGGCCATGTAATCACGTACTGTTAGAGGATGTGTCACTGCAGCAATAATGTTTGACATCTTACAAGTGAGGCTTAAAGGACAATTCACAAGTGACTAACTTGTAGGTGAGTTATGGTTAACCTCGTGGAGATTTTAATCCTATCTCACTGACAGCAGGTCAATTTTGATAACGTAAAATTAAACATTATTTTTATGGCATAAGACGTCAGTCTACAATTTTGATTGGTTTAGTGGAGGATAAGTATGCCCATAGCCTACATGCTATTTTTGCAAGAGGGCAGCACAGTAGTACATTGGTTAGCACTGTTGCTTCACAGCTCCAGCGCGCCAGGTTCGATTCCCGGCTTGGGTCACTGTCTGTGTGGAGTCTGCACATTCTCCCTGTGTCTGCATGGGTTTCCTCCGTTTGCTCCGGTTTCCTCCCACAAGTCCCGAAAGACGTGCTGTTAGGTGAATTGGACATTCTGAATTCTCCCTCTGTGTACCCAAACAGGCGCCAGAATGAGGCGACTGGGGGCTTTTCACAGTAACTTCATTGCAGTGTTAATGTAAGCCTACTTGTGACAGTAAAGATTATTATTATAACCATTTTATTCCCCTGTTCAAGCACCCTGCGTAAGTGATTTAGAGTTTACTTTCCCGATACTTGTCCTTAGTGTGAGTGTAGGGTATCTTCTATTACCTATTTTTATACTCGAGTAATACTCCTGAGTAATAATGTGACCGCCTGATGCCGCTCAGCATACTTTCTTGAGACAGTTTAGTACTGAGCTACTTTGAACGATGAGGTAACCCTTTGCCTACTGCCTGCTGCCATACACTACCTGCCATATCTTCAGACCTCTGAAGAAGACAGTTGTGTGATAAAGTGCTGACATGCCAAGAGGTAAACGGCCTTAAATTGCTTCTTCTTGCTATGCACCAGCTGGTGTAGATCTTGCATAGATTGACGATTGGTGTGGCAGCTCATCCTTGAAACACCATTAAGAAGTGTGAAATCCACCTTCAGAGGGTATAAATTCTGAACCTGCTTTAAGTGGCAGCAGCGGCAATTGGTCAAGAGTTCCTAGAATGAAAAAAACTGTTCAGACCAGTGTTCTAATTTCCCCTTTTTACCACTTTTTCCTTCTGGATTCCCAGTGGGATCACAAACATGGCAGCAAGGGGGGCAAGCATAAGTCAAGGTGCTTGTTTTTCCAGTTCTGGATTGGAAGTCCTCTTGAGTGAAAGGCAACTTGTTTTGGGTGGACGGTGTGAGACCTCCAAGATCTGTGGTGCATGCAGTGTGGGGGCGGGTGGGCGGTGGGGTGTGAAGGAGGGGGGTGAAGGAAGTAGCAATCAAAAAGGTAAACCCTGGAAACTCCATTGGGACGAATATGCTGTAGATTGCCCAAAGGCTGCAATTACATTTCCACGGTGGCCCTGGAGATTATAGTCAAGCTGGTTAAAGACCCCCTTGAGAGCTGTATAAAATCTAAAATAAAATAGCTGCGGAAATGCCAAAATAATGTTTCATGTTTACAGCTTCAGTATTTAAATCAATTCTGTATTGATCCACTGCTACAGGCACAGTGACCTGTTTACACAGCCAGTAAACTATAAAATTGGGAGGCCTTTCAGGCAAAAGTGACAGATCTTCATGTGTGTGTCACAAGGCAGAAAGGTGGCATAGTGGTTAGCACTGCTGCCTCACAGTGTCAAGGACCCGGGTTCGATTCTGACCTTGGATTTAGTGGAGTGTGGAGTTTGCATATTCGCCCCGTGTCTATGTGGGTTTCTTTCCACAGTCCAAAGATGTGCAGGTTAGGGGGATTGGCCATGCTAAAGCTGCCCCTTAGTGTCCAAAGATGTGCAGATTAGGTGGATTGGTCATGCTAAAATTGCCCCTTAGTGTCCAAAGATGTGCAGGTTGCGTGGGGATAAGGCGGGGAGTGGGCCTAGGTAGAGTACTCTCTTGTGGGGTTGGTGCAGACTCGATGTGCTGAATGGCCTCCTTCTGCACTGTAGGGATTGTACAAATCCTGTCATTGACCTGTTATTTCCATATTCCAGGAGGGGCAGCGCTTCTTGGGACCTCTCAATTCTGAAGGAACGTTAGACTGACGTCAACAGCTGTGGAGATTCAGAGGAAGCAAAATTTATTTGCCCTGAAATTTGGGAGTGGGAACCGCAGTTCATGATACTGCTCCTGGGGTGGGGAATGTACAAAATTAATTGTGGTGTGGTCACAAGCAGCTCCCACACAGATACGGCCTCCATTACAGGGCAATCAGCCTCTCACTGTGCTCACTCCAGGGTTGTCCCGAAACCACTTGCTCCAGGCAGCCTTCCATTTTGAAAGATACAGTCCCCATGTGGTGGTATGTATTAGGGGTAGTACGGTACCCAGTGATGCCGAGAGGCTATTGGTGGACAGACACTGGGTCCTGATTGGATCTGCCGCCTGCTGGCTCCACCCAGTAAGGCGGAGTATAAGAACCCGGGTTCTCCCAGCAGCCGCATTCTGTAACCGAGCTGCTGGGGAACAAGTCTGCGTAATAAAGTAATCAATTGACTTCATCTCTTCTCGCCTCGTGAGTGATTGATTGTGCTACACCCCATTAAAAGGGAAGTTCCAGCAATGCACTGCAGGCTGCTGGATAATTGTGCTTTTCAAACCATTCTGGGAAAAGCAATGGCAGCAAAGGACTCCCAGATTTTTGTGGTTCTGATCTGGACTCACTGTTGAGAGATACAGACCAGGGAGGAGGTGAAGTTTCCTGCAGGAAAACCCTCCAAAGGAGGTAGAAGTCGGTGGTAAGAGTCACGAATGCCCAGAACATTGCAGCCTTGTGAAAAGTTTAATAACCTCACTCAGGTGGTCAAAGTGAGTGAATGCATCTGCACATCACACTCCACCACCCACTTGGCTCAATGCTCCACAACCCCATTGCTCACCCAGCAGCACACTCTGGCACTCAGGACTCACCCCTCGCACCCTCATACTGCCCCTCATCATTTCATGCTTACCAATTCTGCCAGATCCGTATCTATCTTTTAGCGAAGGTCATTGATGAAGGAGCTGAAGATGGTTGGGATTGGGATGTTTGGCTCATAACAACCGCAACCATCTTCTTTTGTGCTCGGCATGACTCCAATCAGTGCAGAGTTTTCCCCTTGATTTACATTGGCTTCAGTTTTGCTGGTTTCCTTGATGCCACATTCCATGAAATTCTACCTTGATGTCAAGAACAGTCATTCTAACGGTCAGCTCTGGAACTCAGCTCTATTGTCCATGTTAAGACTAAGGCTGTAATGAGTTGTGGAGCCAAGTGGCCCTAGAAGAACCCAAACTGAGCATCAATGATCAGGTTATTGCTAGGTAGGTGCCACTTGATAGGACTGTCAATTACATCATCCATCACTTTGCTGATGCTTGAGGGTAGACTAATTAAGTGATAATTGGCCAAATTGGATTTTTTTTCTGCTATTTTTTGAGCAGGACATACCTGGGAATTTTTCACATTGTCGGCCAGATGTCAGTGTTGTAGCTGTACTGGAACACCTTAGCTAAGGGCACAGCTAGTTCTGCAGTACAATTCTTCAGTACTACTGCCAGGATGTTGTCTGGTCTCATCCCCTTTTCTATATCCAGTGGCTTCAGCAATTTCCTGATATCATGTGGAATCAAACTGGCTGAAGACTAGCATTTATGATGATGGCGACCTCAGGAGGAGGCCTTGCCTTTTACGCTGACAGACTGTGCTTCGTCATGGAACCCTACAATCATAGAATCACAGCAGTCATAATGTGTGTGTTGACCCTCTGAAAGAGACATTCACCGAGCGTCACTCCCCTGCCTTTCCCCCGTAAACCGATACATTTTTCCTTGTCAGATAAAAATCCAATTCCCTTTTGAAAACCTAAATTTTTTGAAATAAATGTTTTTTTATTGGATTTTTGAACAAAGTACATTTGCCGTCATATACACAGGATATGATATATATAAAGGAGGGAAGGGCACACACACACAAATAATGAAGGGAGAGGAGAAAAGAAAAAACCCAGTAACAACACGAGAGAAGTACAAAATCAAATAATGTAACTGGTGAGGTATATTGCACCCGCCCAGCCGCAGCTACTCTGTACACTTGGCAAAATTATTTACACACACAAGTAGGCATCTGTTTGTGGGGGAGGTGGGGGGGGGGGGGGGGTGGGGGCGGGGGGGTAGATACACAATTGGGTGCCGGAGAGACAATTCCGGAGGGCAATCCTCGAATGGGTCTGGTGCTAGTGTTGTCCCTTGCTTCTCCCAGATGGATTTCGCTGCCGTTGTTGGTTCACGCTCACTTCCGCTTCAGCCGTTCCTCCCGTCTTCTGCCTGTATTCTCCTTTTTCTCTGTTCCTGTGGATGCCAGGTTTGTTAACGTTTCCCTGCCTCTCTCTCTCTCTCTCCCTCCCTCTCTCTCTCTCTCTCCCCCCCCCCCCCCCCCCCCCCCCCCCCCCCCCACCTCCCTGGCTCTCCTCTATTGTTCCCTGTCTCTTCCCTCTTCTCCTCCCCCCCTCTGTGGTTCGCCTTTCCTTACTCTTAGATTTAGCTGTCCCCGTCCCATCCCCCCTCTCCCGGTCTATCTCTCCCTCTCATGCTTTGGCTACTCTCCCCTGTTTCTTGGCTACCTGGCTATTCTTCTGCTTGTTTGTTGGCCACAAACAGGTCTCGGAACAATTGGGTGAATGGCTCCCACGTTCTGTGGAAGCCGTCGTCTGACCCTCGGATGGCAAATTTGATTTTCTCCATTTGGAGAGATTCCGAGAGGTCGGACAGCCAGCCTGCAGCTTTGGGTGGTGCTGCTGACCACCAGCCGAACAGGATTCTGCGGCGGGCGATCAGGGAGGCTTCTGCCCTCCTCCCCAGGAATAGATCTGGCTGGTCTGATACCCCGAAGACCACCACTTTCGGGCATGGCTCCACCCTCACCCCCACCACTTTGGACATTGCATCGACGAAGGCTGTCCAGTATTCCACAAGTCTGGGGCAAGACCAGAACATGTGGGCATGGTTGGCCGGGCCTCCTTGGCACCGTTCACATCTATCCTCCACCTCTGGGAAGAACCTACTCATACGGGTTCTTGTTAAGTGGACTCTATGTACCACTTTTAGTTGCTTCAGGCTGAGCCTTGCGCACGTGGAGGTGGAGTTGACCCTATGCAGTGCTTCGCTCCAGAATCCCCACCCTATTTCGGTCCCCAGACCTTCCTCCCATTTCATTCTTGTTGCGTCCAGTACAGTGTCAGCCCCTTCTACCAGTTGGTCATACATGTCGCTACAGTTTCCTTTCTCTAGTATGCTTGCGTCCAGTAACTCTTCCAGTAATGTCTGTTGTGGCGGTTGTGGGTAAGTCCTTGTCTCCTTTCATAGGAAGTTTTTGAGTTGCAGGTGCCTTAGCTCGTTCCCCCTGGCTAGCTGGAATTTCTCTGTCAGTTCGTGCAGTGTTGCGACCCTGTCGTCGGTGTATAGGTCCCTGACTGTCAGTGTCCCACCGTCCTGTCTCCACCTTTTGAAGGTGGCATCAGTCAGTGCTGGTGTGAACCTATGGTTGTAGCAGATGGGAGCTTTGTCCAACATTTTGGTCAGGCCGAATTGCTGCCGTAATTGGTTCCAGGATTGGAGGGTGGCTATCACCACTGGGCTGCTGGAGCCTTTTTGGGTGGGGATGGGAGTGCCGCCGTGGCGAGGGCCTGGAGGGGGGTCCCCTTGCAGGAGGCCTCTTCCCCGCGCTCCCACTCGGCTTCTGGCTCCTTGATCCATCCCCTTATTCGCTCGGCTATCGCCGCCCAGTGGTAGAATTGTAGGTTTGGGAGGGCAAACCCACCCCTGGATTTTGTTTTTTGTAAGACCTGCTTTGGGATCCTAGCATTCTCCCCCCACCCCCCCGCCTTTGGATCCCCCTCCAGCCTTTTGCTGCTCTCAGCGCAATTGCTAGCGGTTCGATCGCTAGAGCGAACAGCAGCGGGGACAGTGGGCATCCTTCTCTGGTGCCCCTGTGCAGCTGGAAGTATCGGGAGTTGGTATTGTTTGTCCGTACGCTTGCCATGGGAGCGTTGTATAGGGGTTTTACCCAGGAGGTGAACCCTGTTCCAAGCCCGAACCGCTCCAGTACCTCTATGAGGTATTTCCATTCGACTCTGTCGAAGGCCTTTTCTGCGCCTAGGGAGACGATCACCTCTGGTGTTCTCGCCCCGGATGGGGTCATTATCACGTTCAGCAGGCGCCTCATGTTGGAGGTAAGCTGTCTACCTTTGGCAAATCCCGTCTGGTCCTCTGCGACCACCTCTGGCACGCAGTCTTCTAGCCTTTTGGCTAGAATCTTGACCAGTATTTTGGCATCTGCATTCAGCAGTGAGATGGGTCTGTAAGACCCACATTCCGTTGGGTCTTTATCTTTCTTCAGTATCAGCGCGATTGAGGCCTGTGCTAGAGTGGGTGGCAGTGTGCCCTTGGCCAGCTAGTCTGTGAACATCTCCCGCAGTTGTCGCAAATGTTTTGTAGAAATCCGCCGGGAATCCGTCCGGTCCCGGCGCCTTCCCTGCCTGCATGGAGCTAATGCTGTCCATGATCTCTCCCAGTGCTAATGATGCTTCCAGACCCCGTTTTCTGCCCTACCCCATGACTGGTATGTCCAGTCCATCAAGGAACCGTTTCATCCCGGACTCCCCCATTTGGGGCTCTGAGGTGTACAGGTGTAAAAGGTCCTGATGGCTTTGTTGATCTTTTCTGGCTCTGTTTCCAATGCGCCTTTAGTATCCCTGATTTGTGCAATTTCTCTGGTGGCTGCCTGCTTTCTCAGCTGGTGTGCCAGCAGGCGGCTGGCTTTGTCTCCGTGTTCGTATAGGGGCCCACGAGCCTGGCAGAGTTGAAGCACTGCTTTCCTGGTGGAGAGCAGATCAAAGTTCCTTTGTACCTCTTTCCTCTCCGCCAGGAGCTCTACGGTCGGGGCCTCAGAGTATTTACGGTCTACCTCCAGTATGGAGTCGACCAGCTGCTGCCTAGCCGCCCTTTCCTACCTATCTCTTCGCGCTTTGAAAGCGATGATTTCCCCTCTTAGTACGGCCTTTAGCGCTTCCCAGAACATGGAGGGTGAGACCTCCCCGTTCTGATTGTTCTCTGTGTACTCTGCTATGGCCCGTGATATATTTTCTTTGAAGGCCTTGTCAGCTAGTAGGGCGACGTCCAACCTCCATGTGGGCCGTTGGGCCCCGCCCGTCTCCAGCCTCACTTCCATTTAGTGTGGAGCGTGGTCTGATATCACCATTGCGGAATATTCCACTTTGTCTATCCCCGGAAGCACCGTTTTCCCCACCGCAAAGAAGTCAATTCTGGTGTATACTCCTTCTCCCCTGGGTGGGTGAACCTCCAGGGGTCCACCGCTCCCATCTGTTCCATAAAGTGACCGAGTTCCCTTGCCATGTTTGAGGTTTTCCCCGTCTTGGGGTTTGATCTGTCAGCCGATGGGTCCTGTACACAGTTGAAGTCCCCCCCATGAGTAGCCGGTGCGTCGCTATGTCAGGAATTTCTGCCATCGTCTTCTTGATGAAGCTCGTGTGGTCCCAGTTGGGCGCGTACACGTTAACTAGTACTACCGGTGCCCCATCCAGGGCCCTGCTGACCATGACGTACCGCCCCCTGGGTCCGCAACTGTCTTTGTCGCCCTAAACATCGTCCATTTTCTGATCAGTATTGCCACCCCCTGGCCCTTGTGCTGTAACAGGAATGGTAGGTCTGTCCCACCCAGCCCTTTCTTACCTGCAGTCAGTCCTGCTCTCTCAGGTGCGTCTCTTAGAGGAAGATTATGTCTGCCTTCATGTTTCTTAGGTGGGTGAAGATTCTGGATCTTTTCACTGGGCCGTTGAGTCCCCTTACGTTCCAGGTGACTATCCTGGTGGGGGGCCTCTGTCCCCCCACTCCTGTGGGATTAACCATATTTACCTGGTGGACACGCCCCTGTTGAAAACCTCAATTGACTCTGCCTCCCCCACACTCTCAGTCAGCGCATTCCAGATCCTAATCACTTGCTGATGATAAAAATTTCCTCATTTCTTCATTGCTTCTTTCACCTATTATCATAAATCTGTGCCCTCCAGTTCTTGATCTTTCCACCAATGGGAACAGTTTCTCTCTCACTACTCTGTTTAGACTCTTCATGATTTTGAAAATCTTTGTCAGGTCTCCTCTCAAACTTCTTTTCTCCAAGGACACCAGTCCCTAATTCTCAAATCTATCCACACAAATTATGTTCCTCAACCCTGGAACCATTCTCATAAATCTTTTCTGCACCGTCTCTAATGCCTGCATAACCTTCCTAAAGAATGGTGCCCAATATTGGGAGCAATTTTCCAATTGAGGCCAATCCAGTGTTTTACACAGGTTTAACATAACTTCTTTGCTTTTGTACTCTAGATACCTTTTGATAAACGCAGCATATCATATGCTTTATTAACCATATTCTCAACCTGTCCTGCCACCTTAAGTGATTTATGAATCTCAGCCCCATTTCCTTTCAGCTTTGGAACTTTGACTAGGGCTCCTTGTGTGGTCTCTCCTCATTAAGCTTCCTTTGGAATTTTGTGTGCTGGTTGGTGGATCATTAGCTTCCACAAGCTAGACTAGGTACCGTGTGTGTCTGTGAGGGGGGGGGATGCTGGTCCATTGCTCCAAGCAAAAAGTATGGAAAAGACAAACCGATGGACTTACGCAAGACTTATTACTGTTTGAACTTTGTTCAACTAGTACACAAATGATCTTTCAAAAACTTCCTCCCAAAATTTCATATATGCTGACGACATCTGCCTTGCAACTCAAGCCTCTGACTTTGACACCTGGACCAGGCCCTAAAAAGAGGACCTGTCAAAACCTGAACAATACTGCTACATAGGTTAGGTGGATTGGCCATGCTAAATTACCCCTTAATGTCCAACGGTTAAGTGGGGTTAGGGGATAGGGTAGGGCCTAGATAGGGTACTCTTTTGGAGGGTCAGGACAGACTCGATAGACTGAACGGCCTCCTTCTGCACTGTAGGGATATTAAGATACTACTACTATGATGATACATGGTGACTCAAGCCAAGCCCTGAAAAACAGTATCCAGCTTATTCCATTTTTACAATGCAAATAACATGGACAATACAATACTCCCACCACCCTCCGAACCTCAGCACTTGCACGGTAGCACTGTTGCTTCACGGCGCCAGGGACCTGAGTTAGATTCCCGGCTTGGGTCACTGTCTGTGCGGAGTCTGCATATTCTTCCCCTGTCTGCGTGGGTTTCCTATGGGTGTTCCGGTTTCCTCCCACAGTCCAAAGATGTGCAGGTTAGGTGGATTGGCCATGCTAAATTGCCCTTAGTGTCCAAAAAAAAAAGGTTAGGTGGGGTTATTGGGTTACGGAGATAGGGTGGAGGGGTGGGCTTATGTAGGCTGCTCTTTCTAGGGGCCGGTGCAAATTCGGTGGGCCGAATGGCCTCCTTCTGCACTGTAAATTCTATGGTTCAAAACCCGATAAAGAGCTTCACATCAAAATGAATGGCTATAAGTTAAAGCACCCACCCAACTCCAACGTACCTTGGAGTAACGTTAGATAGGGCATTGACTTTCCGGGAGCACCTAAGGTCAAGTCCAGGAATAACTTGATTGCCAAACTAGCCAGCTCAATGTGAGGTGCTACTACCACCATCCTCCGAATCCCAGCTCTTGCACTCTCAAACTCAGTAGCAGAATACTGCACCCCTGTTTGGTCAAGATCATTACACACACTGAATTGACACCCAGCTGAATACCACCATGCATATCATTGCTGGAACACTGTGCTCAACACCACTCCCTTGGCCCCCTGACCTGGCAAGCATTACTCCTCCACATATCTGCCGACTGGTCAACCTCCACAGGTGGGTCATTAGTATCAGCTCCCTATGTGCCTGTGGGAGAGAGCAAACTATGCACCATATCATAGAAGAATGTCCAATCCACAGACTCAGCGGTGACCTATCCACACTCGACACAGCAGGACCAGAAGAAACTGCTTGGCTTAGAGACTTTGCATTTACGAAATGAAATAAAACCGCAGGTCCCTCTGCTCCTCCACCCCTAAAGAATTGTACTCTATAGTGTATCTCAGTGTTCTTCCTGCCAAAATGAATCACTTCATACTTCTCTGCATTAAATTTCATCTGCCATTTGTGCATTCCACCAACATGTCCATGGCCCTTTGAGGTTTAACACTATCCTCCTCACAATTCACAATATTTCCAAATGTCATATCATCTGCACATTTTGAAACTGTGCCCCATACACCAAATTGAAGGTTATTAATGTATATCAGGGAGAACAAGGGTCCTCAGACTGATTCACAAGAACATAGGAGCAGGTCATATGGCCCATTGAGCCTGCTTCAGCATTCAATATAATCTTGGTTGACATTGGGTTTCCCGCCCGCTGCCCATATCCGTTAATTACTTGAGAGACCAAAAATCTCTCAGTTTCAAATTTAAGGACAGCAGAACATCCTCAATGCTTTCTCATTGTAAGGCTTTGTCAAACTGATCTTAAGATGGCAACTTCCAGAGAGACTGTATCGGTGGCATAGTCACATGACTACAGCAAGCCAGAGGAGACATGTAGTACATGTAGTAGTCTATCCCAACCTTAAATGTATTCAATTATGAAGCATCCATTTGAGGCAGGGAATTCAAAAGATTCACAAACCTTTCAGTGAAGTAATTTCACTCCGCCTCAGTCCTAAATGACTGTGTCCCCATATTTTAGATTCCCCGACCACTGGAAACAATCTCTTAGCATCCACCTGTTCTAGCCTCTTAAGGGTTTTATAAGTTTCAATGAGATCATCTGTCATTCTTCTAAATTCCAGAGAATATATACCCAATTTACTCAGCCTCTCGTCATAGGACAACCTCCGCATCCCAGGGACCAATCTAGTGAACCTTCACTGTACCCCATCCAATGCAAGTATGTCCTTTCTTAAATGTGAAGGCCAAAACTGCGCACAGTATTCTAGATGTGGTCTCACCAAAACTCTGTACATCTGTTGGAAGGTAGTGGCTAAATCCTTGTCTGTTTCATGTTTCTCTTTTTAATCCGTCCCTGCAACCTTGCAGATTTTGTTTTAAACTGCAGACATTGAACAAACTGAACACACCCTTGGTCTAATGTGCTGGCCCAGGATTCACCTTCATGCTATGTGGCATAGCCCATTATGTCATTTTGATGGACCTGGCAAACAGCCAATTGGTGCCTCTGAGATTCTGGGACATCTTCTGTTCTCGGTTGGGATGATATGGTTCATAGTTTGCTCTCTCCCACAGGCACATAGGGAGCTGATACTAATGACCCATCTGTGGAGGTTGACCAGTCGACAGATATGTGGAGGTGTAATGTTTGCCAGGTCAGGGAGCCAAGGGAATGGTGTTGAGCACAGTGTTCCAGCAATGAGCTTGTCAGAGAATTGCGGGAAAATTCTGAAAACCCAGGCCAGCTCCATTTTATCTCTCAGTTCTGTCAAGTCTTGGAAAGCGAAACTCTCACTATCAGCTTTCAGCCTGGTGGGTTGAATGCTTCCAGCCAACCTGGGGAAGTAACTTCTGCCTTAAATGTCTCCAGCCAGGGACTTCCGGTGGCGGCATGTAGGAGGAGGTCGCACATTGGGTGGCTCCTGCTCGAGGCTTGATTTTTTAGAATTTAATGCCTGGTCACAGGGGCAATTTTTGGTTACATAAGTGCAGGAAGGAAGATGTCCAAAACCCAAAGGAAAGCTGCTGTGAAGAAGGGGGCAAATGAAGGTTTGCAGATGCGTGGAAGGCAACCGGAAAGATGGCGGAGGCTGGGTTACTGGGTGAGGCCACACTGTTCACGGCAGAAAAGATGACCGAGGTGATGGTTACGGAACTTGAAAAACAGTTCGCAAAGCACATGGAGGTGATGAGGAAGGAGATGATGGCAGCATTGCCTGTGTTCGACCTGATGCTATGACACTTCATGCAGTCCAAAGTCAATGTTGAGGACTCTCAGAGCCACACCCGCTGCTACACTTTGCCACTGCCTTTGGAACAGGACAAACCCTGGAATGATGCTGGAGGTATTTGGGACATTGGCTGCAAGGTATGTTTGAGTGTTTGACATATAGTTTGTGGGACAGCTCTCCCAATTTTAGCACAGGTTCACAGATGTTAATGGCAGGGTTGACTGGGCTGCATGTGCCTTTGTCATTCCCAGAGCCCAGATTGATGCAGGTGGTCTGTCCAATTTTAGTCGTATTCAATTTTTCTGTTGTGGTTTTGTTAAAACTCAGTGACTTGCTAGAAACCATTTAAGGCTTAGGACAGTTAAGAGTCAACCACATTGCTGTGCATCTGGAGTCACATGTAGGCCAGACCAGTTAAGGGTGGCAGATTTCCACCTCTAAATGACACTGGTGAACCAGATGGATAGTTTCAACAATTTGGTGATATCATGGGGCTGTAACCTCTGAGCTCCCCAATGTCTGATTTGGGGGTACCCCAATGATGTGCTGGGGATCACCATCTGAACTTCACAGGTAAGGGTTTGCACAGCAATTGCCCAGAAGAGCAAACATCTTCTTGGCAATTGCCCAGCTCTGGGAACTATCCGAAAATGTGAGTTGAATCGCAAACTTTGGATGATTCCTAAGTGGGGTTGCGGGGATGGGGTGGGGGTTGGGCCTAGGTGGGGTACTCTTTCGGAGGGTCGGTGCAGACACGATGGGCCGAATGGCCTCCTTCAGTACTGTAGGGGTTCTATGATTCTAAGAATGAGCTGATGCAACACGCAATTATGAAAACTGTGCAGACTTACTGTGTAAGGGAACTTACAAAACAACAAACATTAGGAATCCAGATGAGCCCTTTATGAGCCCTTGGGCTTTATAGAGAATTGCTGTACAAATTGCAGCTGAAGTGCTCTTGATGTACTTGTGCTCAAGCAAAGTAAGAATGGAGTCATGGAATTGAGTGGGTGAAGGAGTTTGATGGGGTTGGATTTTCCCATGAGAGATGGGAATCGGGAGATGGGTTTGATGCCAGGTTGCAAAAGCCCCCCAATGTTAGCCTGCGGTGAAGTGGAATTTTCATGGGATTGGGCTGAATGACCCAAGAGACGGGTCTGCCGCTCAATTAGCGGCTGTGGGGGATCGGGTATGGGAATGAGGTGGGATAACTTCCCAGATTGAAAACTATTGCTGTGGCTGCCACCTGTGCATGGTTGTAAAAACAGTGGCTGTGACAAATGGACAACAGGGACCCAGAAGACAGTTTGATTATTGAAATCTCATTGCTGGTCAGCTCTTTCTTGTCCAAACTTTCACTAAGTAAAACTGTTTCAGCGCTGCTGCCTTTGTCCTATTCAGGTTGCAGCTGGTCAGCTTTAAGAGCTCCGAAAGACCACCTGCACCCCCCTGGAATTCTTGGGAGATCATAAGGTGAGCTCTTAATGACCTCCTCAATGACTTCAACCCACCCAATTATTGGGACGAGTGAATTCACTTCCCTACTTCCATCCTGCTTCTCTGCCCTGCCCCCATCCCCCCTATCCTCGGGAAAGTCATCAGAGTTGGTAACGGAGGTGGCTCACCAGCTTGCAGGTTGTGGCACCATCGGAGCCTCTGCATGGGGTGGAGAAGGAAAAGGAGGTATCTCCTCAGAAGGTCTTTTCCTGAGAGGATCATCTGGGAGCTCCAGTCCCACATTAAGATGAGCCAGGAACAGTGCCTCAGGAGGCTCCATTTTACTCAGAAGGTTGTTCACAAAGGCCTTGATCCTCAGGACCGTTCTCAGCAGCTGTGAAAATCACCATCACCCTTTTGTTCTTCACAATTGTTCCTTCCCCAAATCAATGGGCAGCAGTATTTCGTAGAATCCCTACGGTGCAGAAGGAGGCCATTCAGCCCATCAAACCTGCACCAACCATTCGAAAGCCCACCTTACACAGGACCAATCCCTCCCTATCTCTGTAACCTCACCTAACCTTTGGACACTAAGGGCAATTTAGCATGGCAAATCCATCTAACCTGCATATTTGTAGACTGAGGGAGGAAACCAGAGCACCCGGAGGAAACCCACGCAGACACAGGGCAAATGTGCAAACTTCACACAGTCACTCGAGGTCGAAATCGAACCCGAGTCCCTGGCGCTGTGAAGCAGCTGTGCTAACCACTCATGATCCCATTCTTTCAACCTGTGTGCACCACCCCAGTTGCTCCACACCATTAGGGTGCAGGACAAATATTCAGTGGCACATTCCACAATCCAGCTCTGCAGGCAGAACTGTGTAGCAATGGGTGAAATTCTCCGGAAACGGCGCGATGTCTGCCGACTGGCGCCCAAAACGGCGCCAATCAGACGGGCATCGCACCGCCCCAAAGGTGCGGAATGCTCTGCATCTTTGGGGGCCGAGCCCCAACATTGAGGGGCTAGGCCGCCGCCGGAGGAATTTCTGCCCCGCCAGCTGGCGGAAACGGCCTTTGTTGCCCCGCCAGCTGGCGCAAATGACATCTCCGGGCGGCGCATGCGCGGGAGCGTCAGCCGCTGACAGTTTCCCGCGCATGCGTAGTGGAGGGAGTCTCTTCCACCTCCGCCATGGTGGAGACCGTGGTGGAGGCGGAAGGGAAAGAGTGCCCCCACGGCACAGGCCCGCCCGCGGATCGGTGGGCCCCGATCGCGGGCCAGGCCACCGTGGGGGCACCCCCCGGGGTCAGATCGCCCCGCGCCCCCCCCCAGGACCCCGGAGCCCGCCCACGCCGCCTTGTCCCGCCGGTAAGGTAGGTGATTTAATTTACGCCGGCGGGACAGGCAATTTATCGGTGGGACTTCGGCCCATGCGGGCCGGAGAATCGAGCGGGGGGGCCAGCCAACCGGCGCGGCGCGATTCCCGCCCCCGCCGAATATCCGGTGCCGGAGACTTCGGCAACCGGCGGGGGCGTGATTCACGCCAGCCCCCGGCGATTCTCCGACCCGGCGGGGGGTCGGAGAATGTCGCCCAATGTTACACGCATTAATTTCACAGCCAGAGGTTCAGGAATCCAGTTTAAATGTTTCTGCTCATCCAGTTTATGTAATTTTCACACTGAAAAATCAGTTAAATTCCATCTGTAAAATGAGGAAGATTCAAATACACATGACTGAATGACAGAATAAACAAACAATGCAAATTTTCAAATGTAAAGTTTCACTTTTCATACCAGGGTCTTTTCCTCCCTCTTGTTGTAATGTATTTTCAGATAGTCACAGCTTTAATACCTTTTGATGGGGTCGCTGTTACCCCACTCTGTCTGGTGCCAGAAACGGTCCTTCTCTGTTGGGGGAGCCTCAGCTGGTAGTTCCCTCTGCCTCCAGTTAGTCCTGGCCGACTTGGGGGCAGTTCTGTGGTTTTCCTTTGGCCCTCTATTCCTCAGGCTTTTCCTGAGGGCGGCTATCTGGTAGCTGGACCCATTGTGGTAGTCCCTCTCCCAGTTATCTACCTCCATTGGCGTGCCCTGTAGTTCCTGCACCCCACTTGCTGCCTTTTCTAGGGACAGTGCGAGCTGTAACGCCCGGCTGCAGTCTAGCTGCGTTTCCGCCAACAGGCGCTTCTGTATTGTGAGGTCATTTATGCCACACACTAACCGGTCCCGAAGCATTTCATTTAGCGTCGGGCCGAACTCACATTTTTCCGCCAGCCTTCACAGGCGGGTCAAGAAATTTGTGACTGACTCTCTGTCTTCCCGCTTCGTTGTGTAGAATCTGTACCTACGCAAAATGAGGGGTGGTTTTGGGTCACAGTGCTCTTCCACCAATTTCATTAATTCTTGGAAAGGTATCGTGTCCGGCGTATCGGGATAAGTTAGACTACATATAATGGCGAGGGCTGAGGGTCAGCACGCTGACAGCAGGATAACCCGTTTCCTTTCATCCTTCATTATCTCATTGGCCTGGAAGAAGTAACACATTCTCTCCACATAGACTATCATAGAATTTACAGTGCAGAAGGAGGCCATTCGGCCCATCGAGTCTGCCCGGCTCCTGGAAAGAGCACCCTACCCAAGGTCAACACCTCCACCCTATCCCCACAACCCAGTAACCCCACCCAACACTAAGGGCAATTTTGAACACTAAGGGCAATTTATCATGGCCAATCCACCTAACCTGCACATCTTTGGACTGTGGGAGGAAACCGGAGCACCCGGAGGAAACCCACGCAGACACGGGGAGGATGTGCAGACTCCGCACAGACAGTGACCCAAGCCAGAATCGAACCTGGGACCCTGGAGCTGTGAAGCAATTGTGCTATCCACAATGCTACCGTGCTGCCCCTTACTGGGACCAATCCTCAATAGTCGGGTCGAATGCATCTAACCTCCCCAAAAGTGGCATTTTTGAAATAGCAAGGCTTACCCTCCGAGTGCGTCAGCTGGTCTCCGCAAGGTTCTTTATTTACCTCGTCGCCACTGTAATAATCCACAGGAAGTAGGGGTACCATCACCACACCAGTATTTATTAGCAATAACTATATACAAGAGCAGCTCCAAACAGTGCTGCTAGCCTTCCAGTCAACGTAAGACTGGTTCACAAAGCCTACACAGATGCCTATATGGGCCCCCTCAATGAGCTATCATTGAGGGAGCTCATACTCCAATTGGCCAACCAATAATGCCAATTGGAGGCCATTACAACTTTATACACCCCGACACGGTAAGGCGCTGTTCACTTGTTACCCACTCTGAAACCAAAAAATTTCCCTGGCCTCCGGGTCGCACTCGGTGGAGATAAAGGGGTTCTGCCTAGCAAACCTCACTGTCCAAGGCAGGAAATTCAACAAGTTCCGCCTTTATGTCCTGCCGCACCTCTACTTGGCTACACTCCTGGGGTTGGACTTCCAATGTAACTTGCAAAGCCTGACCTTCAAATTCGGCGGCCCTATATGCCCCCTTACTGTCTGCGGCCTCGCGACCCTTAAGGTCGACCCGCCTTTCCTGTTTGCGAACCTCACCCCGGATTGCAAACCCGTTGCCACCAGGAGCAGCCGGTACAATGCCCAGGACCAGACCTTCATCAGGTCAGAGGTCCAAAGGCTACTGAGGGAAGGGGTCATTGAAGCTAGCAACAGTCCCTGGAGAGCTCAAGTAGTGGTGGTAAAGTCCGGGGAGAAACATAGGATGGTCATTGACTACAGTCAGACCATCAACAGGTTTACGCAGCTGGATGCGTACCCTCTCCCCCGCATATCCGACCTGGTGAACAGGATCGCGCAATACAAGGTCTTCTCCACAGTAGATCTCAAGTCCGCCTACCATCAGCTACCCCTCCGTACTAGTGACCGCAAATACACTGCCTTCGAAGCAGATGGGCGGCTCTGTCAATTTTTAAGGGTTCCCTTTGGTGTCACTAACGGGGTCTCGGTCTTCCAACGCGAGGTGAACCGAATGGTTGACCGGTACGGCTTACGCGCAATGTTCCCGTATCTGGATAACGTCATCATCTGTGGCCATGACCAGCAGGACCACGGCACCAAACTCCGAAAATTTCTCCAGACCGCGAAAATCCTCAACTTAACGTATAATAAGGATAAATGCGTATTTAGCACCGACCGTCTAGCCATCCTCGGCTACGTAGTGCGAAATGGAGTTATAGGCCCCGATCCTGAACGCATGCGCCCCCTGATGAAGTTCCCCCTCCCTCACTGCCCCAAGGCCCTGAAGCGCTGCCTCGGGTTTTTCAGTTATTACGCCCAGTGGGTCCCTAACTACCGAGACAAAGCCCAACCCCTAATCCAATCCACAACCTTCCCCCTGTCGACGGAGGCCTGCCAGGCCTTCAGCCACATCAAAGCAGACATTGCAAAGGCCACGATGCGCGCCATCGACGAGTCCCTCCCCTTCCAGGTCGAAAGCGATGCGTCTGACGTAGCTCTGGCCGCCACCCTCAACCAAGCGGGCAGACCCGTGGCCTTCTTCTCCCGTACCCTCCACGTTTCCGAAATTCGCCATTATTCGGTCGAAAAAGAGGCACAAGCCACAGTAGAAGCTGTGCGGCATTGGAGGCATTACCTGGCCGGCAGGAGATTCACTCTCCTCACTGACCAACAGTCGGTGGCGTTCATGTTCGATAATGCACAGCGGGGCAAGATAAAAAACGACAAGATCTTGCGGTGGAGGATAGAACTCTCCGCCTACAATTACGAGATCTTGTATCATCCCGGGAAGCTAAACGAGCCTCCTGATGCCCTGTCCCGCGGCACATGTGCCACCGCACAAGTGGACCGCCTCCGAGCCCTCCACGAGGACCTCTGCCACCCGGGGATCACTCGTTTTTTCCACTTCATTAAGACCCGCAACCTGCCCTACTCCATCGAGGAGGTCAGGACAGACACCAGGGACTGCCAAATCTGCGCAGAGTGCAAACTGCACTTCCACCGGCCAGAGAGGGCGCAACTGATAAAGGCTTCCCGTCCCTTTGAACGCCTCAGCATGGACCTCAAAGGACCCCTCCCCTCCACCAACCGCAACACGTACTTCCTGAACGTGATTGACGAGTACTCCCGGTTCCCATTCGCCATCCCCTGCCCTGACATGACCACAACCACCGTCATCAAGGCCCTCCAGGGTATCTTTACACTGTTCGGTTTCCCTACGTACATACACAGTGATAGGGGGTCCTCCTTTATGAGCGACGAACTGCGACAATTCCTGCTCAACAGGGGCATTGCCTCAAGCAGGACGACCAGTTACAACCCCCGGGGAAACGGGCAGGTAGAGAGGGAGAACGGAACGGTCTGGAAGACCGTTCTACTGGCCCTACGATCCAGGAATGTCCCAGTCTCCCGCTGGCAAGAAGTCCTCCCGGAGGCCCTCCACGCCATCCGGTCTCTGCTCTGTACAACTACCAACCAGACACCTCATGAACGTCTCCTTGTCTTCCCCAGGAAGTCCTCCTCCGGGACCTCGCTCCCAATGTGGCTAGCAACACCCGGACCCATCCTGCTTCGGAAACACGTGCGGGCGCACAAGTCGGACCCGTTGGTCGAGAGGGTCCACCTGCTGCACGCTAACCCCCAGTACGCCTACGTGGCATTCCCTGACGGCCGGCAAGATACAATCTCCCTTCGGGACCTGGCACCCGCCGGAACCCCATGCGCACCCGAACCATTACCCCATCCCACCCCCCCTCCACAGCACCTCACAGGAGGGTCAGTCCTCCCGCCGCTCCTGCCTAGGCCCTCCCACCCACCGACGTCCCCTACAGGCGCCCTCCTCTCGTGTCAACCGTTTGCCCCACCGGCGCCGTCTAGGGGTGACGAAGCTGCCATGGAGGCCGAGGCCACGCTCCCGGAGTTGCAGACGCCCGGACCCCCACCAGAATCACCACCGAAGCTCAGACGATCCAGGAGGACGACCAGGCCACCCGACCGACTGATTGCTTCACTGGTAACTGTAACTGTAAACGAACACTGAATGTATATATCATCCACGCTTGTAAATATTCTCGACAACCCTGTAAGGAGGTATCACGGTACTTCCATATCTAATCATACCATGTTAGATGCAATTGTATTGGGGCAAATATTGGGGCAGCACGGTAGCCTTGTGGATAGCACAATTGCTTCACAGCTCCAGGGTCCCAGGTTCGATTCCAGCTGGGTCACTGTCTGTGCGGAGTCTGCACATCCTCCCCGTGTGTGCGTGGGTTTCCTCCGGGTGCTCCGGTTTCCTCCCACAGCCCAAAGATGTGCAGGTTAGGTGGATTGGCCATGATAAATTGCCCTTAGTGTCCAAAATTGCCCTTAGTGTTGGATGGGGTTACTAGGTTATGGGGATAGGGTGGCGGTGTTGACCTTGGGTAGGGTGCTCTTTCCAAGAGCCGGTGCAGACACGATGGGCCGAATGGCCTCCTTCTGCACTGTAAATTCTATGTAACCACTGGCCACCACCCCTACCGGACTCTTTTTTAACAGGGGGTGAATGTGGTATTATCAAGTGTTGCAGTACCCGAGAGGCTGAAGACCATTGGTTAAACCTAGGAGTTTACCATTGGCTGTTTGGTATGTAGCTCCGCCCTGACAGGCGGGGTATAAGAACCGGCGCTGTCCCAGCAGCCCTCATTCTGCACCGAAGCTGCTGGGGAACAGTTCTAGTCTGTTAAAGCCTTCAGTTATGTTACTACCTCATCTTTGATTGTAATTGATCGTGCATCAATGAGACTGCATTATTTTTATAATCGGATCTTGCCACATCAAAGCCTTACTGTGAAAGTATCAATCTTAATTTGCAATCAGCCTCAAATGAGTTATATTACTCTGTGCAGTGTAAAAGTGATGCGTTTAAGGTTGGTCTTGGTATAAACAGCAGTATTATCCTTTGGAGCAGAGACAATGGATGCAATTTTCCCAAAAGGGAACAAAGTTCCTGAGCGAGCACGTTTAGCCGCGTGTTTCCTGGCTCTCACAGTGCCGAGAAACACATGGCTATTCAATGCGACTCGCTTTGAATAAGGCGCGTATCTGCATGGCTGAGACTGCACACAGCACCATTTTTTACGCCGGGGAGCAAGAGATCGGGACGCCATTTTTTTTAAAATTAAATATTTTATTGAAAATTTTTGGTCAACCAACACAGTACATTGTGCATCCTTTACACAATATTATAACAACACAAATAACAATGACCTATTTTATAAACAAAAAATGAATAAATAATAAATAACAAAAATGAAAACTAGCCCTAATTGGCAACTGCCTTGTCACAAGTAACACTCTCCAAAAATATAATTTAACAGTCCAATATATAATTATCTGTAGCAACGACCTATACATACTATACAGTGTATATTAACAACCCTGAGAGTCCTTCTGGTTCCTCCTCCGCCCCCCCCCCTCCCCCCCCCCCCCCCCCCCCCCCCCCCCCCGATCCTGGGCTGCTGCTGCTGCCTTCTTTTTCCCATTCCGTCTATCCTTCTGCAAGGTATTCGACGAACGGTTGCCACCGCCTGGTGAACCCTTGAGCCGACCCCCTTAGGACGAACTTAATCCGCTCTAGCTTTATAAACCCCGCCATGTCATTTATCCAGGTCTCCACCCCCGGGGGCTTGGCTTCTTTCCACATTAGCAATATCCTGCGCCGGGCTACTAGGGACGCAAAGGCCAAAACATCGGCCTCTCTCGCCTCCTGCACTCCCGGCAACCCCAAATATAGCCAACCCCCAGCTTGGTTCGACCCGGACTCCTACTACTTTTGAAAGCACCTTTGTCACCCCCATCCAAAACCCCTGTAGTGCCGGGCATGACCAAAACATATGGGTATGATTCGCTGGGCTTCTCGAGCACCTCGCACACCTATCCTCCACCCCAAAAAATTTACTGAGCCGTGCTCCAGTCATATGTGCCCTGTGTAATACCTTAAACTGAATCAGGCTTAGCCTGGCACACGAGGACGACGAGTTTACCCTGCTTAGGGCATCTGCCCACAGCCCCTCCTCGATCTCCTCCCCCAGCTCTTCTTCCCATTTCCCTTTTAGTTCATCTACCATAGTCTCCCCTTCGTCCCTCATTTCCCTATATATATCTGACACCTTACCATCCCCCACCCATGTCTTTGAGATCACTCTGTCCTGCACCTCTTGTGTCGGGAGCTGCGGGAATTCCCTCACCTGTTGCCTCGCAAAAGCCCTCAGTTGCATATACCTGAATGCATTCCCTTGGGGCAACCCATATTTCTCGGTCAGCGCTCCCAGACTCGCGAACTTCCCATCCACAAACAGATCTTTCAGTTGCGTTATTCCTGCTCTTTGCCACATTCCATATCCCCCATCCATTCCCCCCGGGGCAAACCTATGGTTGTTTCTTATCGGGGACCCCCCCAAGGCTCCAGTCTTTCCCCTATGCCGTCTCCACTGTCCCCAAATCTTCAGTGTAGCCACCACCACCGGGCTTGTGGTGTAGTTCCTCGGTGAGAACGGCAATGGGGCTGTCACCATAGCCTGTAGGCTAGTCAACCCTACAGGACGCCCTCTCTAATCTCTTCCACGCCGCTCCCTCCTCCTCTCCCATCCACTTACTCACCATTGAAATATTAGCGGCCCAATAATACTCACTTAGGCTCGGTAGTGCCAGCCCCCCCCTATCCCTGCTACGCTGTAAGAATCCCTTCCTCACTCTCGGGGTCTTCCCGGCCCACACAAAACCCATGATGCTCTTTTCAATCCTTTAAAAAAAAGCCTTCGTGATCACCACCGGGAGGCACTGAAACACAAAGAGGAATCTCGGGAGGACCACCATCTTAACCGCCTGCACCCTCTCTGCCATTGACAGGGATACCATATCCCATCTCTTGAAATCCTCCTCCATCTGTTCCACCAACCGCGTTAAATTTAACCTATGCAATGTGCCCCAATTCTTAGCTATCTGGATCCCCAGGTAACGAAAGTCCCTTGTTACCTTCCTCAACGGTAGGTCCTCTATTTCTCTACTCTGCTCCCCTGGATGCACCACAAACAACTCACTTTTCCCCATGTTCAATTTATACCCTGAAAAATCCCCAAACTCCCCAAGTATCCGCATTATTTCTGGCATCCCCTCCGCCGGGTCCGCCACGTATAGTAGCAAATCGTCTGCATACAAAGATACCCGGTGCTCTTCTCCTCCCCTAAGTACTCCCCTCCACTTCTTGGAACCCCTCAACGCTATCGCCAGGGGCTCAATCGCCAGTGCAAACAATAATGGGGACAGAGGGCATCCCTGCCTTGTCCCTCTATGGAGCCGAAAATATGCAGATCCCCGTCCATTCGTGACCACGCTCGCCACTGGGGCCCTATACAACAGCTGCACCCATCTAACATACCCCTCTCCAAAACCAAATCTCCTCAACACCTCCCACAAATAATCCCACTCCACTCTATCAAATGCTTTCTCGGCATCCATCGCCACTACTATCTCCGTTTCTCCCTCTGGTGGGGCCATCATCATTACCCCTAACAACCTCCGTATATTCGTGTTCAGCTGTCTCCCCTTCACAAACCCAGTTTGGTCCTCGTGGACCACCCCCGGGACACATTCCTCTATTCTCATTGCCATTACCTTGGCCAGGACCTTGGCATCTACATTTAGGAGGGAAATAGGTCTATAGGACCCGCATTGTAGCGGGTCCTTTTCCTTCTTTAAGAGAAGCGATATCGTTGCTTCAGACATAGTCGGGGGCAGTTGTCCCCTTTCCTTTGCCTCATTAAAGGTCCTCGTCAGTACCGGGGCGAGCAAGTCCACATATTTTCTATAGAATTCGACTGGGAATCCATCCGGTCCCGGGGCCTTTCCCGCCTGCATGCTCCTAATTCCTTTCACCACTTCTTTTACCTCGATCTGTGCTCCCAGTCCCACCCTTTCCTGCTCTTCCACCTTGGGAAATTCCAGCCGATCCAAGAAGCCCATCATTCTCTCCCTCCCATCCGGGGGTTGAGCTTCATATAATTTTTTATAAAATGTCTTGAACACTCCATTCACTCTCTCCGCTCCCCGCTCCATCACTCCTTCCTCATTCCTCACTCCCCCTATTTCCCTCGCTGCTCCCCTTTTCCTCAATTGGTGTGCCAGCAACCTGCTCGCCTTCTCCCCATATTCGTACTGTACACCCTGTGCCTTCCTCCATTGTGCCTCTGCAGTGCCTGTAGTCAGCAAGTCAAATTCTACATGTAGCCTTTGCCTTTCCCTGTACAGTCCTTCCTCCGGTGCTTCCGCATATTGTCTGTCCACCCTCAAAAGTTCTTGCAGCAACCGCTCCCGTTCCTTACTCTCCTGCTTCCCTTTATGTGCCCTTATTGATATCAGCTCCCCTCTAACCACCGCCTTCAACGCCTCCCAGACCACTCCCACCTGGACCTCCCCATTATCATTGAGTTCCAAGTACTTTTCAATGCACCCCCTCACCCTTAGACACACACCCTCATCTGCCATTAGTCCCATGTCCATTCTCCAGGGTGGGCGCCCTCCTGTTTCCTCCCCTATCTCCAAGTCCACCCAGTGTGGAGCGTGATCCGAAATGGCTATAGCCGTATACTCCGTTCCCCTCACCTTCGGGATCAATGCCCTACCCAGCACAAAAAAGTCTATTCGCGAGTAGACTTTATGGACATAGGAGAAAAACGAGAAGTCCATTCTCCTAGGTCTGCTAAATCTCCACGGGTCTACACCTCCCATCTGCTCCATAAAATCTTTAAGTACCTTGGCTGCTGCCGGCCTCCTTCCAGTCCTGGACTTCGACCTATCCAGCCCTGGTTCCAACACCGTATCAAAATCCCCCCCCATTATCAGCTTTCCCATCTCTAGGTCCGGAATGCGTCCTAGCAGCCGCCTCATAAAATTGGCATCATCCCAGTTCGGGGCACATACGTCTACCAAAACCACCGTCTCCCCCTGTAGTTTGCCACTCACCATCACGTATCTGCCCCCGTTATCCGCCACTATAGTCTTTGCCTCGAACATTACCCGCTTCCCCACTAATATAGCCACCCCCCTGTTTTTCGCATCTAGCCCCGAATGGAACACCTGCCCCACCCATCCTTTGCGTAGCCTAACCTGGTCTATCAGTTTCAGGTGCGTTTCCTGTAACATAACCACATCTGCCTTAAGTTTCTTAAGGTGTGCGAGTACCCGTGCCCTCTTTATCGGCCCGTTCAGCCCTCTCACGTTCCACGTGATCAGCCGAGTTGGGGGGCTTCCTACCCCCCCCCCTTGTCGATTAGCCATCACCTTTTTCCAGCTCCTCACCCGGTTCCCACGCAGCTGTATCTCCCCCAGGCGGTGCCCCCCCGCCCATCCTCTCCCATACCAGCTCCCCCCTCTCCCCAGCAGCAGCAACCCAGTAATTCCCCCCTCCTACCCCCCCCCGCTAGATCCCCCGCTAGCGTAATTACTCCCCCCATGTTGCTCCCAGAAGTCAGCAAACTCTGGCTGACCTCAGCTTCCCCCCGTGACCTCGGCTCGCACCGTGCGACGCCCCCTCCTTCCTGCTTCTCTATTCCCGCCATGATTATCATCGCGCGGGAACCAAGCCCGCGCTTCTCCCTTGGCCCCGCCCCCAATGGCCAACGCCCCATCTCCTCCACCTCCCCTCCTCCCCCCCATCACCACCTGTGGGAGAGAGAAAAGTTACCACATCGCAGGATTAGTACATAAAACCCCTCTTTGCCCCCCACATTCGCCCCACCACTTTGTTCGAACGTTCTTTTTAATAACCCGCTCATTCCAGTTTTTCTTCCACAATAAAAGTCCACGCTTCATCCGCCGTCTCAAAGTAGTGGTGCCTCCCTCGATATGTGACCCACAGTCTTGCCGGTTGCAGCATTCCAAATTTTATCTTCTTTTTATGAAGCACCGCCTTGGCCCGATTAAAGCTCGCCCTCCTTCTCGCCACCTCCGCACTCCAGTCTTGATAAACGCGGATCACCGCGTTCTCCCATTTACTGCTCCGAGTTTTCTTCGCCCATCTAAGGACCATTTCTCTATCCTTAAAACGGAGGAATCTCACCACTATGGCTCTGGGAATTTCTCCTGCTCTCGGTCCTCGCGCCATCACTCGGTATGCTCCCTCCACCTCCAACGGACCCGCCGGGGCCTCCGCTCCCATTAACGAGTGCAGCATCGTGCTCACATATGCCCCGACGTCCGCTCCCTCCACACCTTCAGGAAGACCAAGAATCCTCAGGTTGTTCCTCCTTGCGTTGTTTTCCAGTGCCTCCAACCTTTCCACACATCGTTTCTGATGTGCCTCCTGCGTCTCCGTCTTCACCACCAGGCCCTGTATATCGTCCTCATTCTCGGCTGCCTTTGCCTTCACGACCCGAAGCTCCCGCTCCTGGGTCTTTTGTTCCTCCTTTAGCCCTTCGATCGCCTGTAGTATCGGGGCCAGCAGCTCTTTCTTCATTTCCTTTTTGATCTCTTCCACACAGCATTTCAAGAACTCTTGTTGTTCAGGGCCCCATGTTAAACTGCCACCTTCCGACGCCATCTTGGTTTTTGCTTGCCTTCCATGCTGCTGTGCTAAAGGATCCACTGCAATCTGGCCACTCTCTCCTCCTTTTTCCATCCGTATCCAGGGGGGATTCCCTTCTGGTTTACCGCACAGTGTTTTTAGCCGTCAAAATTGCCGTTGGGGCTCCTATCAAGAGCCCAAAAGTCCGTTTCACAGGGAGCTGCCGAAACGTGCGACTCAGCTGGTCATCGCCGCACCCGGAAGTTCGGGACGCCATTTTTAAATGGCCACAAAAAAAATCCACGCCTTCCCCCCCAGCCCAAACGCAACATGGGAGGGTCCTCCAGCAACCCCTCCACACCCTCCAACACCCATGCCAGGCAACCCCAGCCCAATCACACAAGAAATGCCAGCATGGCACCCTGGCAGTGCCACCTGGGAACCTTGGCAGAGCCAGGCTGGCACCCAGGTGGCACCAGCAGTGTCAGGGCATCATCCTGCCCAAAGGGCATGCAGCTGGAGGTCTCCGATCCTCTTGGAGACCTCCACGAGTGTCGTTCTTACTGGTCCCTGTTTGTGGGGACCATTTTTTTTTTGAAAAAATATACTTTATTCATAAAATCTATCATAAACATTACAGAACATTTCGAATTGTCTTGACTGTACATTTCCATCAGAGTTATACATTCCCTTGACTTTCTTCCATTCAATTTTGATAACCTTACACACATATCGCTCTTTACGTCACAATTCCTCCTTAAACATTTACATTGTCATGTTTCTTTTATACATTGGAGTGTTAATGACCCAGACCGAGGGGGGGTTTACACTGTGACTGGCCCCTCGGTGTACATTTGCTGGTAAGACCTTACACAGTGGCCTTTCCCCATTGCGCCTTGGCGGCAGCTGCCCCAAGCTTGAGTGCGTCCCTCAACACGTAGTCCTGGACCTTGGAATGTACCAGTCTGCAACACTCGGTCGAGGACAGCTCTTTGCACTGGAAGATCAGCAAGTTCCGGGCAGACCAAAAAGCGTCTTTCACCGAGTTGATGACCTTCCAGCAGCTGTTGATGTTTGTTTCGGTGTGTGTCCCTGGAAACAGTCCGTAGAGCACAGAGTCCTGTGTCACAGAGCTACTCGGGATGAACCTTGACAAATACCACTGCATCTCTCTCCAGACCTTCTTTGCAAAGGCACATTCCACAAGGAGGTGTGTGACCGTCTCATTTCCCCCACAGCCACTCCGAGGGCAGCGTGCATTGGCGCAGAGCCTTCGGGTGTACATGAAGAATCTGACAGGGAGGGCCCTTCTCACCACCAGCCAAGCTAGGTCTTGGTGCTTGTTTGTAAGTTCTGGTGATGAAGCGTTCTGCCAGATGACTCTGACAGTCTGCTCAGGGAACCGTCCAACGTCCTCCACAGTCTCCTTTTCCCTGAGGGCCTCGAGGACATTACGTGCTGACCACTGCTTCATTGTCTTGTGGTCAAAGGTGTTTTTCTTCAAAACCTTTTCCACGAGGGACAGGTGGTACGGCACGGTCCAACTACTTGGAGCGTTCCGCAGCAATGAGGCCAGGTCCATCCTTCGTAACACCGGGGACAGGTAGAACCTCAGTATGTAGTGACACTTGGTGTTTGCATACCGGGGGTCCACACACAGCTTGATGCAGCTGCACACAAAGGTGGCCATCAGAATGAGGGAGACGTTGGGTACATTTTTTTTTTTTTTTTTCAAAAAAATATACTTTATTCATAAAAATTTATCATGAGCATTACAGAAACATTTCAAATTGTCTTGACTGTACATTTTCGGCAGGGTTACATGTTGCCTTGACTTTCTTTCATTCAATTTTGATATTGTCGTACACATGTCACTCTTTACATTACAATTCCTTCTTAAATATTTACAGTGGCATGTTTGTTTTTGTACATTGGAGTGTTGGTTGCCCAGATCGAGGGGCTTTACACTGTTACCCGCCCCTCGGTGTACATTTGCTGGAAAGACTTTACACAGTGGTCTTTCCCCATTGCGCCTTGGCGGCAGCTGCCCCAAGCCTGAGTGCGTCCCTCAGCACGTAGTCCTGGACCTTGGAATGTGCCAGTCTGCAACACTCGGTCGAGGACAATTCTTTGCACTGGAAGATCAGCAAGTTTCGGGCAGACCAAAGAGCGTCTTTCACCGAGTTGATGACCTTCCAGCAGCAGTTGATATTTGTCTCGGTGTGTGTCCCTGGAAACAGTCCGTAGAGCACAAAGTCCTGTGTCACAGATCTGTTTGGGATAAACCTTGACAAATACCACTGCATCTCTCTCCAGACCTTCTTTGCAAAGGCACATTCCACAAGGAGGTGTGTGACCGTCTCATTTCCCCCACAGCCACTCCGAGGGCAGCGTGCATTGGTGCAGAGCCTTCGGGTGTGCATGAAGAATCTGACAGGGAGGACCCTTCTCACCACCAGCCAAGCTAGGTCTTGGTGTTTGTTTGAAAGTTCTGGTGATGAGGCGTTCTGCCAGATGACTCTGGCAGTCTGCTCAGGGAACCATCCAACGTCCTCCACGGTCTCCTTTTCCCTGAGGGCCTCGAGGACATTACGTGCTGACCACTGCTTCGTTGCCTTGTGGTCAAAGGTGTTTTTCTTCAAAAACTTTTCCACGAAGGACAGGTGGTACGGTACGGTCCAACTACTTGGAGCGTTCCGCGGCAATGAGGCCAGGCCCATCCTTCGTAACACCGGGGACAGGTAGAACCTCAGTATGTAGTGACACTTGGTGTTTGCATACTGGGGGTCCACGCACAGCTTGATGCAGCTGGACACAAAGGTGGCCAACAGGATGAGGGAGGCGTTGGGTACGTTCCGCCCTCCTTTCTCCAGAGGTTTGTACATGGTGTCCCTTCGGACACAGTCCATCTTGGATCGCCAGATAAATTTGAAGATGGCCCGGGTGACTGCTGTGGCGTAGGGTCAGGTTATGGGCCAGACCTGCGCCACGTACAGTAGCACCGAGAGTACCTCACACCTGATGACCAGGGTTTTGCCCGCAATGGAGAGGGAGCGTTGCTCCCACCAGCCCAGTTTCTGTCTTACCTTTCCTATGCGCTCCTCCCAGTTTTTGGTGCACGCCCCAGCAGCTCCGAACCATATCCCCAGCACCTTCAGGTAATCTGACCTGACAGTGAAGGGGACAAAGGACCGGTCGGCCCAGTTCCCAAAGAACATGGCCTCGCTCTTGCCCCGGTTTACCTTGGCTCCCGAGGCCAGTTCAAACTGGTCGCAGGTGGTCAAGAGCCTGCGCACAGATGCAGGATCCGAGCAGAAGACGGCAACGTCGTCCATGTACAGGGAGACCTTGACTTGCATGCCTCCACTGCCTGGGATCGTCTCTCCTCTTATACCCGGATCCCTCCTGATGGACTCGGCAAAAGGTTCTATGCAGCACACAAAAAGGGCAGAGGAGAGAGGGCAGCCCTGCCTGACTCCAGATTTGATCTGGAACTTTTCTGATTCCCACCCATTGATTGAGACTGCGCTATAGATGTTTGTGTAGAGCAGTTTGATCCAATTGCGAATTCCCTCCCCAAACCCCATTTTGGAGAGCACATCCATCATGTAGGTGTGCGATATTCTGTCAAAAGCCTTCTCCTGGTCAAGGCTGATGAGGCAAGTGTCCACCCCCCTGTCCTGCACGTAGGCGATCGTATCCCTGAGTAGCGCGAGGCTATCAGAGATCTTCCTGCCGGGTACAGCACAGGTCTGGTCAGGGTGGATCACCGACTCCAGAGCAGACCTGACCCGATTGGCGATGACCTTTGCTAGAATTTTGTAGTCCACATTCAACAGTGAAATGGGTCGCCAATTTCGAATTTCTTCCCTTTCCCCCTTCTGCTTGTAGATGAGGGTGATGATGCCTTTCCTCATGGACTCTGACATGCTGCCTTCCAGAAGCATACTCTCGTACACTTCCAGCAGGTCTGGGCCGATCCAGTCCCACAGAGCCGAATACAACTCAACCGGTAAGCCGTCGCTTCCGGGAGTTTTACTCGTCTCGAAGGACTTGGCGGCCTTCGTCAGCTCGTCCAGAGTTAGTGGTTTGTCCAGGTTTTCCAGCTCGCTGTCGCCTATGACCTCCGTGATAGTCGACAGGAAGGTCTGGGACGGAGACTTCCGGGTGCGGCGATGACCAGCTGAGTCGCACGTTTCGGCAGCTCCCTGTGAAACGGACTTTTGGGCTCTTGATAGGAGCCCCAACGGCAATTTTAACGGCTGAAAACACCGTGCGGTAAACCAGAAGGGTGTTCCCCCTGGACACGGATGGAAAAAGGAGAGGAAAGTGGCCGGATTGCAGCGGATCCTTTGGAACAACGGCAAGGAAGGCAAGCAGAAACCAAGATGGCGTCGGAAGGTGGCAGTTTCATATGGGGCCCTGAACAACAAGAGTTTTTGAAACGCTGCGTGGAGGAGATAAAAAAGGAAATGAAGAAAGAGTTGTTGGCCCCGATATTACAGGCGATTGAAGGGCTGAAAGAGGAACAAAAGACCCAGGAGCAGGAGCTTCGGGTCGTGAAGGCGAAAGCAGCTGAGAATGAAAACGATATACAGGGCCTGGTGGTGAAGTCGGAGATACAGGAGGCACACCAGAAACGATCTGTGGAGAGGTTGGAGGCACTGGAAAATAACGCAAGGAGGAACAACTTGAGGATTCTTGGCCTTCCTGAAGGTGTGGAGGGGGCGGACGTCGGGGCATATGTGAGCACGATGCTGCACTCGTTAATGGGAGTGGAGGCCCCGACGGGTCCGTTGGAGGTGGAGGGAGCATACCGAGTTATGGTGCGAGGACCGAGAGCAGGAGAAGCTCCCAGAGCCATAGTGGTGAGATTTCTCCGTTTTAAGGATAGAGAAATGGTCCTTAGATGGGCGAAGAAAACTCGGTGTAGTAAATGGGAGAACGCGGTGATCCGCGTCTATCAAGATTGGAGTGCGGAGGTGGCGAGAAGGAGGGCGAGCTTTAATCGGGCCAAAGCGGTACTTCACAAAAAAAAGATAAAGTTTGGAATGCTGCAACCGGCAAGACTGTGGGTCACATATCAAGGGAGGCACCACTACTTTGAGACGGCGGATGAAGCGTGGACTTTTATTGTAGAAGAAAAATTGGAATGATTGGACTGCGAAAATGAACGTTTGGACAAAGTGGTGGGACGAGTGGGGGGGGGGGGGGGCGAAGAGGGATTGTATTGTATGATTAATCCTGCGGTATGGTAACTTTTCTTTCTCCCACAGGTGGTGATGGGGGGAGGTGGGGAGGGAGAGGAGATGGGGCGTTGGCCATGGGAGGCGGGGCCGAGGGAGAGGCGCGGGCTTGGTTCCCGCGCTATGATAATTATGGCGGGAATAGAGAAGCAGGAAGGAGGGGGCACCGCACGGGGCGAGCCGTGATCACGGGGGGAAGCCGAGGTCAGCCAGAGTTTGCTGACTTCTGGGAGCAACATGGGGGGAGTAATTACGCTAGCGGGGGGTCTAGCGGGGGGGGGGGAGGGGGGAATTACTGGGTTGCTGCTGCTGGGGAAAGGGGGGAGTGGGTGCGGGAAAGGATGGGCGGGGGGGCACCGTCTGGGAGAAATACAGCCGCGTGGGAACTGGGCGAGAAGCTGGAAAAAGATGATGGCTAACCGGCAAGGGGGGGGGGGGGGAAGCCCCCCAACTCGGCTGATCACGTGGAACGTGAGGGGGCTTAACGGGCCGATAAAGAGGGCACGAGTACTCGCACACCTTAAGAAACTTAAAGCAGATGTGGTCATGTTACAGGAAACGCACCTGAAACTGATAGATCAGGTTAGGTTGCGCAAAGGATGGGTAGGGCAGGTGTTCCATTCGGGGCTGGATGCGAAAAACAGGGGGGTGGCTATATTAGTGGGGAAGCGGGTAATGTTCGAGGCAAAGACTATAGTGGCGGATAACGGGGGCAGATACGTGATGGTGAGTGGCAAATTACAGGGAGAGATGGTGGTGTTGGTAAACGTGTATGCCCCGAATTGGGACGATGCCAATTTTATGAGGCGAATGCTAGGACGCATCCCAGACCTAGAGACCGGAAAGCTGATAATGGGGGGAGACTTTAACACGGTGTTGGAACCAAGGCTGGATAGGTCGAAGTCCAGGACTGGTAGGAGGCCGGCAGCAGCCAAGGTGCTTAAGGATTTTATGGAGCAGATGGGAGGGGTGGACCCGTGGAGATTCAGTAGACCTAGGAGTAAGGAGTTCTCGTTTTTCTCCTATGTCCATAAAGTCTTTTCACGCATAGACTTTTTTGTGTTGGGTAGGGCATTGATCCCGAGGGTGAGGGGAACGGAATATACGGCTATAGCCATTTCGGATCATGCCCCACACTGGGTAGACTTGGAGATAGGGGAGGAAACAAGAGGGCGTCCACCCTGGAGAATGGATATGGGACTAATGGCGGATGAGGGGGTGTGCTTAAGGGTGAGGGGATGCATTGAAAAGTACTTGGAACTCAATGACAATGGGGAGGTTCAGGTGGGAGTGGTCTGGGAGGCGTTGAAGGCGGTGGTTAGGGGGGAGCTGATATCAATAAGGACACATAAAGGGAAGCAGGAGAGTAAGGAACGGGAGCGGTTGTTGCAAGAACTTTTGAGGGTGGACAGACAGTATGCGGAAGCACCGGAGGAGGGACTGTATAGGGAAAGGCAAAGGCTGCATGTGGAATTTGACTTGCTGACCACAGGCACTGCAGAGGCACAATGGAGGAAGGCGCAGGGTGTACAGTATGAATATGGAGAGAAGGCGAGCAGATTGCTGGCACACCAATTGAGGAAAAGGGGAGCAGCGAGGGAAATAGGGGGGGTGAGAGACGAAGATGGAGAGACGGAGCGGGGAGCGGAGAGAGTGAATGAAGTGTTCAAGACATTTTATAAAAAATTGTATGAAGCTCAACCCCCGGATGGGAGGGAGAGAATGATGGAGTTTTTGGGTCGGCTGGAAATTCCCAAGGTGGAAGAGCAGGAAAGGATGGGATTGGGAGCACAGATCACGGTAGAAGAAGTGGTGAAAGGAATTAGGAACATGCAGACGGGAAAGGCCCCGGGACCGGACGGATTCCCAGTTGAATTTTACAGAAAATATTTGGACTTGCTCGCCCCGCTACTGACGAGGACCTTCAACGAGGCAAAGGAAAGGGGACAACTGCCCCCGACTATGTCAGAAGCAACGATATCGCTTCTTTTAAAGAAGGAAAAGGATCCGCTACAATGCGGGTCCTACAGACCAATCTCCCTCCTCAATGTAGATGCCAAGGTCTTGGCCAAGGTAATGGCAATGAGAATAGAGGAATGTGTCCCGGGGGTGGTTCATGAAGACCAAACTGGGTTTGTGAAGGGGAGACAGCTGAACACGAACATACGGAGGTTGTTAGGCATAATGATGATGGCCCCACCAGAGGGTGAAACGGAGATAGTAGTGGCGATGGATGCCGAGAAAGCATTTGATAGAGTGGAGTGGGATTATCTGTGGGAGGTGTTGAGGAGATTTGGGTTCGGAGAGGGGTATGTTAGATGGGTGCAGCTGTTGTATAGGGCCCCAGTGGCGAGTGTGGTCACGAATGGACGGGGATCGGCATATTTTCGGCTCCACAGAGGGACAAGGCAGGGATGTCCTCTGTCCCCATTACTGTTTGCACTGGCGATTGAGCCCCTGGCGATAGCGCTGAGAGGTTCCAAGGGATGGAGGGGAATACTTAGGGGAGGAGAAGAACACCGGGTATCTTTATATGCGGATGATCTGCTACTATATGTGGCGGATCCAGCGGAGGGGATGCCAGAAATAATGCGGATACTTGGGGAGTTTGGGGATTTTTCAGGGTATAAATTGAACATGGGAAAGAGTGAGCTGTTTGTGGTGCATCCAGGGGAGCAGAGTAGAGAAATAGAAGACCTACCGTTGAGGAAGGTAACAAGAGACTTTCGTTACCTGGGGATCCAGATAGCTAAGAATTGGGGCACATTGCACAGGCTAAATTTGACGCGGTTGGTGGAACAGATGGAGGAAGATTTCAAGAGATGGGACATGGTAGCATTGTCAATGGCAGGGAGGGTGCAGGCAGTTAAGATGGTGGTCCTCCCGAGATTCCTTTTTGTGTTTCAGTGTCTCCCGGTGGTGATCACGAAGGCTTTTTTCAAAAGGATAGAAAAGAGTATTATGGGTTTTGTTTGGGCCGGGAAGACTCCGAGAGTGAGGAAGGGATTCTTACAGCGTAGTAGGGATAGGGGGGGGCTGGCACTACCGAACCTAAGTGAGTATTATTGGGCCGCTAATATTTCAATGGTGAGTAAGTGGATGGGAGAGGAGGAAGGAGCGGCGTGGAAGAGATTAGAGAGGGCGTCCTGTAGGGGGACCAGCCTGCAGGCTATGGTGACAGCCCCATTGCCGTTCTCACCAAGGAACTATACCACGAGTCCGGTGGTGGTAGCTACACTGAAGATTTGGGGACAGTGGAGACGACATAGGGGAAAGACTGGAGCACTGGGGGGGTCCCCGATAAGAAACAACCATAGGTTTGCCCCGGGGGGAATGGATGGGGGATATGGAATGTGGCAAAGAGCAGGTATAACGCAATTGAAAGATCTATTTGTGGATGGGAAGTTTGCGAGTCTGGGAGCGCTGACCGAGAAATATGGGTTGCCCCAAGGGAATGCATTCAGGTACATGCAATTGAGGGCTTTTGCGAGGCAGCAGGTGAGGGAATTCCCGCAGCTCCCGACACAAGAGGTGCAGGACAGAGTCATCTCAAAGAAATGGGTGGGGGACGGTAAGGTGTCGGATATATATAGGGAATTGAGAGACGAAGGGGAGACTATGATGGACGAACTAAAAGGGAAATGGGAAGAAGAGCTAGGGGAGGAGATTGAGGAGGGGATGTGGGCAGATGCCCTAAACAGGGTAAACTCGTCGTCCTCGTGCGCCAGGCTAAGCCTGATTCAGTTTAAGGTATTACACAGGGCACATATGACTGGAACACGGCTCAGTAAATTTTTTGGGGTGGAGGATAGGTGTGCGAGGTGCTCGAGAAGCCCAGCGAATCATACCCATATGTTTTGGTCATGCCCGGCACTACAGGGGTTTTGGATGGGGGTGACAAAGGTGCTTTCGAAAGTAGTAGGAGTCCGGGTCGAACCAAGCTGGGGGTTGGCTATATTTGGGGTTGCACAAGAGCCGGGAGTGCAGGAGGCGAAAGAGGCCGATGTTTTGGCCTTTGCGTCCCTAGTAGCCCGGCGCAGAATATTGCTAATGTGGAAAGAAGCCAAGCCCCCGGGGGTGGAGACCTGGATAAATGATATGGCGGGGTTCATAAAGTTAGAGCGGATTAAGTTCGTCCTAAGGGGGTCGGCTCAAGGGTTTACAAGGCGGTGGCAACCGTTCGTCGAATATCTTGCGGAAAGATAGATAGGGGAGAACAAAGAAGGCAGCAGCAGCAGCCCAGAACTTGGGGGGTGGGGGGTGGGGGTGGGGGGGGGGGGGGGTGTGGCCTGAGACAAGGCAGTTGCCAATTAGGGCTAGTTTTTATTTTTGTTATTTAATATTTATTTATTTGTTGTTGTTTTCTTTTGTTCTTGTTTAAATAAAAAAGGTCATTATTATCTGTATTGTTATAATGTTGTGTAAAGGATGCACAATGTACTGTGTTGGTTGACCAAAAATTTTCAATAAAATATTATTTAAAAAAAAAAAAGGAAGGTCTGGGACGTTGGGTACATTTTTCCCTACCAAACAGCACTCACCGAGGTCCCCAAGGTGAAGGGATTGAATCCCAAAGCCTCAGGTAGCTTGGGAATCTACACATTAGAGTAAGGCTTACTGACTCAGTCTAATATGCAGATTTGCTAAAAAGTGACCCCGCCCATTGTGGGCGGGGTTCCCCTTGCAAAGTCTCACGAGATTGCGTTGAATCTCGCAAGGGTTTGCGAGCCGGGATGTTCCTGGGAGCGGGGTATCCCAGCTTTCACGGGCCACACTGCACCACAACAAGATGGTTTTCCGGCACAGTGTGGCCGAAAGATCGCGGATGTTCCAATATCTACCGGCGAAATTTTAGGGCCCTGTCATGGTGGAGGCGGGACTGAGAAATGCGGTGAGCTGTTCAAAACTCCATTGACTTTGGCGGGGTCCTGCCAGTGGAAGGGGCTGTAAAATCCGCCCTACATTTCAGCAAAGGGGTTGAGTTTGGTACTGATCCAATATTTGTTTAAAAACCAGGACGCCGGGGATAACATTCCCTGTTTTGAAAATAGGGCCTTGGGATCTTTTACATTCATCTATATCAGGGCCTCCATTTAACATCTCATCTGAACGACAGCACCGCTGAAAGTGTAGCACTACCTCAGTACTGCACAGGAATATCAGTCTTGATTTTTGTGGTCAAGTTCTGGAATGAAACTTGAACCAAGAATCTGATGACTCATAGTCAAGAGGTCCACCAATTGAGCCACAGTTGAAAGTGGATACAGTAATTGATTGAATGTTTTGTAATACCTTCATTGGTTTTTACTGAAGACCTCAGCCTCTCCCAAATGTCTGAACTTGCCAAAAACAGTGATTTTCATCACTGAAGACAGTCTGAGCATGTGTAATGGTGTTCCCCTATGTAAGGTAGTAAAATGATGGATGCTTCCCAGTCTCTAAAGAAATCTATTTTTTTTAAGGTTATTTAATTGGAAAAGGATACAGAAAAAAATCTCAAACTTTGTTCAAGACAGATTTATGTTAAGCAGCTTCTTTTTCTAAGTAGAGTGGTTACAGTCCAACTGTAGTTTATTTTGTTCTCAAATTATAATTATGCTGTAATCTTCGGGAATAACAATAAGCTAAGCGACATAAGGACAGAGGTCTTCAAATTCAATGGCAGTTCCACCTGCTGTAAATGCAGTGAGAGAACAGCCAAGGAAATGGTGTAAGCCAAGTCATGGGATTGGGGGTTTCACAATGAAGGGAGAGTTCATGATGGTAGCAGCACACATTTTCAGTTTCCACTGAGGCTGTGCATCACTCCCAGTGTTAGGTTGATAATACCAGGAAACTGACCCTATTTCCTGAGCATAGGGATATATTTGTGGTGAAACCAGGACATGAGGGCCAGAATTTGGAATGGGGTCAGCTTCTGTTGGGCCTATGTTTTCTGTTGCATTTCAAATTTCACATGAAGTAGGTGTCGGTGCTTCTTTTTTAAATGAATTCTTTAATGGAATATGGGCAGCATTTATTGCCCACTTGTTACAACCCCAGCGCCGGTCACGGGATAGGAACCATCAGGGTCCCCGTGCCCTCTGGGGAATATGAACTTCCCTGGTAACGGGGCGGGGCTTCCCCTTAACAGGAGTAGCCCCTCTGGTATAAAAACCCTGACGTGGGTGCGGGTTGAGGAAGGAGACCCTCCAGTGAGTGGTGGTGGTGGTGTTTGACTGTAACTAGTAATAAACCTCTTTATGTTCTAAACTACAGTTTATGCGTGGCTGCTTACCACAGATCAAACACTGTGTGGTAAACCACTGTATTGCATTGTATTGTATTGTTACATGCCTGGGCTTGTCCCGGCTGGCTCCGCCTGTGGCTCCTCCCCTTGGGCTCATGTATAAAGGCGGCTAGTCTCCGCCTCTGATCCAGTTCGGGATCAGAGGCCAGGAGGCTTGCTGTTTAGTGTATTAAAGCGTTCATCACTCGTCGTGTGTTCATTGATGGCATATCAATTTAATACACTAAACTTCTAAGATGAATTCATCGCTCAAGCCTGATCGCCTGCAGCTGGACCCACAGGCAGCTGACGCCACGGCAACATTTGAGCACTGGCTAAGCTGCTTCGAAGCGTACCTCGGATCCTTCACCAAAGACTTCACAGACCTCCAAAAGAAGCAGATCCTCCACGCACGGGTGAGCCCACGAGTCTTTCTTCTCATCAGGGACGCCCCCTCGTATGCAGAAGAAAAATGCTGCTAAAGGGACAATACGTGAAGTCCGCTAACGAGGTGTATGCCAGGCACCTCCTTGCCACGAGACTGGGGAATCACGTGCAGAATTCCTGCGTGCTTTGCGTGTACTCTGCCGGAACTGCGATTGCCGGATGATATCGGCTACCCAGCACGCGGAGCTGCTGATCAGGGACGCTTATGTTGCAGGCATGAAATCAAACTATATCCGCCAGAGATTGCTCTAAGGGGGCACACTCGGCCTCCCACAGACAGTGCAACTCTCAAATTCGCTGGAGGTGGCCTCCCAGAACATGGAGGCTTACACCTCCGACCGCGTGGTACCCTTGTGGACCTTGTGGGCGCCGCCATCATCCGACACAGGTGCGACGCAAGCCTCTGCCGCGCAGCGGCCACCAACGCCGGAGGCCCGAGGTGCTACGTTTGCGGCCAGGGTAATCACCCTAGACAAGGCTGCCCTGCACGGAACACAACTTGAAATGAAATGAAATGAAAATTGCTTATTGTCACAAGTAGGCTTCAAATGAAGTTACTGTGAAAAGCCACTAGTCGCCACATTCCGGCGCCTGTTCGGGGAGGCTGGTACGGGAATTCAACCGTGCTGCTGGCCTGCTTGGTCTGCTTTAAAAGCCAGCGATTTAGCCCAGTGTGCTAAACCAGCCCCTTGCAACGGGTGTGGGAGGAAGGGCCACTTTGCGAAAGCCTGCCAGGCGCGATCTCCCCCTAAAACATCTAGGCCCAGCAGCACTACCTGCTGCCAATCGGGGCCGCCCCCAGCTGCCACGCCACCCGCCATGTGCGATCTGTGGGCGCCGCCATTTTCTCCGCCATCTTCAATTTCGGCCGCCACATGTGACCCATGGGGGCTGCCATCTTTAACGCATCCTCCAACCGCCACGCGTGACCCACGGGGGCTGCCATCTTGGACACCATCGCCGCTGCCACCCACCATGCACGAATCATGGAGGCCGCATATTGGGACCACTCCACTGCCTCCCGGAAGCCCGGCTCACCCGACCATACGCTTGTCGCCGCTACCTCCGACCGGCCTACCAACCGCCTTCCGAAGGTCGCCTCCATCACGCTCGACCAGTGCCGGCCACACCACCTCGCGAAGTCTACGATGACCGTCCAGATCAACGGGCACGAGGCGGCCTGCCTTTTCGACTCTGGGAGCACAGACAGCTTCATTCACCCAGATATGGTAAGGCGGTGCTCCCTCCCAATCTTACCCGCGACCCAGAAAATCTCCCTGTCTTCCGGATCCCATGCAGTAGACATCCGGGGGTACTGTGTCGCGAACCTCACTGTACAAGGCGTAGAGTACGCTAACTTCAAACACTACGTCCTTCCCCCTCTCTGTGCAGCCCTGTTACTGGGGCTTGACTTCCAGTGCCACCTCCAAAGCCTTATTTTAAAGTTCGGTGGAACCTGCTCCTCCTCACCGTCTGTAGCCTCGCGACCCTTAAGGTCGCCACACCCTCGCTTTTCGCAAATCTCACCCTGGACTGTGAGCCCGTCGCTACTAGGAGCAGACGGTACAGTGCCCGGGACAGGGCCTTCATCAGGTCAGAGGTCCAGCGACTCCTGTGAGAGGGGATCATTGAGGCTCGTACAAGCCCCTGGAGAGCCCAGGTGGTTGTCGTCAAGACTGGGGAGGAGCACCGGATGGTCATCGATTACAGCCAGATCATCAACCGGTACATGCAGCTTTATCCGTACCCCCTCCCCTGCATATCTGAAATGGTCAATCAGATTGCGCAGTATCGAGTCTTCTCCGCAGTTGACTTGAAGTCCGTGTACCACCAGCTCCCTATCCGCCCAGAGGACCGCCAATACACTGCCTTCGAGGCAGACGGCCGCCTCTACCACTTCCTCGGTGGTCCACTTCGGCATCACCAATGGGGTCTCGGTCTTCCAAAGAGAAATGGACTGAATGGTTGACCAGTACGTGCTGCGAGCCACATCCCCGTACCTAGACAATGTCACCATCTGCGGCCAAGACAAGCAGGAGCATGATGAAAACCTCCGGCACTTCCTCCACACCGCTAAACACCTGAACCTCACCTATAATAAAGAAAAATGCATTTTCCGCACAACCCGCTTAGCTATCCTTGGCTACATTGTGGAAGACGGAGTCCTAGGGCCCGACCCCGACCGCATACGCCCCCTGTGGGACTCCCCCTCCCCCACTGCCCCAAGGCGCTGAAGAGATGCCTGGGGTTCTTCTCGCACTATGCCCAGTGGGTCCCCAACTATGTGGACAAGGCCCGTCCACTGATCAAATCCACCATTTTTCCCCTGACGACTGAGGCCGACTGGCCTTCTACCGCATCAAGGCAGATATTGCCGAAGCCGCGATGCGCGCTGTGGACGAGTCCATCCCATTCCAAGTGGAGAGCGATGCGTCGGACTTTGCTCTGGCTGCTACCCTCAACCAGGCGGGCGGGCCCATGGCTTTCTTCTCCCGTACCCTCCATGCATCCGATATTCGACACTCCTCCGTTAAAAAGGAAGCCCAAGCCATCGTAGAAGCTGTGCGACATTGGAGGCATTACCTGTCCGGCTGGCGATTCACTCTCCCCACTGACCAACGGTCGGCTGCCTTCATGTTCAATAACACACAGCGGGGCAAGATCAAGAATGACAAGATACTGAGGTGGAGGATCGAGCTCTCCACCTATAACTATGATATCTTGTATCGACCTGGGAAGCTCAATGAGCCCCCAGATGCCCTATCCTGCGGTACATGTGCCAGCGCACAAGTAGACCGACTCCGGGCCCTCCACAATGACCTCTGTCACCCGGGGGTCACCCGTTTTTTTTCACTTCATCAAGGCTCGCAACCTGCCTTACTCCATCGAGGAGGTCAGGACCGTGACCAGGGACTGCCAGGTCTGCGCGGAGTGCAAACCACACTTCTATCGGCCAGACAGAGCGCACCTGGTAAAGGCCTCTCGCCTCTTTGAGCGCCTCAGCATCGACTTCAAAGGGCCCCTACCCTCCACTGACCATAACGTGTACTTCCTCAACATCGTTGATGAGTACTCAAGGTTCCCCTTCGCCATCCCGTGCCCGAACATAACCTCTGCCACCGTCATCAAGGCCCTGCACAGTCTTTTCACCCTGTTCGGGTTCCCCGCCTACATCCATAGTGATCGGGGATCCTCCTTCATGAGCGACGCGTTGCGTCAGTTCCTGCTCAGCAAGGGCATTGCCTCCAGCAGGACGACCAGCTATAACCCCCGGGGAAACGGACAGGTAGAGAGGGAGAACGCGACGGTCTGGAAGGCTGTCCTCCTGGGTCTACGGTCTAGGAGGCTCCCAGTCTCCCGCTGGCAGGAGGTCCTCTCCGACGCGCTCCACTCCATCCGGACGCTCATGTGTACAGCCACTAACGAGACTCCCCACGAGCATATCTTTGCTTTCCCCAGGAAATCCACCTCCGGGGTCTCGCTCCCATCCTGGCTGGCAGTCCCAGGGCCCGTCCTCCTCCGGAGGTATGCGAGGAGCCATAAATCCGACCCCCTTATCGAGAAGGTCCTGCTCCTCCATGCCAATACACAATATGCCTACGTGGCACATCAGGACGGGCGATAGAACACAGTCTCCCTTCGGGATCTGGCATCAGCAGGGTCCCCAGTGACCATCACCACCACCACCCCCGACCCTACACCGTCTTTCCCCACCCCTGCCACCTACCTCACGAACTAGCACCCGCAGGCCCACCGGCGACGATTACCACCATCTCTGCCTATACACCGCCCCCCCCTTCACCGACTCAACAACTGGGTGAAGAAGAGGACAGTACGCTCCCGGATGCGCAGGTCTCTACACCGGTGCCCACACCACAGCCAGGATTGAGGCGATCACTTGACCTTTAAGACTACTTCACCGCCGCCGGACTCTTTTTTTTAATAGGGGGTGAATGTGGTAAACCACTGTGTTGCATTGTGTTGTGTTGTACATGCCTGGGCTTGTCCCGGCTGGCTCCACCTGTGGCTCCTCCCCTCGGGCTCATGTATAAAGGTGGCTAGTCTCTGCCTCCGCCCCAGTTCGGGACCAGAGGCCAGGAGGCTTGCTGTTTAGTGTATTAAAGCCTCAGTTACATTCATCACGCGTCGTGTGCTTATTGATGGCATATCACTATGTATCTGCTGTCCTTGTCTGACACTGGATCCACTTTGGCGGGCAACACCAAAACAAATGGGATTGTTTAACAGTGGTCTGATATTTTCCAAAACAACAACCAAGTCTGTAATTTCTGCAATTCTCCATTGTAACTTTGGCAGAAAACAGTAATAATAGCTATTTGCCTATTTTCTCGGCAGCTCCGCTAACCTCTACTGAATTTACAGTAAGAGCTTAGTGTATACAAACATACAAACAAGGAGCAGGAGTAGGCCATTCAGTCCCTCGACCTCGCTCCATCATTTAACATCAGACTGGATTCTCTGGTCCCCCAGCCGCCTGTTTCTTGGCAGTGCACCATTCGCTAGCAGCGGGATTCTCTACTCCAGTTGCTTGTCAAATGGGGTTTCCCATTGAAGCCACCCCAGGCCGCTGGGAAATCCGTGGCGGGAGTGCACCGCCAGCAAGAACAGAGAATGCCAATGGCCGGAGAATTCCGGCCCGTGGCTAATCTGATAGTAACCTCAAGACCTTGGATCTGCATCCCGCTAACCCCTGATAATCTATCACCTTCTTGCTTACCACTCAGCTCCAGAACTTCATTTCTGGCTAGATTTTAGCTGGGCCATGTTTGGGGTGGATAGGGATCCACCCCAAACATGACCTGTGACATTAAAGGGAGTGGGGGCCATAGTAAAGGAATCTTTCCAATGCAAATTTTCATGGCCTTCCACGTGGCATTCAAAGCAAAAAAGATGAACGGAGAACACACATAGAAATAAATAAATTGAATAGATTTAAGAGTCAGTATGGAGACATTGCTGTGGGAAGAAAATGATTAGGACCAGAATGTTAAGGGGTACAGGACATTTAGGAAAGACAGGAAGTGAGGAAAAGGTGTAAAGATGGTTCTGTTCGTTAATGCAGAAAGGCATCACAATAAACCCAATGTACAGAATGACTTAGTAGCAGAAGTGGAACCTAAATGGCTTCCAGACATAGGGGGCGGGATTCTGTGATCCTGAGGCTAAGTGTTGACGCCGTCGGAAACACCGTCGCGTTTCTCGACGGCACGGAAGAAACGAGGCCCCAGCCAGAGAGGACGGCCCGCCAATCGGTGTGCCCAGATCGCGGGCCAGGCCACATCGGAAGCCACCCCAACGGGGTCCTCCTGTCCCCTCCCCGCCCCACAGGCCGCCCCCGGACCCTTCAACGCCGAGGTCCTGCAGGCTGAGAGCAGGTGTGGACGGCGGCAGAAGGACTCAGCGTTTTTACGACGGCTGCTCAGCCCATCCCGGGCCCCAACTGGTGCCGCACCAACCACGCCGGTGCCAATTCTCCGCTCTGCGGAGAATCGCGTGCCAGCATGGGGCAGCATGGCGCGTTTCGCGCCAGTCGCGGGGATTCTCCGGCCTGGCCCCGGGCTGAGAGAATCCCGCCCAGGGCTTTGCCTGGGACGCCCTTGCATGTTATGCCAGCAGTAACCAATCCTCTTGGCTCCTTGGATCATTTGGGGCAGTCAAAATTGTCAATGGTGCCAGTAATGAAGAAAAGTGCTGGTCAGCTGACAGCTCTTCTTGCCTACTTCCACCCCTAACTTGGCTGGGGCCTAAGCAGCTTCTATAGTGGCCAAGTGCTATTTAAAGCAGATGATCTTTCATTAAGCCCTGATAGTGCACAGAGGTCATTATTTTGCCACTATTCCATGGCGGAGCTGGCCTGTAGTGCAGTCTATGTCTTATGATAGTCTATTTGTTTAGTACAATTTGTATGTATGTGTGGTTGGGTAGCAGGCATTTTCTAAAATAATCAGGGCCAAGGAAAAGTTGCTGATGTACATGATGCCACATCTTTGGTTCAGGAGGCAATGTATGCTTGAATAGATAAACATTCTGCATATGCCAGCTGGGAACCAATTCAGGACTGTATGTACTTGTTGCAATGCAAACCTGACAATCCATTTTTCTATCTTTGAATTACTGAACAAACCTGACATTTGTCATCTGGTTGACTATCTTAGGCACTATATTGCATCCCATCATACATGTGGGCAGCCTGATCCTAGACAGAGCTCGCTCAGTGACAGATCATATTAGCATCACGGTATTTAGATTTTGACTAAAACATTAGCGACAAGCTCATTGAAGTTATCTGTCTGCCCGCCTTCTCAGCCAGGGAACAGTGCAAGGCAATGTAAAAGAAAAAGAAGAAAAATAAATGAAAGACAAATGTGATCTTATTTTGAACAAATTGCATTCCATTCTCATGCACTTGGTAGAAATAAACAACAACTTACTAAACTATTATAGAAAGGTTCAAATAAAGTAAATTATTTAAATTTATATAAAAAGTCCTAACCTTTGCATGCTTTGCACCCACATGATTTTTAAACAGATAACAAGTCTTGCTCCCAATAAATGTGAGTTTCAGAAGTTTTAAACATTGTGGTCATTGCATTGAATGCCACATTAGTTTCAGATCAAGATCACATCTTAACCATTGCTCGTCGCAAAAAACATCTCTCAAAAGGAGCACAGCCTTTTTATTCATAATTATTGTGAACTTTAAAATCGGCATGGCCATAAATTTAAATTAATAGACAGGAATTATAATCAGTTACACGAGACAAAATCATTATTTTTATTTTTATACATGAGGAACATATCTTCCACCTGTTTAGTGTGCCCACATTTCTTCTGGTTTGTAAAGCTAGCTTTATTTGCATGTTTATCAAAGAGAATGGACAGACTGCTCTTAAAGTTTCTCAGCTTTCTAAAGTTTTGAGACAATATTTAAATCAAAGTTTTTGTATAGTGTGAAAGGGAAATTAATGAGCTGCCCACTTAGAAGCATGCTGGGAAATGCTTGACTATAGTTTAACACTGCTTTTGAACGAAAATAAGTGGGTCCGGTAATGCAAACAAAATACTGCTTAATATTTTGGACTTGGCCTTATTATGAGAAGTTGTTCTTCTGAAAGACAACAAATTGCGTCCTCGAGAATTGTTTTTAAACCAAGGGCAAAACATTCATATTTCCGCTTGTTCCCAAGGTTTATCTCTTCAAAGTTTTTTACTTCACACTATAAATATAATAGTTTTCAAGTGTATAACTGAGTACACTTGTGGAATGGCTATGCAGCCAGACCACTTCCCTCTCCGCAAATATTTGTGCAAATGAATTTCCTTAAATTGAACCTCGAAGAATTTGTCTTTATTATAATTTCCACGACATATAGTAAAAAGTATCTTTCAGAATTTCAGACAGTTGCTTCAATTACTTCCCTTTTTTGCTTCTGCAGCTGTAGCATTGATATTGATGTTTCACCACTGATAGTGCCGCAAATAGACAGCCAAAGTCCTCCTTCACGTACCATGCCCAAAGAGGACATTGGCCTTTATTGGCCCATGATTATGCTTGGCAAAGTACTGCAGTGATTTGCTGTTGCCTTCTGCAATTTGACGGACCAGGAAATTCTCCTGCCATCAGCAACATTGGAAGGGTTTACAGGCTGACAATCAACCTGTTTGGCCATGAAAACATCTTCCATGGTCACCAAGTCCTGAAGTGAGACTTGAAACTAGAGCTTCTGGCCCAGAGGTAGCGATGCTATCACTGCACCATAAGACCTCCACACCTGCCAACATCTAGCACTTAAGAATTTGAAAGTGCTTGTAAGTGACTGAGGGAGAGAGGCAAAGTGTGACAGGGGATGGGGCATGGAGAATAAGATTGGGTTGTCAGTCAGAGAAGAAAGTGAGACTGAGAAACTAGGGACTGGTAGCGGGTTAAGAGAGGATTGGAGAATGGGTGAAATTATGGGCATGGGCAGAGCTGAAACCAACAGCAACAAACTGTGGTGAGTGGAAGGGAAATCGAGAGAGGTGGCAGCCAATGAAAGGGAAAGTGAAACCAGACGAGTATTTTTCCATTGGTGGTTGAATGCGGAACAAGGGAAGTAGGACTGAAGATTCTCATTGCATGCAGGGATTGCACGTCCTGAATTAATATTGCAAATTCCACTCGACGACTGCATTCATGTTGGACTGGGAGACTCACAGCTGCAATGTGCAGCTTATTTCTCTCTCACCACACACAGATCTTGGGCCTCAGCAGTCTGAACTGAAGCCCCCTTCTCTGGATCTCGCAGAGTGTGGAGCCGGGTCCCGAAGGCCCATCCAAAATAAAATCATATACCTGCTGCACTTGCAGAAGGAGCTCACCTGAATGTGTGGCCTGCTACATCTTCGGTAAGTCCAAAATCTTACCCTCTCCTAACTCGGCCAAGCTAACAATGAAATAGGCCAATACGACTCACATTCCATGGTATCCTTGCCCTTCATCAAATTAAGGAAATCGACGCTTGCGCCAGCATGGCCAGCAATATTTCCCCCCAACCCCCGGGACACGGAATCATTAAACATATCCAACAGAATTGGGACAAACTGACCAGCAAACAGTTTGTAAAATTCAGAGGGGAACCCATCCAGACCCGGTGCTTTGCCCGTCTGCATTAACCGACTTTAGCTCATGATCTCCTCTGGCACTATCGGCGTCTCCAACTCCTGCCTTCTGTCCTTATATTGCCTTGCACTGTTCCCTTCTGTCCTGTACCACCTCCGGAAAGGTCAACCCATCCAAAAATTGCTTATTGATGAATCCTTCTCTGGGGGCTCTGACTCATACAAGCCAAGGTAAAAGGCCTCAAACACCTCATTAACCTTCTCTGGGACAGAAACCAACTCGCCACCCGAGTCCCTAACCTGCACTATCTCCTGGGAGACAGCCTGCCGTCTCAGTTGGTGAGCCAACAGATGACTGTCCTTCTCCCCATACTCATAAAGAGTCCCCCTCGAGCTTCGCAGCTGGCTCACTGCTTTACCTGTTGACAACAACTCAAAATCAATTTGCAATTTCTTTCTTTCTGCCAATAACTCTGGTGTTGGAGTGATGCCACCTCGGGAATGGAGTCCACCAGCCGCTGCTCTCTCCATCTTCCGGATTTATCCCGATGCACCTTTTAAGAGATAAAAGAGATTATCTCCCCTCTAATAACCACCTTCAGGGCTTCCCAGAACGTGGAAGGCAAGACCACCTCATTCCTGTTGAACTCAGCGTACCCCGCAATGGCAGAGGATACACGCTCACAAAATTTGACAAATCTGGATGTTCAGAAGGGAGGGTCAAAGCGCAGAAGAGGAATAGTCATAGGGGACTCTATAGTCAGGGGCACAGATAGGCGCTTCTGTGGACGTGAACGAGACTCCAGGGTAGTATGTTGCCTCTCTGGTGCCAGGGTCCAGGATGTCTCCGAATGGGTAGCAGGCATCCTGAAGGGGGAGGGAAAACAGGCAGAGGCCGTTGTACATATTGGTACTAACGACATAGGCAGGAAGGTGCATGAGGTCCTGCAGCAGGAGTTCAGGGAGCTAGGCAGAAAGTTAAAAGACAGAACCTCTAGGGTTGTAATCTCGGGATTACTCCCTGAGCCACGTGCCAGTGAGGTGAGAAATAGGAAGATAGAGCAGCTAAACACGTGGCTAAACAGCTGGTGTAGGAGGGAGGGTTTCCGTTATCTGGACCACTGGGAGCTCTTCCGGGGCAGGTGTGACCTATATAAGAAGGACGGGTTGCATCTAAACTGGAGAGGCATAAATATCCTGGCCGCGAGGTTTGCTAGTGTCACACGGGAGGGTTTAAACTAGTATCGCAGGGGGGTGGGCACGGGAGCAATAGGTCAGAAGGTGAGGGCATTGAGGGAGAACTAGGGAATAGGGCCAGTATGGCTCTGAGGCAGAGGAGACAGGGAGAAGTTGCTGAACACAGCAGGTCTGGTGGCCTGAAGTGCATATGTTTAATGCAAAAAGTATTACGGGTAAGGCAGATGAACTTAGAGCTTGGATTAGTACTTGGAACTATGATGTTGTTGCCATTACAGAGACCTGGTTGAGGGATTTACAGCTAAACATTCCAGGATTTAGATGTTTCAGGCGGGATAGAGGGGGATGTAAACGGGGTGGCGGAGGTGCGCTACTGGTTAGGGAGAATATCACAGCTGTACTGCGGGAGGTCACCTCAGAGGGCAGTGAGGCTATATGGGTAGAGATCAGGAATAAGAATGGTGCAGTCACAATGTTGGGGGTTTACAACAGGCCTTCCAACAGCCAGCGGGAGGTAGAGGAGCAGATAGGTAGACAGATTTTGGAAAAGTGTAAAAACAACAGGGTTGTTGTGATAGGAGACTTCAACTCCCCCAATATTGACTGGGACTCATTTAGTGCCAGGGGCTTAGATGGGGCAGAGTTTGTAAGGAGCATCCAGGAGGGCTTCTTAAAACAATATGTAGACAGTCCAACTAGGGAAGGGGCTGTACTGGACCTGGTATTGGGGAATGAGCCCGGACAGGTGGTAGAAGTTTCAGTAGGGGAGCATTTCGGGAACAGTGACCACAATTCAATAAGTTTTAAAGTGCTGGTGGACAAGGATAAGCGTGGTCCTGGGGTGAATGTGCTAAATTGGGGGAAGGCTAATTATAACAATATTAGGCGGGAACTGAAGAACCTAGATTGGGGGCGGATGTTTGGGGGTAAATCAACATCTGACATGTGGGAGGCTTTCAAGTGTCAGTTGAAAGGAATTCAGGACCGGCATGTTCCTGTGAGGAAGAAGGATAAATACGGCAATTTTCGGGAACCTTGGATAACGAGAGATATTGTAGGCCTCGTCAAAAAGAAAAAGGAGGCATTTGTCAGGGCTAAAAGGCTGGGAACAGACAAAGCCTGTGTGGAATATAAGGAAAGTAGTAAGGAACTTAAGCAAGGAGTCAGGAGGGCTAAAAGGGGTCACGAACAGTCATTGGCAAATAGGGTTAAGGAAAATCCCAAGGCTTTTACACGTACATAAAAAGCAAGAGGGTAGCCAAGGAAAGGGTTGGCCCACTGAAGGATAGGCAAGGGAATCTATGTGTGGAGCCAGAGGAAATGGGTGAGGTACTAAATGAATACTTTGTATCAGTATTCACCAAAGAGAAGGAATTGGTGGATGTTGAGTCTGGAGAAGGGTGTGTAGATAGCCTGGGTCACATTGAGATCCAAAAAGACGGTGTTGGGCAGCTTGAAAAATATTAAGGTAGATAAGTCCCCAGGGCCTGATGGGATCTACCCAGAATACTGAAGGAGGCTAGAGAGGAAATTGCTGAGGCCTTGACAGAAATCTTTGGATCCCCACTGACTTCAGGTGATGTCCCGGAGGACTGGAGAATAGCCAATGTTGTTCCTTTGTTTAAGAAGGGTAGCAAGGATAATCCAGGGAACTACAGGCCGGTGAGCCTTACGTCAGTGGTAGGGAAATTACTCGAGAGAATTCTTCGAGACAGGATCTACTCCCATTTGGAAGCAAATGGACGTATTAGTGAGAGGCAGCATGGTTTCATCGTCACTGAAAGGGGAGGTCATGTCTCACTAACTTGATAGAGTTTTTCGAAGAGGTCACAAAGACGATTGGTGCAGGTAGGGCAGTGGATGTTGTCTATATGGACTTCAGTAAGGCCTTTGACAAGGTCCCTCATGGTAGGCTAGTACAAAAGGTGAAGTCACACGGGATCAGGGGTGAGCTGGCAAGGTGGATACAGAACTGGCTAGGTCATAGAAGGCAGAGAGTAGCAATGGAAGGGTGCTTTTCTAATTGGAGGGCTGTGACTAGTGGTGTTCCGCAGGGATCAGTGCTGGGACCTATGCTATTCGTAGTATATATAAATGATTTGGAGGAAAATGTAACTGGTCTGATTAGTAAGTTTGCAGACGACACAAAGGTTGGTGGAATTGCAGATAGCGATGAGGACTGTGAGGATACAGCAGGATTTAGATTGTTTGGAGACTTGGGCAGAGAGATGGCAGATGGAGTTTAATCCGGACAAATGTGAGGTAATGCATTTTCGAAGGTCTAATGCAGGTAGGGAATATACAGTGAATGGTAGAACCCTCAAGAGTATTGAAAGTCAGAGAGATCTAGGTGTACAGGTCCACAGGTCACTGAAAGGGGCAACACAGGTGGAGAAGGTAGTCAAGAAGGCATATGGCATGCTTGCCTTCATTGGCCAGGGCATTGAGTATAAGAATTGGCAAGTCATGTTGCAGCTGTATATAACCTTAGTTAGGCCACACTTGGAGTATAGTGTTCAATTCTGGTCACCACACTAACAGAAGGATATGGAGGCTTTAGAGAGGGTGCAGAAGAGATTTGCCAGAATGTTGCCTGGTATGGAGGGCATTAGCTATGAGGAGCGGTTGAATAAACTTGGTTTGTTCTCACTGCAACGACGGAGGTTGAGGGGCGACCTGATAGAGGTCTACAAAATTATGAGGGGCATAGACAGAATGGATAGTCAGAGGCTTTTCCCCAGGGTAGAGGGGTCAATTACTAGGGGGCATAGGTTTAAGGTGCGAGTGGCAAGGTTTCGAGTAGATGTACGAGGCAAGTTTTTTACACAGCGGGTAATGGGTGCCTGGACCTCGCTGCCGGAGGAGGTGGTGGAAGCAGGGACGATAGTGACATTTAAGGGGCACCTTGACAAATACATGAATAGGATGGGAATAGAGGGATACAAACCCAGGAAGTGTAGTAGATTGTAGTTTAGTCGGGCAGCATGGTCGGCACGGGCTTGGAGGGCCGAAGGGCCTGTTCCTGTGCTGTACTTTTCTTTGTTCCTTCTTTGTATATCCAGTGTCCATGGGGGTTGATGAGAGCAGCCTGGCTCCAACATCAGGTCAACAAAATGCGGAGCATGATCCGATATAAAGATCACCGAGTAGCCCCCCCCACCCTCACCCCAGCATGAAGAGGCCTGTCCACCACAAATAGGTCGATCTGGGAGCAAACCCAATGGACATGGGAAAATAAATAAAACTCCTCAGCCCTCTGAAATCTAAATTGTGAGCATGTATCCTCCTCCAGATCCTCAGCGACCGCCTGCCGCTGCTTCTTAAATTCAGCGTCAAGAAGCTCACCAATGTCTCAGTTGACCACTGAGGGGCCAACGACACAGTAGAAACCTAAATCTCCATGGGACCCCCCGCCCCCGCTCCCCACCTGTTCAATGGAATGGACACCAACATCTCCTTTGGCACCATGATGATCTCAGAGATTTCGGACTAGGCCTATCCACTCTAGGATCCAAAACACAATTGAAGTTGTTCCCCCCAATAATTAGCTGATGTGAATCAAGATCTGGGATAGACGGCAGCACCTTATTAATGAACGCCGTGTCATCCCAGTTCAGCGCATACACATTGACCAAAACTACCAGCGTGCTGGCCAACAACCCACTGATAATTACGTACCTCCCATCTGGGTCTGCTAATATATTAACTGCAGCCACCCTCATGTTAATCAACACAGCGGTTGTCTGCACCCTACCTTCAAAACCCAAGTGATAGACCTGCCCCACCCATCCCTTCCACAATCTTGTTTGATCCTGTTTAGCACAGGGCTAAATCGCTGGCTTTGAAAGCAGACCAAGGCAGGCCAGCAGCACGGTTCAATTCCCGTAACAGCCTCCCCGAACAGGCGCCGGAATGTGGCGACTAGGGGCTTTTCACAGTAACTTCATTTGAAGCCTACTTGTGACAATAAGCGGTTTTCATTTCATTTCAAATGGATCTCCTATAGAAAAACCACATCCACATTCAAATCTCCAGCATGCGCAAATATCTGGGACTGTTTTACTGGGGCATTTAACCCCTTCGCATTCCAAGTTATCAACCGGACAGGGGGCCTCTGACCCCGCCACTCCAGACCCATGATCAGCCATATCCACCTTGTGACGCAATTCAGCAGTGCCCCAACCTGCACCAGATCTGGGCCCACCCAAGATGAATGCTACTTCCTCATCAAGCCAGTCCAAAAACAAAGGAACCATCACTGTCAGCAGTCTACCCCTCCCCCTTCCCCTTCTTCCCCCTCCCCTCCCAGCCCACCCTGACAACCAACAAAAGAACAAAAGCCCCCCTCCCCCCTTACCTTGCCCCAAACCCAAACAGAACAGAAACCAAAAGCCTAAGCTCATTACCCTAAAAAAACAAAAACACCCCAATAGTAACAAGCGAGCAGGGTGACCCTGCTTAGCGTAGAAATCAATGTCAACTAAACAGCATACAATGATCAGTCCCCCACCCAAACCAAACTTTAATGCAGAACAATAGAGGAAAATCAACACCCAACCCCCCTCCCCCCAAAAAACTCCCAAGTTCACCCAGAAAAAGCACCCACGTTCACCCAGAAAAAGCACCCACCAACAAGCCCAGACACAACCCCAAGCCCTCTCCCACATTACAAAAGTCCAACAAAAAATACGAATACAAATGAACATAACAATGAACAAACAAAAAACTCCATAGTCCTTAATCACTTTAGTTCACTCCCAGTGCTTCTGGACAAACTCATTTGCATCCTCCGGGCATCAAAGTAATTGTCGCTGTCCTTAAAAGTTACCTGGTGAGCCGGGTAGATCACAACAAACCTCACGTTGCTCTTGTACAGAGCGGCCTTGGCCTTATTAATTACCGCACACCTTCTCACCAGCTCTACCCCAACATTTTAGGATATTCTAATGGCATGGCCCTCCCATCTACTGTCTAAATGGTCCTTCGCCCACCTCAGGACGCGTTCCTTATCCAGGTAACGATGAAACCTGACTATGAGCACCCTTGGTGACTCCCCAGATCTGGGCTTCTGTCTCAGTGATCTATGGGCCCAGTCCAACTCAGGAGGGGTCGGAAAGACCCCCTCCCCCACCAACTTTTCGAACATCTTGAACATATAGTCCGTGGAATCTGAGCCCTCCGCAGCCCAGCGACTCTTAGGTTTTGGTGTCTGGAGCGGTTCTTCAGATCGTCAACCTTGGCCTTTAGCACTCTACACTCCTCAGCCAACAACACCATCTCTGCCTCCAGGGAGACAATCAGATCACTATGGTCAGACAGTGCCCTCTCCAGCTTCTGTATCATCGCCGGTTGTACCCCTATATGCATCTTGTTCATGTCGGCCTGAATTGGGGCCAAAGCTCTCTTCATTGCCTCCTCCAGATCTTCAGCGACCGCCTACCGCTGCTTCTTAAATTCAGAGTCAAGAAGCTCACCAATGTCTCAGTCAACCACTGAGGGGCCAATGACACAGTAGATGCCTCCGCCATGTTCCCCCCTCCTGAGACTCAAGGAACTTCTGAGACTAACAACGATCCCTTGCCTGACTTCTGCCTTGGGTTATATTTACCAGACATTACTCGTATGAGGGGATCTTATTCCATCAACACAAATTTCCTCCAAAATATCGCTCATAAATCAGGAAAAAAGGGCCAAAAACAAAGTACCCTGGTGAGAGCCACCATGCATATGACTGCTCACCACATAGCCACTACTAGAAGTGAGTCCTCTGTGATTGAGACAACATGGATAAAAAAGTAACATGGCAAGGCTGAGGGTGTGGCTGGGATTATTTATATGCATATACAGTGCAAATGCAGTGCTCTTCTGCGTCTTGCTATTAGGACCATCTTTGAATTCTGTATACTTAGGGCAGCATGGTAGCATAGTGGTTAGCACAGTTGTTTCACAGCTCCAGGGTTGCAGATTCGATTCCTGGCTTGGGTCACTGTCTGTGCGGAGTCTGCACGTTCTCCCCCTGTGTGCGTGGGTTTCCTTCGGGTGCTCCGGTTTCCTCCCACAGTCCAAAGATGTGCAGGTTAGGTGGATTGGCCATGCTAAATTGCCCTTAGTGTCCAAAAAGATTGTGTGGGGTTACGGGGATAGGGTGGAGGTGTGGGCTTGGGTAGAGTGCTCTTTCCAAGAGCTGGTGCAGACTCGATGGGCCGAATGGCCTCCTTCAGCACTGTAAATTCTATGATTATTTGAGTGCAGCAATTTAGCTCAATAGAATGTGTTAAAACCTGTTGCCTAAAATAATAATTTTAGTATGAACGGATTTCTGGTATTAAAAAAAAGTGGTCGTTGAGGGAGGGGTGGGTGGGTGGTGGAGGTGGGTGGGCAACAGAAGTACACAATAGACTGCGGGATTTGGAGACCCGCAATACCAGCATGGATCCAAGGTTGTCAAGCTGCAGTAATGAGCCCCGGGCTGTGGAGCCCCCGGCCCTGATGGAGCCGCGCCTGGTGCTCGGGGGATCTGTTTTGAGGCGACACCGGAAGTGGTTGGCCTGTCAAGTTGTGGCGATTTCGGTCAGCCGGGAGCGTAGTTTGTGTTCGGATTTCACCCCCCGGGCAGGGCCCCGAGGTACGTCTTTCATTCTGTGTCACTTTCCACCAAGTTGCTGGAGTTTCTTTCTGTCAGACGAACCCGATGGCAAGCGGGGTCCCGGCTGTTGGGCTCGGGTTCAGCTACAATCTGAATCCAGGAATAGCCGACCTGTTGCTGAAAATGGTACAAATTAAATTATCTGAGTTCATTGCTACAAATCCCCCACCCACCGTGCTGCCTTGTGGATACCAATGTACTCCGTGCCTGGTGTCATTCAGTGGATGCCCAGTTATCGGTTGGTTGGTTGGCCTGGCACTGACACGCTAAATGCCAGCAGGGTGATGAACTGTCCTGTATTTTACATGATTGACCCATAATTTCACATTTGTCCTGTGTCCCGTTCTTTGTCTCCCCAGGGCACTACTTGTCCTATATTTCTCAGGCAATGTCTGAAGACACTTTCTTTCCTCTTGTCAGTCCCCTTGTAGCTTTAGTTTTTGGCATCAGCCTCTTGACCACAAGGTGGAGAGACGGAGGGATTGAGTCGTTGGCTGGCACTGGATAGAATACCCTCCTGGATTGGTGCCACCAGTAAAACATCATAAGAAATGGGAGTTGGAGTAGGCCATTTGGTCCATCGAACCTGCTCCTTCAGTCAACAGAATAACAGTGGATCTTCTACCTCAACTCCATAACACTTAATTCTCTTAGTACCCAAAAACACATTGAACTCTTGTCTAGAATATACTCGAACAGCCGAGCATCCACAACTCCCTGGGGTATTCAATGGATGCCTGGAATTGCATAAGAACATAACATAGGAGCAGCTGTAAACCATGTCTCTCGAGCCTGCTCCTTCATTCAATACAATTATGGCTGACCTTCTGTCTCAACAACACTTTCCTGCCTGCTCCCCAGGTGAAAGATCAAAAATCTACAGATCTCAATCTTAAATGTATTTTAATGATATAACATTCATAACCGTCTGGGGCAGACAATTCAAACATTTCATTATCCTTTGAGTGAAGAAATTTCTGCTCATCTCCGTCTTAAATGATTGTCTCCTTGGCGTGAGACTGTTCCCCCGTGTTCTAGATTCCCCACTTAGGGGAACAACTCAGGATTCCCCACTCAGGGGAAACAACCTCTCAGTGTCTACCCTGTCAAGCCTCTTCAGAATCTTCATGTTTCAATGAGATCACCTTGCATTCTTCTAAACTCCAGAGAGTATAGACTCAGTTTATAGGACAATTCTCTCATTCCAGGACCCAATTTAATGAACCCTCATTTTATTGCCTCCAGTGGAAGTATACCCCTCCGTGAATCTGGAGGCCAAAACTGCACACCAGTATTCCAGGTGTGGTCTCACCAAAGCCCCATACAATTGTAGCAAGACATCCTTTGGGCTGGATTCTCCACCCCGCCATGCCACTTTTCAGCCTCGACCCACCGGCGGGATTCTCCGTAACGCCAGCCGGTCAATGGGGTTTCCCATTGTAGGGCAGCCCCACGCTGTCGGGAAACCCCCAGGCGCTGACAAAACGGAGAATCCTGCCGGCGGAGAATCACGATCCCTTATTCTTTTACTCCAGTCCCCTTGCAATAAAGGCCAACCTGTAATTTGCCATCCTGATGGCTTGCTGTACTTGCATGCTAACTTTGTGTTGTTGTACGTGTACACTAAAGTCTCTCTGAACCTCAACCATTTAGAAATCTTACACCTTTGAAAAAATTATCTGTCTTCCGATTCTTGCTACCAAAGTGACACACTTGCCCACATTATGGCAAAGTAATTGGTTATGCCTTCTCTGGTAACATGTAATTGGGGTGGAGTTAAACTCCAGAGAATATATAAGCCCAATTTTCTCAGCTTCTCATCATTGGACAACCCTCTCATCTTGGGGGCCAGTCACATAAGGAAAGGTGCACCGTGTGCGCTTTTGCGTGTGGAAATGAAACTGACGAACCTGAAATGAATTTTGTGTTCTGCGCTGTCAGGGGAACACATCTCACTTGTGGGCAAACATGGAATATAAAAATAAGGAAATGTTTGTGAGCAGAGGAAGCTGATATTAAGAAAATCACATATGAGGCAAAATTATTCAAGCAATTAAAATGTCTGTATGTGGGTGTGGGTGGGGACTGTATTAGAGACCTTCTCCTCACACCTGTCCTGTCCTTTAGCCCTGTATCTGTGGAAGCGAAAAGTGGCAACCACTTTTGCTGTGCAAAAGGAGGAACACATTTTGTTTTAGCAGTCAGTATATTACCAAATCTATCTGGATCTTAAAACTTGGTGAAAGCAAAATCAGCTTATACTGCCATGGTACGTTTTTAAACATGTCACAATACCTTCCAGGAACTGAACTGCAGCACTTGTTGATTGAAATAATTGCTCGAACATGCTCTTTAATACCCACATGTGTGTGAGAAGGAAATACTCAGACTCCACCTTCTCTGTGGATCTGAATGGCATAGTCCACCACTTTACAGGCCACCTGTTAAGCTGCGACTTTATTATGGCAATCACATCACCCACCCAAACTAATGGTTCTATTTTCCAGTTTAAACCTATCTGAACCACGCTGGTGGGCATGGTCACCCAAGTGTGCAGAAACATGAAATTTGACAAGCAAGCAGAGACCCAGCCCTCGTTACATCCTTTGCCTGTATGTTGTGGTTTTTGCCAAGGGTTGTTAATTGATGTAATTGGTAGACTTCCCCAATGCTGTCAGTAAGTGCAGGCACTATATCCACTCACCCACCCCACCCCCGTAGAGAGATGTACAGAGAAGTGTGCTGAAATTTGGTGTGATAAGACCTCATTTGATGGCCCCCCCCCCAGCGTTCCCGTGCTGTTCCCGGCAGCAATGACCAGGTGTGGACGGCGCCGGTGGGAACCCGTCGTATTGGGCAGGCCGCTCGGCCCATCCGGGCCGGAGAATCGCCGCTTGCCCGTTGCAAACAGCGAGCGCCGATTCTCCCAGCGGCCAGCCGTGGGGCGTCATTCTCCGACCCCCCGCCGGGTCGGAGAATGGCCGTTGGCCGCCGTGAATCCCGCCCCCGCTGAAGTCTCCGGTACCGGAGATTGGGCGGGGGCGGGAATCGGGCCGCGCCGGTTGGCGGGACCCCCCGCTCAATTCTCCGGCCCGGATGGGCCGAAGTCCCGCCCAGAAATTGCCTGTCCCGCCGGTGTAAATCAAACCTGGTAATTACCGGCGGGACCAGGCGGCGTGGGCAGGCTCCGGGGTCCTGGGGGGGGGGGCGCGGGGCGATCTGACCCCGGGGGGGTGCCCCCACGGTGGCCTGGCCCGCGATCGGGGCCCACCGATCCGCGGGCGGGCCTGTGCCGTGGGGGCACTCTTTCCCTTCCGCCTCCGCTACGGCCTCCACCATGGCGGAGGCGGAAGAGACTCTCCCAACTGCGCATGCGCGGGAAACTGTCGGCGCCCGCTGGCGCTCCCGCGCATGCGCCGGGAAACTGTCAGCGGCCGCTGACGCTCCCGCGCATGCGCCACATTTCCGCGCCAGCTGGCGGGGCAACAAACGGCATTTCCGCCAGCTGGCGGGGCGGAAATCCCTCCGGCGTCGGCCTAGCCCCTCAATGTTGGGGCTAGGCTGCCAAAGATGCGGAGCATTCCGCGCCTTTGGGCCGGCGCGATGCCCGTCTGATTGGCGCCGTTTTTGGCGCCAGTCGGCGGACATCGCGCCGTTGGTGGAGAATTTCGCCCGTGATTCTCGACGCGCCGGTTTGGGGGAGTGGGAGAATCGCGTGCAGGCGTTGGGGCGGCGTGGCGGGACGCACGCGGCGCCCCGCCGATTATCCCACCCGGCGTGGCGGGGGGGGAGAATTCCGGCCCATAGGTTTGAGCCAGGGAAGTTGGATGGGTGGTTCCGGTGATGGGAGGAGAGGGGAGTCAGGGTATGAAAATACCTGTTCCTGGGAGGTCGTTTTGCGAGGCATGAGGAGTTGGGGGAGAAATATGGACTGGGGCAGGGGGCAGTATTTAGGTGATGCATGATCAATTGCACAAAGACTAAAGTTGGGTACAACTGTGGCTTTATTACAGTCAGATGCGTGGCCTCCTGCTGCAGCTGGCGAAATGGCAGGGCACTGGAGGTCATGCATATGTATACAGCTCTCCGTGGGCGGGGCCAGCCGGCAGGAGCTACCGGCGAACCTGTAGTGCAGGTCCTACCTTACATCTCCTATTACAGTGGTTCACCACATTCACCCCCCTGTTAAAAATGAGTCTGGCGGGGGTGACTTGAAACTATATACAATTAGTGCAATTATGTACAGTGGTAGGGAAAGAAAAGTCCATGTTGACGGTCCGGAGTCCGTCAAAGGTTTAGCCGATCCGGTGCTTTGGTGCTCCGTTGGGAGCGGCATAACAGTGGCGGCGAAGTCGGTGCTGGCGGTGGTGGAGGTGGCACCGATGGCGGTGGTGGCGGTGTTGATGTTGGCCAGTCATCGGGGAACTCCGGGAGCGTGCAGAAGTCCTCTTCGTCCTCTTGTGCGGAAAAGGGGAGGGAGGGGGTGCTCTGGTGGGGTCAATATTGGCGGCGCGGTGGGAGGAGGGGGGGGCCGCATTGGTGGGGGTGTGTGTTGGGGTGGAACCTTACGGTGCCAGGTCCCTGAGTGAGACAGTTTCTTGGCGGCCATCGGGGAACTCAACGTAGGCATATTGAGGGTTGGCATGGAGCAGGTGCACCCTGTCCACCAAGGGGTCCGCCTTGTGGAGTCGGACGTGCCTACGGAGAAGGACCGGTCCTGGAGCAGCGAGCCAAGTCGGGAGCGACACCCCGGATGTAGACTTCCTGGGGAAGTTAAAAACACGTTCATGGGGTGTGTTATTAGTGGCGGTGCACAATAGTGACCGGATGGAGTGTAGAGCGTCAGGGAGGACCTCCTGCCAGCGAGAGGCTGGGAGGTTCCTGGACCGTAGGGCCAGCTGGACGGCCCTCCAAACCGTCCCATTCTCCCATTCTACATGCCCGTTTCCCCGGGGGTTGTAGCTGGTCGTCCTGCTGGAGGCTATACCCCTGCTGAGCATGAACTGATGCAGCTCATCGCTCATGAATGAGGATCCCCTGTCACTGTGGATGTAGGCGGGGAAACCAAACAGAGCGAAGACGGTGCTGAGGGCCTTGATGACGGTGGCAGACATCATATCGGGGCATGGGGTGGCGAAGGGGAATCTGTAGTACTCACCGACCACACTGAGAATGTACATGTTATGGTCGGTGGAGGGGAGGGGCCCTTTGAAATCCACGCTGAGGTGTTCAAAGGGGCGGGAAGCCTTCACCAGGTGCGCACGGTCTGGCCGATAGCAGTGCGGCTTGCACTCCGCACAGACCTGGCAGACCCTGTTGACTGTCCTTACTTCCTCGACGGAGTAGGGCAGATTGCGAGCTTTGACCAGATGGTACCATCGAGTGACCCCCGGGTGACAAAGGCTGTCATGTAGGGCCCGGAGTTGGTCCACTTGTGCGCTGGCACATATACCTCGGGAGAGGGCGTCTGGGGGCTCGATGAGTTTACCGGGGCGATACAAGATCTTGTAATTATAGGTGGAGAGCTCGATTCTCCACCGCAAGATTTTGTCATTTTTGATCTTGCCCCTCTGTGTGTTATTGAACATGAAGGCTACCGACCGTTGGTCCGTGAGGAGAGTGAATCTCTTACCGGCCATGTAATGCCTCCAATGCCGCACAGCTTCAATGATAGCTTGGGCCTTCTTTTCGACGGATGAGTGTCGAATTTCAGAGGCATGAAGGGTGCGGGAAAAGAATGCCACGGGTCTGCCTGCCTGGTTTAGAGTGGCGGCAAGAGCGACGTCTGAAGCGTCGCTTTCTACTTGGAAAGGCAGTGACTCGTCCACTGCGCGCATCCCGGCCTTGGCGATGTCTGCTCTGATGCGGGCAAAATCGTGTTGTGCCTCGGCCGCGAGGGGGAATTGGGTGGACTGAATGAGTGGGCGGGCCTTGTCCGCATAGTTTGGGACCCACTGAGCGCAGTAGGAAAAGAACCCCAGGCAGCGTTTGAGGGCCTTGGGGCAGTGTAGGAGGGGAAGTTCCATGAGGGGGCGCATGCGGTCGGGGTCGGGCCCGAGATGTCCGTTTTGGACTATATAGCCGAGAATGGCTAACCGGTTTGTGCTGAACACACACTTCTCTTTGTTGTAGGTCAGGTTGAGAAGAGTGGCAGTGCGGAGGAATTTATCGAGGTTGGCATCGTGGTCCTGCTGGTCATGGCCGCAGATGGTGACATTATCTAAGTACGGAAAGGTGGCCCGCAAACCGTGCTGGTCGACCTTTCGGTCCATTTCTCTTTGGAAGACCGAGACCCTATTTGTGACACCGAAAGGGACCCTAAGGAAGTGGTATAGGCGACCATCTGCCGCGAAGGCAGTGTATGGCCGGTCCGACTTCCGGATGGGGAGCTGGTGGTAGGCGGATTTCAGGTCAATTGTTGAGAAGACCCGATACTGCGCAATCTGATTGACCATATCAGATATGCGTGGGAGGGGGTACGCGTCGAGCTGCATGTACCGATTGATGGTCTGGCTGTAGTCCACGACCATCCTGTGTTTCTCCCCAGTTTTAACCACTACCACTTGGGCTCTCCATGGGCTGGTGCTGGCCTTGATAATACCCTCCTTAGGCAGCCGCTGGACTTCAGACCTGATGAAGGTCTTGTCCTGGGTGCTGTGCCGTCTGCTCCTAGTGGCAACGGGCTTGCAATCCGCAGTTAGATTGGCAAAAAGGGACGGGGAATCGACCTTGAGAGTCGCGAGGTCGCAAACGGTAAGGAGGGGTAAGGGCCCGCCGAATTTTAGGGTGAGGCTCTGGAGTTTGCATTGGAAGTCCAGGCCCAACAGGAGTGCAGCGCAGAGATTAGGAAGGACATAGAGGCGGTAGTTACTAAATTCTACGCCCTGGACCGTGAGGGTGACTGTACAAAAGTCTCGGATCGGGACAGAGTGGGATCCGGATGCTAGGGAGATCCTTTGATTGGCAGGGTGGACCGTGAGGGAGCAGCGCCTCACCGTATCTGGGTGAACGAAGCTTTCGGTGCTCCTGGAGTCCAGCAGGCACGAGGTCGCGTGGCCGTTGATTTTAACCGTCGTCGACGCGCTGGCCAGGTTGTGCGGGCGAGATTGGTCCAGCGTCATCGAAGCGAGCTGCGGGTAGCCATCAGATGCTTCGGGTGGCGAGCGTGTGCGGTTCCGATGTCGGGATATCCGGAGACCCTGTGGGGGACAAGATGGCGGCACCCCTGGTGCGCACATTGCGGGGTCGGGACAAGATGGCGGCGCCCATGGGGCGCATGTGGCTGAAGGGGGTCAAGATGGCGGTGCCCATTGGTCGCACATGGACCCGTGAGGAGAAGATGGCGGCTCTCATTATGCGTCTGGTGTGGGGGAGGGGGCGATAGCGGGCGCGATCGCAGCGACTGCACGGGCCTGGCACACAGCAGCGAAGTGGCCCTTTTTACTGCAGGCTTTACAAACTGCTGTGTGGGCTGGGCAGTGTTGGCGGGGGTGCTTCTGCTGACCGCAGAAGTAGCAGCGGGGACCCCCGGGGTGCGCGGATCGGCGTGCGACGCAGGCGTATTGGGAAGGCAGGGCCCCGGCTGAGGAGGTCGTCGGCGGGGTCCAGGAGGGGTAAGAAGGAGTAGAAGGGTGGGCAACGCGGCGGGAGGGGTACGATTGTACGTTAAGGGATGCAACCGTCATGGAGAACGCCAAGGTTTTCGACTCCACCAGTTCGAACGTGGCCCCTTCCAGTAATCGTTCTTGGATGTGGTCCGACACAATCCCCGTCACGAAGGCATCGCGCATGAGGAGATTCGCGTGTTCGGCGGCCGTAACGGCCTGACAGTCACAGTCCCGGTTGAGTGGAATTAGGGCCCGCCAGAAGTCTTCGATGGACTCACCAGGTAGTTGCGAGCGGGTGGCGAGTACATGCCTGGCGAAGAGCGTGTTCACCTTCTGCGCGTAGTGTTCCTTAAGGAGTTCCATTGCTTTTGTGTAATTCGTGGCGTCTTGGATCAACGGGAACACGCTGGAGCTCAGTCTGGAGTACAGGACGTTTATCTTCTGAGCCTCCGTTGGCTCGGGGTCCGCAGCCTTGATGTAGGCCTCAAAACATGCTAGCCAGTGAGTAAAGTATTTTCTGGCGTCGGGCGAGTGCGGATCCAGCTGCAGGCAATCGGGCTTAATTCGGATATCCATACTGTGGAAAATCTGACTGTAATAAATTGATGCACGATCAATTGCACAAAGACTAAAGTTGGGTACAACTGTGGCTTTATTACAGTCAGATGCGTGGCCTCCTGCTGCAGCTGGCGAAATGGCAGGGCACTGGAGGTCATGCATATTTATACAGTTCTCCGTGGGCGGAGCCAGCCGGCAGGAGCTACCGGCGAACCTGTAGTGCAGGTCCTACCTTACATCTCCTATTACAGTGGTTCACCACATTAGGTACCTGCAACTCCGGGACTTTGCCAGGAAGGAGGTGCAAGCTCCCTGGTTGTTGGAAGAGGTATTGACGGCATGGGGAAGGGGGTGGCGTCGATGATCTGGGAGGATTTTGGGGGAGGATAGGATATCCTTGGAGGGGATCAAAGCCAAGTGGGAGGAAGAGTTGGGGGAGGTTATCGAAGACAGTTTGTGGTGTGAGGTGCTTCGGAAGGTAAACACCTCAACCTCGTGCACGAGACTGGGGCTGCACCTCATGAGGGCAAGGATGAACCAACTCTATGAGGGAGTGGAGGATGTGTGTGAGTGATGTGGGAGGGCCCTGCAAACCATGTTCACATGTTTTGGTCCTGCCCGAAGCTGGAGATGTATTCCAATAAAGCACCCTTGAAGTTCAGGCAATTCAATTCTACCTCTGCTGATAGGGATATTTTGTGTTTGCTAGTGCTTTTTTTGCATGAATATAATGCTGTCTTGGATTTGGAGACAGCTGTTATCATTGTTGCCTGATTGGTTGATAGATCTTGGGCTTGATTCTCCAATGCCGCGCCATTTGGGACAATCGCCTGGGCGCCAAATTTTCCCGTGACGCCGGTCCGACGCCCTCCCGCGAGTCACGGAAGTGGCCAGATCGGCACAATCGTGTTTCGCGCGGTGCGGTCCAGTGAATCGCCCGAGACAGCCAAAATGGCGATTCACCGGTACCCCTGCGATTCTCAGTGCTGGATGGGCCGAGCGGCCTGGCCAAAACGGCGGGTTCCCCCCGGCGTCGTCCACACCTGGTCGCTGCTGGCGGGAACAGCGCGGGAACGCTGGGGGGGGGGGGGGGGGATCCTGCACCGGGTGGGGCCTCAAATGGGGTCTGGCCCACGATCGGTGCCCACCGATCGTCGGGCCGGCCTCTCTGAAGGAGGACTCCTTTCTTCCGCAGCCCCGCAAGATCCATCGGACATCTTCTTGCAGGGCGGACTCGGGGAGGATGGCAACCACGCATGCGCGGATGACGCCAGTTATGCGGCGCCGGCCGCGTCATGTATGCGGCGCCACCTTTACGCGGCGCCAAGGCCTGGCGCGCGTAAATGACGCGGCGCCGCTCCTAGCCCATTTTCGGGCCCTGAATCGGTCGGGATAGGAGCCGTTTCGCGCCGTCGTGAACCTCGATGGCGTTCACGACGGCGCAAACACTCTATCTCCATTCCAGAGAATCGCGCCCCTTATATCAGAACACGAGATGTTTACATGTTAACGGCAACATAGATTAAGGTTCACAAGTAGCTCCTGAGACTCCATGCTATGGCATTAACTTACAAAGACAATCATTCGGCCCTCCCTTTGTTATGGCCTATTGTGGCTTAGATAATTGCAAATATAATACAGTTGTGGATGTGTTGTAGTCTGGAGGGAGGTGGATAACAGGCCAACCCGAAGAATATTGGAATTGTTGAGTTTGGAGGTGACAAAGTCTGGATGAGGTATTTTAAAAATTATTTCGCGGGCCGTGGGCGTTGCTGGCTAGGCCAGCATTTTTATTGCCCATCTCTAATTGCCCTTGAGAAGGTGGTGGCGAGCCACTTTCTTGATCTGCTGCAGTCCAGAATGCTGTTCGGGAGGGAGGTCCAGGATTCTGACCTAGCGACACTGAAGGTTTCAGCAGTGACTGCCTGGTGTAATGATGGAGGTGAAAGCTGATGGTTTTTGTGATGGGGAAGATTTGGGATCGGAACCTCATTCAACTTAAAAAAGGCCGAAAATGGTAAAACAATTTTGTTCAACCTGACCAGGGAAGGGGCAAGAATTGGTGGCAGAAGTACAGAAATTGTGCTGGACTATGAAGGCAGTGCTTTTGGTCTTCCCAATATTTAGCTGGAGGAAATAGTGTGTCATCCAAGGCTGGATATCAGATAAGCAATTTAATAATGCAGAGGCAGTGGATAGGTTGAGGGAGGTTGTGGAGGTGTAGAGCTGGATGTTGTCAATGTAACCATACCATGGTATCACCATGTATACAAAAAAGTGGAGGGGCCAAGGAGAGATTTTTGGGGGAATGCTGTGGAGATGGAGATGCTCTTGCAAAGCACAGATAGGTGAGAGAAATCCCACTGAGCTGGATAATGCAAGAGAATCATTGGAGGGGGACAATGTGACTGTTTGTGTCAAAGGTTGAAAAAGGAGATGAGGAAATGCGCCACAGTCACACTGACAATCTTTATTAGTGTCACAAGTAGGCTTACATTAACACCGCAATAAAGTTACTGTGAAAAGCCCCTAGTACCTCTTCGGGTACACTGAGGGAGAATTCAGAATGTCCAATTCACCTAACAAGCAGGTCTTCCAGGACTTGTGGGGGGAAACTGGAGCACCCAGAGGAAACCACGCAGGCACTGGGAGAATGTGCAGACTCCACACAGACAGTGACACAAGCTGGGAATCGAACCCGGGTCCCTGGCGCTGTGAAGCAACAGTGCTAACCACTAGACAGTGTAGTTTGTGACTCGAGTTGAGGCTGCTTTGGGAGGGGCAGAAAACGGGTTGGAAAAGATTAAATAAGGAAGTACAAGAGAGGGCAGCACGGTGGTACAGTGGTTAGCACAGCTGCCTCATGGCGCTGAGGTCCCAGGTTCGATCCCGGCTCTGGGTCACTGTCCTTGTGGAGTTTGCACATTTGCCCCGTGTTTGCGTGGGTTTCGACCCCACAGCCCAAAGATGTGCAGGTTAGGTGGATTGGCCATGCTAAATTGCCCCTTAATTGGGAAAGAAAAATAATTGAGTACTCTAAATTTATTTTAAAAAAGGAAGTACAAGAGAGATTTCGGAGGAGACAACACATGCGGACTTTTGAAGAGGATCGGGAAGTCTGGGGTGGGGTGAGTATTTATTTGCAACAATGGAGGGTTTGAGGAGATGAGGTTTTTGAGGAAGGGGTGCATTTTATGATTTTGAAAGTGAAACATTTGTGAGCCTGATTAGAGGGAACCTTTGACATGATTAAGGAACATGGGGAGCAGGAGCAGAATTTGGATCATCAGCTTTTTAGTGGGAATCAGAAATATAGATGGGTAGCCTGGATCAACTGGGAAGACCATTCGGTAATTTAGGTGAGAAACCAGAGAGATGGAAAAGGAATTGATATGGAAGAAAATTGATTTCAGTATGGTTTGGCATAAGAGTTGAAAACTGATTCCACCGATGGGGAACTAGCAAAGTCCAACTATTATAAAATATTTATGACTGCTTAATTTTGTTTGTATTAATTTGATTTAGGAAATAAATATGTTTTGCACTTAAGCTTAAACAGAGGTTGACTGTATTGTTGTTCAGTATTCTTCTGACAGGGTAGGCTCACTGGAAGCACAGAATCAAACTGAAATGAGGCTAACAAAGTTCCTGTGTCTCCATTATTCTGTATGCTTTGCAATATATTGCTCAGATGTCATAGAAAGTGAAATAATACTTGAGTATGTAGGGAGCTTAGATTCACATATGCACACAGCCTGAAAAACAGAAACTGAAAATGTGTAATTAAACCATTAAATACAGCAATGGGCGTGGTGCAAAATCATCCTAATTCTAACTAACTGCCAGCTCCTCTCAAGAGAGGTGAAAGGGTGGCTATCGTGAGAATGGAAAATTGCCACGGTTGCAGGAAATGATGCTTTCTTAATTTAGGACTAACGTATGTTGTTGGGACAGAAAGAGCTTTCCTCTACATCTGGCAGACTGACCTGGGAATGCTTGTTCCTGGCACCGAGGGGGACTTTTCCCAGACAGTGGGGAGAGGTGGGTTTGGGTGAATGGGCATTTAGACTCCCAGTGTCATCCCATCCTCTTCTGGCTTTCATGCTGGCAAGTTCCAAGGCAGGTAGATCTGTGAGGAAGCCAATGAAGATGCAGAAAAAGCCTCTTAAGTCGTTATTTAATCCTGCATTCTGACTCACTGCCAGTGCCCGGGTTCCACTCTGTCTCCACATCTTGCCAGGTTAGAGGAGGTGAGTGCAGTGGAAAATCATTGTTGAATGAACTTGACTTTCTTGCAACAGTATAAAGGTTGTAATCAGCAAGCTTGTTGCTAGCCACAGTGAAATCTGAAAGTTAGTTATGAAGAGAGATTGGATAGACAGGGGTTGTTTGCCTGAGAAGAGGAGACTGAGGGGGGGGGGACATGATTGAGATGTATATAATTATGAGGGGCATGGGTAGAGTATCATAGAATTTTTGATAGTAGACAGGAAGAAATTCCCCTTGGTGGAGGGAGCAATGACCAGAGGGCATAGATTTAAGGTAAGGGGCAGGAGGTTTAGAGGGGATGTGAGGAAAATCTTCTTTACCCAGAGGGTGGTGGGAGTTTGGAACTTGCTGCCTGAAAGGGTGGTGGACGCAGAGACCCTCATAACATTTAAGAAGTATTTAGATGTGCGCTTGCGATGCCAAGGCACACAAGGCTATGGGCCAAGTGCTGGAAAAGGAGATTAGAATAGTGAGGCGGTTGTTTTTGACCAGCGCAGACGCAATGGGCCGAAGGGCCTTTTCTCTGCGGTATGACTATGACTAAATCCTAATTCTTTCAACTTGAATTCACTAGTTACTAGTCAACGGTAACCCAATCTCCAAAATGCAAAATGGACAAACCCCAACTATTGTCGAACCCATCACTCACTCCCCCACTTAGAACAAATTTCACCTTTAGGGCTAAGAATACCAGCAGGTCCCCACGCCAGGCCAGGGCACAGAGCGGAGAAGCTGACCTCCACCCCAACAAGATCCACCTGCGAGCAATCAGCTAGACAAAGGTTAAAACATCTGCCCCCGCCTGCAGGTCCAGCCGTCCAAGCCGAATATGGCTTCCAGGGGACTGGGCTCGACGTCCACATGTAAAACCCCTGAGATGGTGCTGAAAACTGCCCTCTCAAACCTTTCCAGCTTTAGGCAGGAGCAAAACATATGCACATATGATTCGCAGGACCCCTCCCACATCGCTCACAGACATCCTCCACCCCCTCAAACCGCAGGTTCATCCTTGACTTTGTCAGCCGTATCAGCCCCAGCCTCGCACTCGAGGTCGAGGCAGTCATCCTCCGCAGCACCTCACACCACTATCCCTCCTCCAACGCTGCCCCCAGAACTCCCCCCCCCCCGCCCCCCCCCCCCCCCCCCTAGCCGTAACCCTCCCCATGGAAACCTTATCCTCCTTCAAAATCCTCCCATAAATCATTGAAATGACCCCCCTTTCCAACACCCCTGCTGACAATACCTCCTCCAACAACAAAGAGGTGGGCGCCATCGGGAAGACCTTTCTCGCAAAGTCCCGCACCTGCATGTACTGGAAACTCTCCCCCGCACCAGCCCAAACTTCTCATTCAGCTCCTCCAAGCTCGCAAACCTCCCTCCCAGAAACAAATCCTTCATCTCCCTGATCCCCCTCTCCCATCCCCGGAACCTCGTATCCATCCTTCCCGGCTCAAATCCATGATTTCCCCTGATCGACAACCCCCCCCCCCCCCCGTCCTCCCATCCCCAGAACCTCGTATCCATCCTTCCCGGCTCAAATCCATGATTTCCCCTGATTGGCATCCCCCCGACCCCGTTCTCAACCTAAAATTTTGCCAAAATTGACACCAAATCTTCAGCATGGCCACCAGCATCGGACTCACTGAATACTTCCCTAAGGCTAATGGGGGCAGCGCTGTTGCCAGTGCCCACAACCCCGACCCCTACATGAGCCTGCCTCCCGCAACTCCAACCCCCTATGTGAGCCTGCCTCCATCCTCACCCACAAAGCCCCTGACTCTCTATTCCATCCTGAAACTTCTCTGCATTGGCCGCCCAATAATTGTACATCAGATTCGGGAGGCCCAGCCCCCCCAACTACCACCCCATCTGCAGCACCACCTTCCTTATCCTGGCTACCTTTCCCGCCCACACAAAGAGCTCAGCCTATCCACCCCTTTCAAAAAACGCCTCAGGCAAAAAGACAGGCAAGCACTGAAACAAAACAAAAATCGTGGTAAATTATTCATCTTCACTGCCTGTGCCCGCCACGACAGAGGGAGATTATCCCATCTCGACAAATAAGCCTTCACCCTCCCCACCAAGCAAAAGAAATTCAACTTCTGAAGACCTGTCCAGTCCCGAGCCATCCCATCTGTACCCCCAGATACCTGAAATGAGAAACCGCAACACAAAATGGCAGAAGTCACGGCAGGGCCTGCAACCACCGCCACGAGTCAGCCTGGAGCAACCGTGAAGCTTCCCCCGACTCAGCCTTCCCGGATGACAGACGCCAGTGTCGAGCAGGACACCAATGCCAGGAATGAAGCTCTGGGTAATCACATGAGGCGGCCATTCCCCGACAATGAACCAGTCACCATTTCCCCCCAAGAGGCCGCATGCATTCCCTGGAGGACTTGGAAGCTGAGGAGCCAACCCTACCGTCGCACTGTGTGACTGGCTAAAGAACGGCACACATCCGGGTGATGCTGCTGCTAAAGAGACATCCCACCGAGATGGAACTGGACACGGGAGCGGCAGCTTCGGTCATCAGCCTTCGCACGTTTACCACCCGAACAGATCTTCAGCCGCTGGAGCTTCGCAACACGGGGAGGCGCGCCTGGCCATGTATACCGGGGAGCCTTTAGAAATCGAGGGCAGCGCCCATGTGCCCGTGGCATATGGAGACCAATCTGCGTGCCTACCATTGGTGGTAGTTCGCAGCAATGGGCCCAGCCTATTGGGGAGCATCACCTACATTTGGATTGGAAATGCGTGTGCCAAATTTACCCCTGTGGATTGGATAGAGTGCTGTCCAAGTTCCCTTCGGTTTTTGCTGAAGGCCCTGGGACCATTAAAGGAGCTATGGCCATGATCAGTGTGGAAGAGAATGCCCAGCCCCGATATTTCCGTGCTCGCCCTATGCCATAGGCAATTTGTGCCAAGGTAGACCGGTTTAGAGCAGCTGGGTGTTATTCGCCCTGTCCAATATGCCGATTGGGCCGTGCCTGTACTCCCCATGTTGAAGCCGGATGGGTTGGTGCGGCTCTGTGGGGACTATAAAGTGACAATGAACTGGGTATCCCGTCTTGACTGTTATCCGGTCCCTCGGTTCGAGGATCACTATGCCTGGCTCAGTGGAGGAAAAATGTTCACTAAGCTAGACATGAAATGAAGAATGAAAATCGCTTATTGTCCCAAGTAGGCTTCAAATGAAGTTACTGTGAAAAGCCCCTAGTCGCCACATTCTGGCGCCTGTTCAGGGAGGCTGTTACGGGAATCGAACCGTGCTGCTGGCCTGCCTTGGTCTGCTTTCAAAGCCAGCGACATGAGCCAAGCGAACTTGCAGCTGATGCTCGAACCGAGTTCACGGAAATATATGCCGATCAGTACCCATCGGGGATTGTACGAATGTACGCGATTGCCGTTCGGAGTCTCCTCGGCTTGTACGATATTCCAGAGGGTTATGGAGAATATCTTGCGAGGGTTGCCAAGGGTGGCCGTCTACCTGGACGATGGGAACACATGAAGAACCTAACCAAGATCCTTGAGCGGTTTGCTCGGGCCGTGGCCTGCCTCCAGAGGGAGAGGTGCATTTTCCACGTGCCGGAGGTCACATATCCTGGCTACCGGTGGATAGCAGAGGCCGCTGTCCAGTGGAGGAAAAGGTGCGGACGATTTACCCTGCCCCTATATCTTGTGACCAAATGGAGCTCTGTTCTTTCCTAGGCCTGGTGAACTATTACAGGACGTTCATACCCAGAATGGCAATGCTGCTCAGCCCACTCCACCAACTACTGAAGAAGGGACGGAAGTGGGACCGGAGACCCCGCACCAGAAGACGTTTCAAGAGGTGAAACAGCAGCTCTCGTCAGGTGAATTGCCAATTCACTTTGACCCCGAAAAATCCCTGCTCCTTGCGTGCGCTGTCTGGCCATACGGCGTCGGGGTAGTCTTAACACACTGCATGCCCGATGGCTCGGAGCGACTTAAAGCTTTTGCATCCCACAGTCTGGCTGATGCTAGGCGAAACTACGCCGAGATGGAGAAGGAAGGCTTGACAGTGATGTTCACAGTGTGGAAATTCCACCAGTACATTTATGGGTGGCCGTTCACGGTTTATAGCGACCACAAGCCCCTGCTGTGATTATTTAAAGAAGATCGGGTGGTTCCACTGATAGCCTCTGCCCGGGTTCAATGGGGGGGGGGTGGCCCTGCTTCTGTCGGCCTACGAGTCTACAGTAAAACGTTGCCCGGGAACAAGAATCCCGCACACGGATGTGTTGAGCCGCCTGCCCCAACCCACAAAGCCGCCAGCTCCCGTAGCAACCGCGGAGGTGATAGCCGCTCTCCATTTCATGGACAGCTTGCCAGTAATGGCAGCTCATATCTGGGAATGGGCCCAGACCGACCCTGGGTTGTCGAGGGTCCGTCATATGATCCAATAAGGGGCCTGACTTAGGGTGACACCAGACAGGCTGAGGGCCTACACCTCCAAGCTGCCCGAAATGATTGTCGAAGAGGCGTCCTCCTGTGGGGATGCGGGCGGTCGTACCCGAACGGGGGTGCGCGCCCCTGTTGAAAGACCTCCTTAAGGCTCCTCGGGGTGGGCAAAATGAAAATGGTGCTGTGCAGCTACGTTTGATCGCCTGGACTGGATGCCGAGATCGAGCGGGTGGCCCACAATTGTAACCCATGCCAGGGACACCAGAAGGCCCCACCAGCAGCCCCGTGCACCCCTCGGAGAAGCCATGGTCCCGTGTACACATTGACTTTGCCAGCCCGTTTCAGGGGGTCACATCCCTTATATTAGTGGATGCCCGCGGGCAGCATGGTGGCGCAGTGGGTTGACCCTGCTGCCTCACACCGCCGAGGTCCCAGGTTCGATCCCGGCTCTGGGTCACTGTCTGTGTGGAGTTTGCACATTCTCCCCGTGTTTGCGTGGGTTTCACCCCCACAACCCAAAGATGTGCAGGGTAGGTGCATTGGCCAAACTAAATTTCCCCTTAATTGGAAAAAATTAATCGGGTACTCTAAATTTAAAAAATATATATATTTGTTGTCCAACCAAAGTGGCTTGAAGTACACCGGGTCCCCACGGCAACCACACGAGTAACTACGGACAGATTAAGTGGTATTTTTTGCACGCACAGACCGCCCAAGGTCATGGCGGCCGTCAATGGGGCGGTATTTGCAAGGCAGGAGTTTGCATCATTCATGGCCACGAATGGCATCAGGCACATACAGACGGCCCGTACCATCCAGCTTCCAACGGGCTAGCCGAACGAGCAGTTCAAACCCTCAAGCGGGCCATGAGGAAGATGATCACGGGGTCATAGGAAACGCGGTTGACACGGTTCCTCTTTAGTTATCGTACAACGTCTCATGCCATAACTGGCATCGCTTCGGCAGCGTTGCTCATGGGGTGCCAACTCTGGGCATGTCTCAGCCTCGCCCTCCTCCACCTTGGGGCGCGGGTTCGTCAGCAGCAGGACCGCTCTGAGATGGACTCTCACCGCCACTCACAAGCGCGCACCTTCACGACAGGAGACATGACGTCGTTTACGAGAGGACCTGGGGTAGTCCTCACAAGATGGGACCAGTCTCCTATGCAGTCCAGAGACAGGGCACAGAGACACATCACCACCTGGACCAGGTATGACAACACGATCAGGAACCAGCAGCATGAGGCTCACGCAGGACCCAAACTCTGTCCCCCGTACGGCCAAGGAGGAGCCCCAAGGCCAGAAGGGAACCAGGGCCCCACTTGTCCCTTCTGCCTCCTGTTGAACATTAAGATGCCGGGGGACCTATGGCACCTGTGGATCTGGCCAGCGACTGCGTAGTCAGCGGCGCAGATTCCAAATGGATATTAGGCCGCCGGGCGATGATATGCTGGCACCGATTGTATCGGCAGCCTTGCCAACTATGCCATGCCAGCTATGACGATCATCACGGAAGGGGCGGTCACTGGTGTGCTACACACCTCTCGGACCGGCTGTACCACCCCGGAACTCCGCCCACAACCCATGTGGCCACGTGATCCTCCAGCTTAGGACATGGGCATTTCTCCGGACTTGGGGGTGAGAGAGGTGTTCCGACCCCCTAAAGGGACGAAATTTGTATAGCATCCGATTTTCCTCATACACCTCAGAGTATGAGCTACTCAGGTGACTAGGGGGCGGAGCTTCTAATTGGAGGAGCTCCCCACGGGATATAAATCCCGACCTGGAAGCAGTTCGGGGAAGGAAACCCTGCGTGGAGTGGAGAAGAGATTGTTGTGACCAGTGTGGAATAAAGAGATTTGTACCATGTCAGCCTGGCCTCTCGTGGAGTCTTGGCCTCTGCCTATAACACCCACCATCGGGAACATTCTTTCTGAACCTACCCTGTCTAATCCTGTTAGAATTTTATAGGTTTCTATGAGAGCCTCTAAACTCCCAATGAATGTTTGACCAAGGCAGCCGTCACTCAGTGGGTTGTATGTTTGCCTCTAAGGTTGTGAGATTACATCCCCGTCCATGGCTTGAGCATAGAAATTTAGGCTGACAATCCAGTGCAGTGCTGAAAGAGTGCTGCACTGTTAGAGGTGCTGCCTTTTGGTTGAGACGTTAAACCAAGGCCCCATCTGCCTGCTCAGATGGATTTAAAAGATTCCATGGCACTGTTTTGCAAAAACAGGTAATTATCGCGTGGTGCCCTGGCCAATATTTATCCCTCAATTTATATCACACTCAAAAACACAGTTTGTCTTGTCATTATCACAGTGCTGTTTGTGTGTGCTTGCTGTGTGCAAATTGGTTGCTGCCTTTGCTCCATTATAACAGTAACTACACTTCAAAGGTAATTTATTGGTTGTAAAGTGCTGTGAGATGTCCAGTGGTCAGGAATAGTGCTCTATAAATGCAAGTCTTTTTTTTTCTTTTAAATTGATCTTCTGATGCCATATGCTCCATTGTAAAGACTGTCTATGCCCTCCTTTGTAACATCACCGATCTATCTCCCAACCCCAGCTCATCTGCCATTGAAACCATCATCCTATCCCAATTCTCTTCTGGCTGGCCTCTTGATCTCCTCTTTGTAGCCTTTAATACATCAAAAATACTGCTGTTCATATCGTATCTTGCTTGCTGTGACTCCTGTTTTCACTGACTTACAACGGGTCCTGGTCCTTAAATCCCACCCTTTCTCCAAATCATCCAACGCTTTGTCCTTCCTTATCTCTGTAATCCTTATGCCTTATATTACATATATGCCCTCCATCCTCCCTCAAATTCTCTGCTTGTCTGCCTCTAGTTTCTTGTGCATCTCCCTGCTTTCACCCACCGTTGACAGTCTTGTCTTCAACTGCCTTGCCCTACACTTAGGAGTTCTCTCTTAAAGCTCTCCATTTTGCCTTAAAAATCAACTCTTGCATCTAACTTTTAATTACTCCCTGCCTATCTCACTTCCTCTGGCTTGATCTTCAATTTTTTGATTGCAATTCAGAGATTTTGAATTTCCACTGACGTTAAATGCTTTCAAGAAATACGAGTTGTTGCTGTGAGTGTAGTGACTAACTACTAATATTTTGAATAATTGAAGTCAGACAGTATATTGATTAACTACTTTATTTGACATAACATATACTGCCACCATCAGAAAGTTTGGAGTTGGGGAGTACATAAAATACAGAGGATAGATATTTACTGCCTAAGTCTAAACCATCATAGGCACAAATGAAGCTTTGCACAGTATCTCAGCAAAAGCTGGATTCTCTTTGGCTGTGGCATAAACAAATTACATTCAACATCTAACATTACCAAATACATTATGAGATACAGTTTACAGTTCATATTTACTGTATTGCTGATAAATCTTTTGATTCCTGCTGGATATAAGTCCAGTGATCCAATCTTTTTAAAAATATAAATTTAGAGTACCCAATTCATTTTTTCCAATTAAGGGGCAATTTAGCGTGGCCAATCCACCTAGCCTGCACATCTTTGGGTTGTGGGGACGAAACCCACGCAATCACGGGGAGAATGCGCAAACTCGAACCTGGGACCTCGACAGCGTGAGGCAGCAGGGCTAACCCACTGCGCCACCGTGCTGCCCACCAGTGATCCAATCTTGTCCATTTAGCAGATCAGCTATCTGTGTGGCATTGGTTGTTTTAACTTCCCCTTGGATGTTCAGCTTCATTCCTGGTGAGTTGTTGTATGTGGCACTTCTTTGGTTATCTTCCCATCCTAGTCTGACTTACTTCACATATAGATTGTATAGTTATGTCCTGACTTTAATTTCTGTATACTCAGGGATCTAGGTAGCTAAACATTAACAACAATTGTCATGCACTTTTACAAGTTCGCTTTTATCAGATTGCCACAATATTATTTATTCATAACAATTTTTCAGTTAGAAGACTTGAGCATTATAATCTCTTTAAAACCTTTCTTAGCATTCTCGCTTCTTAACCTTCTGTTTTAGGTGTTTCAAATATGATTTCTTTATGTCTTAATTTGACAAGGTTAATCCTCGTTCAGGGAGCACCATTATTAGCAACCATCCAAGGTGATTCATTCATTCTCTTACTCGGATCTGTTTTAAGGTGTCATTCAATTTGGACCAACATGTCAAGGAACTACTGTAGTCATATTTTAATTAGTTTGACAAATACCAAACTTCTGATAAGGTGCCTCATGCTTTCTGCTCCGCTAGTGTCGGAATCAGAGTAAAGAGCCAACCCTGAAATACACGAGACATTTTCATTCTCTTATCTAATCAGATGGTGTGACCCATTCATATTGGTAACCATGACGAAGCGAGCAGAGCCAGCATCAGGCCTCTAATTAAGAACATCTGGTGTTCACACTGACTCCATTGTCTGTCTCAACTCTCCCAGTCTCATTCCAATATTAACCATTTTGCTGTACCCTGAATTTAGCCATATGGTTTGGAAGACAACTTCTCCTATACTGCAGTGTATATAGGGATAAATTTGTGAGCAGCATTGAATGTTGAAACCAGGAAAGACTTTCTTTACATTAAAGGACAATTATTTTGCATGGTAATTTTGACAGCATCAAATGATGTATTAGATGACCTGGTTCAGAAAATATGCGAGTCAAATCCCCCATACATTGAGGAAGGAACTGATGACTCTTTGGCTTGCAGGTTCCGTCTCTGCATTTGCCCCCAAGACTTGCTTCTCCTCCTGATTGTATGTGACTTTTTTGTTACCATCTTCTCAAAGTTACAAAACTGTCCAGGATGAGGCAGTCTGGCTTCCTTGGAGCCCACTTACAGGCCTACACATAGAATCACAGAATTAATGAGTGCAGAAGGAGGCCATTCGGTCCACCTTGCCTGTGCTGGCACTTCGGTAGAGCTATCCAATCAGTCTTAATCCCCTATGTTTTATGTTGATTGCAAGAGACATAAACCGTGCTGGGACTGTAGTACATTGTGTGTAATATTTTATGGTTAACTGCATTTGCTTTTTGTATGAGTAAGTAGGGGGGAACAAAAATAAGGTTGTACTGTCCCTCAGCTTGTAGGAGCCTTCAGTTCCACCCTCTCCTCTCTGCCTTCTCTCAGCTTCTGGTGTCATAGAGTCACAAAGAGCACAGAAAAGCCCTTACGGCCCATCGATTCTGGGCTGGTCAAAAACAACCTATTCTAATCCCACTTCTCAGCACTTGGCCCACAGACTTGTGTGCCTTGGGATCGCAAGTCCAACATGGTCTTTTTAAAGAGAATCAATAACTTGAAATTTCTGAGGCTTAGTTTGGTGCTGACCTTTTGTTCCGTGCATTCTGTTAGCAGAGTCTTGAGAATTTGCAAGTTTGAAGAGCATGTACAATGACTCACTTTTGCCCATCATGCAGCCTGTGTCACCAGATGAAAATGCATCATGCAGTTAGGCAGCTTGTAATTTATTTATTTATTTAAAAAAAAATTTAGAGTACTAATTCCATTTTTTTTTTTTCAATTAAGGGCCAATTTAGCGTGGCCAATCCAACTGCCCTGCGCATCTTTGGGTTGTGGGGGTGAGACCCACGCAGACACGAGGAGAATGTGCAAACTCCACACGGATGGTGATCTGGGGCTGGGATCAAACCTGGGTCCTCGGCGCCGTGAGGCAGCAGTGCTAACCACTGCGCCATCGTGCTGCCCTAGGCAGCTTGTAATTTACAATTGCAGTCGAGTAGCATTTGAACATTTTAAGGACTGCAAGATTTATGAATTCTTTGGATAGTGTAGGGAGAAACATGTAACTGGTTACCAGGAACATTTAGTGGCATGTGTAGTTCAGGCCCTTGATATCAAAAACTTAAATGGCCTTCATTTTTGTTTTTCCTCAGGTCTGCGTCTGCATGCACATTAGGAGTCAGGCCTTCTGGCCATTGCTGACAGCATTCAGTCTTATAATTACCTGCCGTTAGGCCAGTTGTACCGGTTTGTATGGTGAAAACTGCTCTTCAGTAATAGTCGTTGGGCTGCTGGAGGTCTTGAAATGACAGGTTGTGAATCATGTGCTAAACCTCTCCAGTTTCCACTACGCAGGTTAGAGGTCGTACAGTATATGTAATATAAGCCATAAACGACCACACATGCAGCTGGCAGAAGTATTTGCACTGTGCCATTTATCCCCAATTTGCATTCAACTGGGAATTTCTTGGCTATAGGTACGTATTCAGGCAATGAACATTTCACTGAACCTACTTAGGGACCAGGTACATCGATCAGTAATATGTTATGAATGGGTACAGAAAATAAGCAAAGGTTTAAAGGAATGCTGGCCTTCATAGCCAGAGGGCTCAGATACAAGAGGTAGAAGTCTTGCTTCAGTTATACAATGCCCTGGTTAGTAATACCTGAAGTACTGTGAGCTTTTCTGGACACCACACCTTAGGAAGAACCACGGATCTAGAAGAATGATATCTGGATTTCAAGGATTAAACTATGAGAAGGGATTAAACAAATTGAGTTGTATTCCCTCGAATTTTGAAACTCAAAGGGTTATTTGAATGAAGTATTCAGGTTATTAAGGGGACTTGATGGGGTACATTGGGAGAAACTATTTCCCGAGTTGGGAACTAGAGTGCATTGTCTAAACATTAGAGCCAGATCTTTTGGATGTAAAATTAGGACACACTCCTACATAAAAAGGGTGGTAAAAGTTCAGAAATCTCTTTCACAAATGGCAATTGACGCTACTTACATAGTAAATTTTGAGTCTGAGATTGCTAGGTTTTTGTTATCCAAAGGTAATAATGGTAGCACAGTGGTTAGCACAGTTGTTTTACAGCACCAGGGTCCGAGGTTCGATTCCCGGCTTGGGTCACTGTGTGGAGTCTGCACGTTCTCCTTGTGTCTGCGTGGGTTTCCTCCCAAAAGTCTGAAAGACATGCTGTTAGGTAATTTGGACATCCTGAATTCTCCCTCTGTGTACCCAAACAAGCGCCGGAGTGTGGCGACTAGGGGATTTTCACAGTAACTTCTTTGCAGTGTTAATGTAAGCCTGCTTGTGACAATAATAAAGATTATTATTATTATTATTATTAATAAGGGATCTGAGGCATAAGTGCATATATGGAGTTAGGTTGCAAATCCGCCATGATCTCATTGAGTGGCAGAATGGGCCTCGGGTGAAATAGTTTACTCCTATTCCTATTTTCTGACTTTCAAACAAAATCTCCTTCTAGTCAAAAGGAATTACAATGTGTAGAACTTTCACCATTGCTTAAAGGAATTATATTAGAAGAGAATTCACTCTTTTTCTGTAGAAAAAGAATAATCTAAAATCTTTAGTAAAGAAATAAACAATTGACTCCATGTGCACTGTTCAACAATTCTTTGTTTTATTCTAGTTTCTATACAGTTCAAATAACTGAAAGCAAAATGCAAACAGGGGATTTCCCTCCGATAAGACAGAAACTTTATGTGGGAGAAAGGTCCAGACCACAATTTACTCTCCATAAATACTTTTCTATAGGATCTGTTTATAGACATAGGACAAAAGGCAGACCAGCACAACTGTGCGTTGGTGTGCTGTTGAGATGCAGCACAGAGAAAGAATATAACTTTACACCCACGATTCCCCATGTGGAAAGTTCACAATCTTGGCTGGGCTGCTTTGAGAAGATTTCAAATTAAGGTTTTTTTGTATTTACATCAAGAGACATGCACAGTCAGGACATAAACTAACAATCTGTTGTAAAACTTTGAGAAAAGCAGAGCATAACTGTATTAAGAATGTCATTATGCCAGGCTGAAACTTCCTCACTCTCTTTTTAATCCTTTTATTGATTCTTGCGCCCTGTGCTAAACAGCCACGCATGTGATTTTCCTGCAATTACACTATTTTACGATGGGTGTAAAATTAAGACCAAAATTTTCAATCATTTTTTAATGCTTTAATGGAGACTTGCATTGTTTATTTGGATGCATTGTTGTGGCTTCTGTAGAAGCTGCACAAAAAATTACAAAGCATGCCCAGTTGCATGTTCTTAAACATGCAGTGCCTAATATGATTTCATGATTGTTGAATGGTTTAAAGAATTTTTACACATGCAGCAGGATTATGATGGTATGAGTTCCACACATGAGCTCCAAGTTTGCAGATTTACTCCTATTTATTCTGAATTTTAAGTCGCGGCATATGAGCTAATGAGATTGATAGAAAGTTTTTGGCATGGATTTATATTGGCAAAATGGATGTACGAGTAGGCCCAGGTACAGGTGAATCATCCCAATTATACCCTCACAGAAAATTCCATCTCTTTACGGTTAATTGTATATCTACATCCCTTCAATTGCCAGAAATAGATTGCTGCACAAGCTTTGCAAGAGGTCTGGGAGAAAATCACCTGTTTGCTTTGTTGAGAGAAATAGTGTGTAGCACAAGATGACCTCAAAGGGAATTTTTTAAAAAAAGAGTAGAAAAGATGAAACGATAACAATAACGGTTCTCTGTAACGAGATGCTTCTGCAATACAAGGTTAAAGTTTTGATATGAAAGGCATTTAAAATCGGATCATCCTTTGTGCTGATGCCAAACCACATTAACACTAACATCAGTGCAAATGTGTTTTTAGGTCAATGCAAATAATTTAAGACTGATAGATCATCTATAGCATTGCTCAAGGATAATTCAGGATGTGAAGTGCAGTTTCTGATGTTTCCCATTGTCCTACGCCAGCTTAGACTAAATAACTGTTCACCCATCTGGGTAAGACAGCAAATTTGCTGAAGAATTACATCATGACTAGCATGGAACGGCATGGTAGCACAGTGGTTAGCACTGTTGCTTTAAGGTGCCAGGGATCCAGGTTCGATTCCCGGCTTGGATCACTGTCTGTGTGGAGACTGCATGTTCTCCCCATGTCTACGTGGGTTTCCTCCGGGTGCACCAGCTTCTTCCCAAAAAAGTCCTGAAAGACGTGCTGTTAGGTGAATTGGACATTCTGAATTCTCCCTCTGTGTACCCGAACAAGCGCCGGAGTGTGGCGACTAGGGGCTTTTCACAGCAACTTCATTGCAGTGTAAGCCTACTTGTGACAATAATAAAGATTATTATTATTATGAGATAAAAAATGTATGCGTCTTATTCTTCCTAAAGGGAATTTGACCCAACAGATTGCAAAACTGCTGTGGCTAACATAGCAATTGTTTATGGCTCAGTACAAGAATAATAATTATTATTTTAAAAAATATATATATTTTATTAAAGTTTTCAAACACAATTTTTCCTCCTTACAAATCAACAAAAACGGTAACATGATAACTAATAGATAACATTGTTTAAATAAAATAGTGAACTAACAAAATAACACAAAATAGTGCCCCCCGCCCCTCCACCCCATCTAGAACAAAAACAATTTCCCCCCCCCCCCTCCCCTCTGGGCTGCTGCTGCTGGCTATCTATTTTCCCCCTAACGTTCCGCTAGATAGTCGAGGAACGGTTGCCACCGCCTGGAGAACCCCTGAGTCGATCCTCTCAGCGCAAACTTCATCCGTTCCAGTTTTATGAACCCTGCCATATCGTTTATCCAGGCCTCCACGCCGGGGGGGTTTCGCTTCCTTCCACATGAGTAAAATCCTTCGCCGGGCTACCAGGGACGCAAAGGCCACAATATCAGCCTCTTTCGCCTCCTGCACTCCCGGCTCATCCGCTACCCCAAATATAGCTAACCCCCAGCCTGGCTTGACCCGGACCGTCACCACCTTCGAGATCACTCCTCCAGTGCTGGACATGACCAAAACATATGTGTGTGGTTTGCCGGGCTTCCCCCGCATCTCCCGCACCTGTCCTCCACTCCGAAGAACCTGCTCAACCTCGCTCCCGTTACGTGTGCTCTATGTAGCACCTTAAATTGGATCAGGCTAAGCCTGGCACACGAGAAAGAGGAATTTACCCTACTTAGGGCATCAGCCCACAAGCCCTCCTCAATCTCCTCCCCCAGCTCTTCTTCCCATTTTCCTTTCAGCTCTTCTACCAGCTCCTCCCCCTCTTCTCTCATCTCCCGGTATATTTCGGACACTTTGCCCTCCCCGACCCACACCCCCGAAAGCACTCTATCCTGGATCCCCTGTGTCGAGAGCAGCGGAAATTCCCTCACCTGTTGTCTCGTGAACGCCCTCACCTGCATATACCTAAAGATATTCCCCGGAGTCGGCTCATACTTTTCCTCTAGTGCTCCCAAGCTCGCAAACGTCCCATCTATAAATAAGTCTCCCACTCTCCTAATTCCTGCCCGGTGCCAGCTCTGGAACCCTCCGTCCAACCTCCCTGGGGCAAACCTATGGTTGTTCCTGATCGGGGACCACACCGCGGCTCCCAACACACCCTTCTGTCGTCTCCATTGCCCCCAGATACTTAATGTTGCCGCCACCACTGGGTTCGTGGTAAACCTTTTCGGGGAGAGCGGTAGTGGCGCCGTCACCAGTGCTTTTAGGCTCGTTCCTTTACAGGAAGAATAATTATTTTTGACTAGTATTTATTAAATAGCAGCAATTTTATGGATGGTATATTGCATTCATATAAACTTTCAAATGACCAACTCGATGTAAAAAAGATTGAGAGAGCACAGCATGAGGTGATGCATGTGAACTGTCGAGAGCGTATTTTTAACCTGTATTTGTGGTGATGAGGATCAGGGTTAGAATGGGCATATATCTGCAGTTTTACATGAATGGAAAATTACTTCCCATAAAAGTATCACAATCCTCAAAAATCAGTGTGTTAAATAACTTGTGATATTTTGTTAAAAACGCTATTTGTAAAACTCGTCAGTTGACACCTGTTTTATTTATTAGACTTTGATCTTAATAATGAAAGGAAGAGCTTCTGAAAGACCCTGAAATATCAGATTTTTCCTTTGAACCAATGTTTTTAATCTTGAATGAAGGTCCCGATGTGTCTACAGCCAGAAAGACCCTAATTGCTGTTTGGAATCAGCATGGCAGAAGATCCTGCAAAACTGAGCCTTCGACGTTTGGAACCAGCTATCCAGAAATTTGTTAAAGTTGCAATCCCAACAGATTTGGAACGGCTCCAAAAGCACCAGATAAATATTGAGAAGGTTTGTGAGACTTAAATATTGATGTGCTGTACATATTTTCACAGTTCTGGAATAAAATATTTACTATGCCGTTGAAAAAGGGACAAACTGTTGAAGCTTTTTGTCTTACACTCATCAGGATAAGGCAGGAATACCAAACTTCAAAGGGAGCAACAATTTATACCACATGAGAAAAGGGTGCTGATTGGTTGGCAAGTCAACTCTGATTGCTTAAGGCAGTGCCATGGGGAATGCATTTGGAAATTATTGTCCCCAATGCTTTTGTTTAATTCAGAATGGTGCAATGCCTCCATGGGAATACCTCGACCAATCAGACTCAACACAAGTATTTAAAATGATAAAGGGATTCAATAGGATAAATGCAGAGTAAATATTGGTGGGGAAATCAGGAACATATGTTGTGTTGTGCAACTCCTTTTTTGAAAAGGGCATGGATGCTACATCAATTAAAATTTTCATTAACAATAATTTGCAGATTTTGTTCAGTAAAGTCATCAAGGGATATGGATCAGAGCTGTGTAAATTGAGTTGAGGTACAGATCAACCACAATCTTTATGAATGGAGAAATGGATCCAAAGGTACACGGCCAATTCCTGTTGTTATGGGATCTAATTATTGTCGTCTTTGATAAGTTCATAGATTCATAGAATTTACAGTGCAGAAGGAGGCCATTCGGCCCATCGAGTCTGCACCGGCTCTTGGAAAGAGCACCCTACCCAAGCCCACACCACCCTATCCCCATAACCCAGTAAACCAGTAACCCCACTCAACCAACACTAAGGGCAATTTTGGACACTAAGGGCAATTTAACATGGCCAATCCACCTAACCTGCACATCTTTGGACTGTGGGAGGAAACCGGAGCACCCGGAGGAAACCCACGCACACACGGGGAGAACGTGCAGACTCCGCACAGACAGTGCGGACAGACAGACAGAAGTTTTCCGACTTTATCATTGATCTGCACTCTGTTTTTTTTTATCCTCCACCTAATTTCATCAATTGTATTTAAATTAAAGCATATTTTGTACTTTAAAAATAATAATTCAAGCAGTGCAGTTGTTTCTCTTTTTGCTTACATTTGTCAGCATGAAATACCAGACTTTATGTGAACTCTATCAATCTCATTTCACATTTTAAGACTGGACCATTGGAAATCAAACTGCAAGGCTTCCGGTGACGGCGGGTGGGAGGCAGCCGCACATTGGAGGGCTCCCGTTCGGGAACGGCATTTTCGGGGAGTGACGCCCGGTCCTCGGGCCAGCGATGGCAGTAAAAGTCGGGAGATAGCGCAAGGAGAAGAAGGATGTCGAAAAACACCAAAAAAACGGCCGGGAAAAAAGCGGCTGAAAGTCCGTTGGAGAGGGGAAAGGTCACCTCGGGGTCAATAAAGAAACTGGAGGCTGGAGCACCAGGGGAGGCCGCAGTGCTCACGGCTGGAGAACTAACTAAGGTGATGGCTGCGGAATTCCAAAAGCAGTTGGCGCAGATTGAAAAATGTATGGAGATGGCGAGGAAGGAGATGAGGGAGGTTTTGAATGTGCTGGTGGAGGAGGCGGTTTCCCTGGTGAAGACGGCGGTGGCGAGCGCAGTGGCGGAGGTGCGAGAGCAAGGGGAGGCGCTGAAGGAAGTGAAGGAGACGTTATTGCAGCACGGTGATCAACTTGCCTCGATGGGGAAGGAGATGCGTAAGGTGATGGACACGAACAAGAATCTGCGAGGAAAAATGGAAGATCTGGAAAACAGATCCAGGCGACAGAATTTGAGGGTCGTGGGGCTGCCCAAAGGAGTTGAAGGACCGAAGCCGACTGAGTATTTTGCCGCGATGCTGGCAAAACTACTGGGGGAGGGGGCGGACCCCTCCCGATATGAACTGGATCGGGCTCATCGGTCGTGGAGGCCTGTACCAAAGGCGAGTGAGCCGCCAAGGGCAGTGACTCTGTGCTTCCGTAGGTACAGGGTGAAGGAGAAGGTCCTGAGCTGGGCCAAGCAGAAGCGGGTGGTGCAGTGGGCTGGAGCCGGTATACGTGTATACCAGGACTTTACGGTGGAGCTGGCGAGGAGGCGTCTGTCTTCAACCGGGTGAAGAGGGCACTGTACATTGGCAAGTACATTGCAGTGCGGCATTGTATATCCAGCGAAGCTGAGGGTGACTTACAAGCTCAGGGACTTTTATTTTGGAACGGCGGAAGCAGCGGAGGAGTTTGCGAAGGCAGAAAGACTGTGGCAGAACTGCGAAATTGAGAAATGGCCATGTGCCGATGTAACCTCATGACTGTATTTTCTTCTTTTTTTTTTGTATCACTGTGCGTGGGTGTAGAGGCTAAAGGAGCCAATGTTGCATATATTTGGACAAGGGAAGGGACGGGACTTTCACTCGAAAGGAGGGCTCTTTGGGGTATAGGTGGATATGCGGGGTTTGTGTGCTAAAAGGGGATCTTTGGGCTTTCCTAGGGCCGGGCAAGGGGGAAAGGGACCCGGGTGGGGGCCTCCACGCTGGCCGGTTTAAGCCGGCCAATGAACGGGAGTGAGGTGGGGGGAGGGGCTGCGGCCCTCGTAGCCTGGCAGAACAGGGTCCGAGTGGTCTAGCCGGGGTGGAAAGTTGGGGGGAGGGAACCGAGGTTGGGGGAGGGAACCGAGGTTGGGTGGAGGAGTTTTACAAGAGGCAGTGGACGGGAGGAGCTGGAGACTTTGGGGGGGGGGGGGGGGAAGAGGAAGTACAACCTTGGGGTATCATGTACGGTACTCTCTTAGAGGCTGGATGGCGTTGGTTGGGGGGGTGAGTGGGGGGGATGGAGAGCTGTGTAGATTAAGGGTGACTACGGGTAATCTCTGATTCCTTTTTGTCATTTGTTTATGTAAACATGCGGGTTGAGGTTTGGGGGTTGGTGGGCGGATGGGATCGTTGTTATTATGGGGATTGACATATCTTGTTGATTATTGTTTATTGTTGATGGGTGTAAATGTGGGAGAAAATGTGAAAAAGGAGGAGAATTTTAAAAAAAATTTTAAAAAAGGAAATCAAACTGCAAAGGTTTTCCCAAAATGATCAAATCCATTTGAAACCCTCACCTGGAAAGGCAAAAATTAACTGCCTTCATGATGGTCTACCTCTCGATTATTGTAAATTGTAAACTGCAGTTGGATTTAGGCACAGGCTGTTCAAAGTAATTGTAATCAACCACTGAGCTACCTGCAGGTACAGAAATGGCTTGCTAGTTCTGTTCAGGTTAAGGATCGAAGTTAATGGAGTGTTCCTAAATTGCAGCTATTGTTGTGAAATGGGAAGTCATAAACACTGATGATTGTAGCAAATAGCATGCAAGACTGGATTTTTCCAAAATGTAATCTGGTTTATGTATTATTGTAGATTGTAGAGAAGTGACATTCAATTCAATTCACAATCCTAATAGGAGGTCTTGCCATCGACTATTTTTATTAAAAATATGATCTGCATTTTCACTCTTTATCAATGTACCTACTTGTTTCCCAGTAGGATTTGTTGTTGCATCCAATCTGGTGTGCATCTTGGGTGTAGTGGACATTACTCAGTTCAGTTTCTTTGTACAGTAAATAATGAGGATATGCTGCATTTGTCACTGTCTGATTTGGGATTCCGAGGGGGCAAAATTGGTTTGGGCATGCCGTTTGAGGTCCAAAATGGCGTCCTTTGCGTGTGCGTCCACTTGAGCTGTAAAGCTGAATCTTGGCGAAGGCATTAGTGCATGCCCAGGTAATTACTGAAGGTACGGAGAGTGCAAACAAATTGTGCAATACTGACTTCACACCGATAATGCCATTTTGGAGCACAAAACTCCAGATGGAACCCTCTCAACATCACACTAGTGGCACAGTGGTTAGCACTGCTGCCTGATAGCACCTGCGATTCCGGCCTTGGGCGACACTGTGTTGAGTTTGCACGTTCTTCCCACGTCTGCATGGGTTTCCCCCGGGTGCTCTGGTTTCTTCCCACAGTCCAAAGATGTGCAGGTTAGCTGGATGAGCCATGCAGAAAAAATGCACCTTAGTGCTGAGGGATGTGCAGCTTATGTTGCAGGATAGGGCGGGATGGAGGGAGAGTGAGTGGACCTGCGTGGAGTGCTCTTTTGGAGGGTTGGTGCAGACGCGAAGGGCCCAAAAGGCTCCTTCGGCACTGTAGGGATTCTGTGGATGAAGGATTCCCCAAAGATCCTATTTAAAAGCATAATCAACTGCTACTAATTACTAGCTAACAAAAGAAGGAAATGGTGCCACATCCTGTGAGGTGGCATCTACAACCATGGCAACCAGTAGCTACTGTTATGGGCCAAGGTTTAGAGAACCCCAAAGTGTATCATGGAGTTCACCTGACCCACCACTTTTAATAGATTGTGGTCTGGGAGCACACGGCCCACTCTACAGGTGTGGTACAGCAGAAATGGAAAAGTATTTTTGAAAGCAAAACAATGTTTATTCTATGAACTCAAGTCAACCTTTTTAAAACATACAGTGAACACCTTAGCAACCATTAATTCAAATACAACCCCCAAAGAATACAACACTAAGTAATCCTTAAGCTGTCCTTTTAACATCCATAAGACTTGAAAAAGAACTTTCAACAGAAGCACATCAGGTTAAAGTCACTACTGAGAGCAGTTATTAGTTTTAAATCACCAAAGGATCGATTTACAGTTTTTAGATTACAGAGAGAGAGACTAATACCCCTTCTGGCTGTGACTGAAGCTATCCAGCTCTGAAAATGAACTAAAGCACACCCTGCAACAAACAGCCTAAAACGAAAGTAAAAAGCTGACAGACAGCCCAGCTCCCCACACACTCTGACATCACTGATAAACACCCATTTCTTAAAGGTATATTTCTTAAACACTCATTTCTTAAAGGTACTCTCACATGACACTACAGTAATTTGGAAACAGGTGCCAAGGCCGAAAACAATAACTCTCAACCTCATATGGTAGCTTCATACATGGTGCTTGTAGCAAAGCCTTCCTCTCACCCTTCACAGCCATCAGCATTGGTGCACCAAATGAAGACACTTTCACCTAAATGATTGTTTCCTATGTGTCCATCATTTCTTGTAGTTGGAACGTTGTGAACAAGCTTACTGGTTAGTATATCTCAACTATGACTCAGTTAGCAGCACTTTCCCCTCTGAGTCATAAGGTTCAAGTTCCATTCAGGGCTTGAGCATAGAAATCAAAACTGACAGTCCAGTAGAGCACTGAGGGAGTGCTGCTTGTCAGAGGTGCCACCTTTTGGATGAGACATTCGCTCAAGGCTTCATCTGCCCCCTCGGATGGATATAAAAGATCCCATTGCAGAATTTTGAATAAGAACAGCTGTCCCTAGTTATCCCTCAATCAACATTACAAAAGCAAGTTATCTCACTTTTATCACTTTGCTGTTTGTTGTAGCTTGTTGTATGCAAGTGGCCTCCTTTTTTCCTAAATTACCTTCATTGACTAAAGCACTTTGAGTCAACGTTCATGAAAAATGCTATATAAAATCAAGTCTGTCTTTCTTTAATTAACGGATGATTTCCTCTGGCGGTACATTTCCACAAGCATTTGGTGCTTTCTGCAAAATTCTAGGAGTGTTGTAGCAGTGCTGAGGAATATTTTTGCTGTCTTTAACAGTGCACGGTGAAATTATTGGCTTGCTGCTGCTTTCAGGGCAACGAGGTGTCTCTCCATTGCAACTGATCTGGATCCTGACACTGTTGCGGCAGCAACAAGTGAGTGTGCATCTCAAAAAGGAGCCCCAAAGCACAGCTTAGCAGTCCTCCCACACTTCCTCATGCCCTTCTCAGACAGAACCGATCTTACTTTTGGAGTTGTGGAATGCCATTTGTCTGGGACTTCAAGGTTGTGTTGATTTGAGGACCTCCTCAACCAAGACAGCCTTCGACACCATCCCGCAACACGCTACCTGCCACCATCTCAGCACAACCCCAGATCACCGTGAGGTCAAAAAGGTAATCCAACAACAAGGCGTCTGCCGCATAGTGACTCCCCGCAGAAGTATTAAAATGCGGTGGAGATGCACTCTTGACAAGAATTCACAATTCTGGAAGCAAGAGAGCATGCCACATGATCTCAGAGATGTCTTAATTGTGACCATCTTCAAGAAAGGAGGCAGGTCCGACTGCGGAAATCACAGAGGGATTTCCCTCCTCGCTGCCACGGGAAAAGTCTTCACGAAAATACTCCTCAACTGCTTTCTCCCAGTCGCTGAAGAGCTCCTCCCTGAGTCTCAGTGTGGCTTCCGGCCATCAAGCGGCTCAATGGGCATGATCTTCAGCGCATGACAAATTCAGGAAAGGCGCAGCAAGCAACATTAACCTCTACATGGCCTTCTTTGATCTCCAAAAGCCTTCGACCTTGACAACCATGAGGGATTGTGGAGTATCCTCATCAAATTTGGCTGCTCGCAGAAACTTGTCACCATCCTTCGTCTGCTCCACAATGACATGCCGAGATCCTCACCAACAAACCCACCCCAGACCCAATACCTGCACATATCAAAATCAAACAAGGCTGCATTATCGCACCAATGCCCTTCTCCATCTTCCTCTCAGCAACACTCCACCCTATCATCCTGAAGCTCCCTGCTGGAGTGGAGCTAACCTACTGTTCAACCTCTGACGCCTCCAGGCCAGAGCCAAGACCACTCCAACCTCTGTCATTGAGCTGCAGTACGCAGACAACGCCCTTGTGTGTGTGTGCATATTCAGAGGCCGAGCTACAAACCATCATCGACACATTCATCAAGGCATATGAGAGAATGAGCCTCAGACTAAACATCCGGAAAACAAATGTACTCTACCCGCCCACTCCTGCACACAAAACTGCCCTCCAACCATCAAAATCCACAGTGCGCCCTTGGACAATGTGGACCATTTCCCATACCTTGGGAGTCTCCTCTCGGTGCGAGCAGACATTTTGTTTTTGAAAAATATTGTTATTCAAATTTTCACATTTTACCAATTAAACTTATCACATACATAACAATTACAAAATGCAACCAATCCAAAATAAAACAAAACCCCAGGCTTCTCGCCGTACCCCCTAGCAGTTGGCAGCAACCAGTACCCCAAAATGCAATACAAACAAACTCCATCCCTTGTGGAACCACTCACTCGCACCCCCCCCCCCCCCCCCCCCCCCGAGCAAATTTCACCTTCTCCAAATACAAGAATTCCATTGGATCCCCCAGCCATGCCAAGGCACAGGATGGAGAAGCTGATCTTCACCCCAACAGAACCCGCCTGCAAGCGATCAGTGAGGCGAAGACTAAAACGTCTGTCCCTGCACCCGCCTTCAACTCCAGCAAGTCTGACACTCTGAATATGGCCCACATGGGACATGTAGAATTGCCGACTTGGTGCTGAAGAATTACACCCAAAACATCTCCAACCGGGCAGGACCAGAACATGTGAACGTGATTGCTGGGCCTCTCCCACACCACTCTCAAATATCCTCCATCCCTTCAAACAACTGGCTCATACCTCGGCCTTATTAGGTGCGCTCTGTGCACTATCTTTCTCTGTATCAACCCCAGCCTCGCAGAATGTTGAGACATTCACCCTCTGCAGCACCTCACACCACAGTCCCTCTTCCAGCGCTATCTTCCCATTTGGCCTTAAGCCCCTCCAGAGACGCCCTAGCCGCCTCCAAAATCATCTCATAAATAGCCCCCCCCCCCCCCGTCCTCCCCCAAACCCCATCACCGACAATACCCCCTCCAGAACAACGAGGAGGGCGGTACTACCAGAAAGGTCGGACAGACCTTCTTCACAAAATCCTGCACCTGCATGGACCTGAAGTCCTCCCCTCATGGCACCCCAAACTTCACCCCCAACTCCTCCGGACTCTCAAACCGTCCTTCTAAGAACAGATCCTTTATTTGCACCACCCATCGCTCCTCCCATCCCTGAAACCTCACATCTATCCTCCCACGATGCGAGCAGACATTGACAACAAAATCCAACTTCAACGCCAATGCGCCACTGCAGTCTTTGACCGCCTGAGGAGTAGAGTATTCGAAGACCGAGACCTCAAGCCCAGCACCAAGCTCATGGTCTGCAGAGCAGCCATGGTCCCCGCCCTCCTGTATAAATCAGAAATATGGACAATGTACAGCAGACACATCAAATCTTGGAGAAGAATCACCAACGCTGCCTCCACAAAATCCTGCAAATCCACAGGCAGGATAGACGTACCAACATGAGCGTCCTCTCCCAGGCCAATATCCCAAGTATCGAGGCACTGGTCACGCTCAACCAGCTGCGATGGGTGGGCCACATTGTCCGCATGCCTGATACAAGACTCCCAAAACAAATGCTCTACCCCAAACTCCGCAATGGCAAGCAATCACTAGGAGGGCAAAAGAAACACCTCAAGGGCACTCTGAAAGCCCCCCTAAATAATTGCAACATCCCAACCGACACATGGGAATTGCTTGACTTAGAATGCAATAACTGGAGAAAATAGCATCCATGAAGGCGCCAATCACCTCGAGCATCTCGGGGTAGAGCATATGGAGGCCAAACTTAAGCAGCGGAAGGAGAGCACAGAATTCTGAGCACCCCACCCACTCACCTCATCAAAGCACCACCTGCCAAATCTGTGGCAGAGTCTGCGGATCCAGGATCGGACTATTCAACTACCACAGAACACACCTCTCTGGAGTGGAAGCAAGGAATGGAAGCTGAGGGACTGCCCAAGAAGAAGAAGCTTCTCCTTTATTACAGGGCAGAGTTTGACCCTCTCTCACTGTCTGCATGCCTCTGATTTAGCTGGAGCCTCACTGTGTGCGGGTTGAAATGCCACCTGTTATTCTCTAGCCTCCCCCACTAATATTGGATCCTGTTGTTGTGGTGGTGGATATTCCACCCCCCCCCCAACAATCATATCACCAGCAAAGCATCCAATGGCCCATGTGCACCTCTGCACCGTTACACACAGAGGTGACAAAACTCTGTGAGAGCTTCACATACCGAATCATGTCTCACGCATGTGCAGGCTGCAGATGCCCCCATTGACCATCACCATTCCCTTTGCAGGCCAGTACAGAGGCCATCAAGCCCAAGGACATCGACTGTAGGATAGCCCTGCAAGCCATGCTGTGCATTTGTCCTGTGGAACACACAGCCCTTGCCCTCCCTGCAGCTGGGGCACACCATGCTCCCAAAGATTGTCCCTGCTGCTCTTCTGCACTGCCTGCTATGTTTAACTTCAGACCGTGAGGTCCACGTAGCCCCTGGATTGCCTTTTATCTGTGTCTCCCTCCCACTTCGCAGGAGGAATGTTTGCACTCTGTGACTCCTGCCTGCCTGCCAGCACCTAAACTAAAATGGCAACCTTGACTTGGTTCCCGTTTCCCGAGAGGACTAAGGATAACAGTGATCCTCCGAAACCACTTCAGCCCTGACTTCTGAGTGCTTGTCCGAACCATCCCAAATGTGCCACAGTAACAAGCCGCCACCCCATATTCTGGATTCTGCATGCATCCCCTGCCAGTAAACGATGTGGTATCCCTCTGACTCCTTTGTTTGTCAAAGTTCAGAGGTGGCGTGGGGTGGAAAATTAAAATGACAGGTGATTGAAAACTCAGGGTAACGTTTGTGGCCTGCGTTTGGACTTCCCAATGTACAGCAGACCACGTTGAGATCAGCGAACACAGTATACTAAATTGAAAGAATTATACGTAAATTGCTGTTTCACCTTTGTTTGGATTGTTTGGAGCGCTAGATGATGGAAAGGGAGGACATAAAAGGACAGGTGCTGTATTTTGACCAAGGTATTGCAGAAGGAGTGGTCTCTTCAGAATGTTGAATGGAGTGGGAAAGATAGGTTTGATGCTGGCACCATCTTGCAGCTTGTGGAAATGGTGGAGGGCGACCTGCTGAATACGGAGGCTGGTGTAATGGAAGGTAGAGATGAAGAGAACCTAATTGTGGTTCTGGGAGGAAGAGCAAGGGTTGAGAGCAGAAGTGCAGGAAGTGGAATAGACACAGTTGAGAGTCCTGTCAAACATGGTGGAGGAGAATTGTTGGTTGAGAAAATGGGAAGATATATCAGAAACACTGTTGTGGAAGGAACTATCAGAATATATATGATGGAGGCAAGGTGGGAGTGCTGTCGAGGTAACTGGGAGTCGCTGGGCTTATAATGGAGTTTGGTCAATGTCTATCCCCAGAATTTAAAAAAATTCTTTTTTCAGATGTTGCCCATCGCTAATTGCCCTTGAGAACGTGGTAGTGAGCTACAGTCCATCTGTGCTTTTAGGAAGGGAGTTCCAAAATTTTGACCCATGGCAGTGAAGGGATAGTGATATAGTTCTAAGTCGGGATGATTTATGGTTTGTGGAGGAACATTCAGGTGGTCATGTTTCCATGTGTCCTTGCCCTAGGTGGCAGAGGTTCGGATTTGCGGGGGTAGGAGGGACATGGATATGAAGGCGACAGAACAGCTTATCATTGTGTTGAGCTCAAAATTCATTTGAGGATGAAAGCAGTGAAGCTTTTCCTGACACCTGATCATTACCATCAACTTCCTGAAGGTTACCATTGACCAGAAACTGAACTGGACTAGCCAAATAAATACTGTGGCTACAAGAGGAGGTTAGAGACTGGGAATTCTGCAGCATGTAACTCGCCTCCTTCATCCCCAAAGCCAGTCCACATCTCAAGATACAAGTTAGGAATGTAATCGAATACTCTCTGCTTGCCTGGATGAGTGCAGTTCCAACAACACTCAAGAAGCTCGACACCAAAGAGGAGAAAGCTGCCTGCTTGATTGGCACCCATTCCACAAACATTTACTCTCTCCACCACCAACACACAGTGCAGTGTGTACCATCTACAAGATACACTGCAGGAACTTACTAAGGCTACAACCTACACCCTCTACCACCTAGAAGGACAGGGGCAACAGATGCATGGTTACCTCACCATCTGCAGGTTCCCCATACCCATCACCCTATCACCCTGACTTAGAAATATATCGCTGTTCCTTCACTGTCACAGGGTCAAACTCATGGTGCTCCCTTCCTAACAGCACTGTGGGTGTACCTACAATGCATGGACTGCAGTGGGTCAAGAAGATGGCTCACCACCATCCTTTCAAGGGCAATTAGGGATGGGCAATAAATGCTGGCCTAGCCAGCAATGTACACATTCTGTGAGATAATAAATATTTAAATATCAATTAAGGTCAGAGAGGTAGAGACCTAAGGGTTTAGTGAAAGCGTGGGGATGTGGGGGAAGACCTTCAATTGCGTGTTATGTGGAATGTGAGGGGATTAAATGGGTCAGTTAAAAGGTCCCGGGTGTTTGCCCATCTAAAGAGTTTGAAGGCGGACCTGGTCTTCTTGCAGGAGGCACACCTGATAGGTCAAGCCCCAAATACATTACAGCATCGGGTTGGCTAAGGAATAGCGAGTTTTCATGGAACAGATGGGAGGAGAGAGGGTTGGACCTTCGGAGCTTTAGGTACCAGAGAAGGAGTTTTCCTTCTTTTCACATGTGTGCAACGGATCTACTGCCGTATTGATTTCCTAGTAGTGGTTATTAATTATTACTCTCTGGGGTTGTAGGGGCGGGGTAATCGGCAATAGAAATATCAGATCACCCCCCCACATGGATATGCGGTTGGAGACGGGCTGCTTTGAGAGACCCCTCTGGCGATTGGACACGGACTGCTTGCGAACGAGGGGTATTGTGAGAGGATAACCTCCGCATTTGGAAATTACGAGGATTTTAGTAAGAAGGAAGAGGTTTCACCTTCCACGTTTTGGGAAGCTCTGAAGGCAGAGGTCTAGAGGGGGGGGGGGTGAGCATGAATTTAAGATCCATAGGGATAAGGCTGGTAAGGCAGAGGTTGCTGGATTCCATCCTCGAGTGGACCATCAATACTCTGCTGCCCCAACGGCGGAGCTGTTAACGGAAAGGAAGAAGCTGCAGATGGAGTTTGAGTTGGTGTCGACGGGGAAGACGGCGAACCAACTTTGCCGTTCAAGAGGGACATTTTGTGAGTATGGTGAGAAGGATGGCTGTTTATTTGCTCACTAGTTGAGGCGGCAGACAGCCTCGTGGGAGATAGTTCAGGTTAAGGACTTGGAGGGGAGGGTTGTTTTCTGCGCCAGCGAATTTCAATAGAGCATTTGAGATCTTTTACTGGGGCCTATACAAGTCTGAGCCTCCGGTGGAAGACTTGACTATGGTACAGTTTCTGGATGGGCAGATTTTCTCGGAAGTGGAAAGGGAAAGAAGGCAGGAGCTGGAGCTGCCACTTGGGTTGGGGGAAATTATGAAATGTATTTGTTCGGGGAAGGCAGCAGGCCCGGATGGATTCCCTATGGAATTTTATAAACAATTTGCGATTGTGTTGGGACCACACCTGTTGGACATGTTTAATGATCCTCTGTTCCAGTGGGTGTTACTGGCCACACTGACGCAGACATCAATCTCCATAATCTTGAAAAAGGATAAAGATTCCAAGGAGTGTGTCATGTAGACCCATCTCTCTGTTGAATGTAGATGCAAAGTTGGCTACAGTGCTGGCAATCTATTTGGAGGGGTGCCTGCTAGGGGTAATTTCTGAGGATCAGATGGGTTTTGTTAAGGGTTAGCAGTTGTTGGCCAACATTAGGAGGCTGCTGAATGTGGTCCTGTCACCCTTGTAGGGGGTCAGTCCAGAGGTAATCATCTCCAATGACACAGAAAAAGCATTCGACCGGGAGGAGTGAGGGCACCTTTTTGAGGTATTGGGGTGATTTGGCTTTGGACCTAAATTCATTTTGTGGATTAGGCTTTTGGTTAGGGCAACCACTGCGAGCGTTCATGCCCATGGACTGAATTCGGGGTGCTTTCAGTTATATAGGGGTAAAGGGCAGGGAGATTAACTTCCCCTTTTACTGTTTACTTTGGCGATTGAGACATTGGCCATTGCACTTAGTTCGTCGGCTGGGTGGAAGGGTACACAGAGAGAGGGGAGTTAGGGAGCATGGGGTATCCCTGTATGCAGACGATCTGTTGTTAAATGTCACAGATCCTCTCTAATTTGGGGAGGATAATGGAGGTGCTTTTTAAAATATATATATTTTTATTCTCCATTTTCACATTTTCCTTCACAATTTACACCCCACCCACAAACAGTAAACGGTAACAAATGTGAAATCAATCCCCTTAACAATACCAACGATCCTATCCTCCCACCACCCCAAACAACGGCCCACCTGTCAATATATGCATCCAATAAAACACACCCTCCCACGGTGGAAACAAAAGAGAAAAAGAAAAAGGAGTCCGGGACCACCCATGGGCACCATTAACCCCCCCCCACTCAACGCCATCCAACCTCTGAAAGAGTACCGTACATGATACCCAAGAGCTGTACACCCCCCCCCCCCCCCCCCCCCCCAGTCTCCAACTCCTCCCGTCCACTGCCTCTTGTAAAACTCCTCCCCCCAACCTCGTTTCCTTCCCCCCAACTTTCCACCCCGCATAGAGCACCAGGCTCCGATGGCCGCAGCCCCACCCCCACCTCACTCCCGTTCACTGACCGGCTTAAACCGGCCAGCGTGGAGGCCCCCGCCCAGGTCCCTTTCCCCCGTGCCCGGCCCTAGGAAAGCCCAGAAATCCCCTCTTAGCACACAAACCCCATATATCCACTTACACCCCAAAGAGCCCTCCTTTCGAGTGAAAGTCCCGTCCCTTCCCTTGTCCAAATATATGCAACATTGGCTCCTTTAGCCTCTACACCCGCACACAGTGATACAAAAAAAAAGAAGAAAATACAGTCATGAGGTTACATCGGCACATGGCCATTTCTCAATTTCTCAGTTCTGCCACAGTCCTTCTGCTTTCGCAAACTCCTCCGCTGCTTCCGCCGTTCCAAAATAAAAGTCCCTGAGCTTGTAAGTCACCCTCAGCTTCGCTGGATATACAATGCCGCACTGCACCTTGCTAATGTACAGTGCCCTCTTCACCCCGTTGAAGATAGCCCGCCTCCTCGCCAGCTCCACCGTAAAGTCCTGGTATACACGTATACCAGCTCCAGCCCACGGCACCACCCGCTTCTGCTTGGCCCAGCTCAGGACCTTCTCCTTCACACTGTACCTAGGGAAGCACAGAGTCACTACCCTTGGCGGGTCACTCGCCATTGGTACAGGTCTCCACGACCGATGAGCCCGATCCAGTTCATATCGGGAGGGATCCTCCCCCTCCCCCAATAGTTTTGCCAGCATCGCGGCAAAATACTCAATCGGCCTCAGTCCTTCAACGCCTTCGGGCAGCCCCACAATCCTCAAATTCTGTCGCCTGGATCTGTTTTCCAGGTCTTCCATTTTTCCTCGCAGATCCTTGTTAGTATCCATCACCTTCCGCATCTCTTTCCCCATCGAGGCAAGTTGATCACCGTGCTGCAATAATGTCTCCTCCACTTCCTTCAGCGCCTCCCCTTGCTCTCGCACCTCCGCCACTGCGCTCGCCACCGCCGTCATCACCGGGGAAATCGCCTCCTCCACCAGCGCACTCAAAACCTCTCTCATCTCCTTCCTCATTGTCTCCATGTATCTTGTAAACTGCCTTTCGACTTCCGCAGCCATCACCTTAGTTATTTCTTCAGCCGTAAGCAATGCGGCCTCCCCTGGTGCTCCAGCCTCCATTTTCCTTGGTGACCCCACGGTGACCTTTCCACTCCCCGACAGACCATCAGCTCATTTCTTTACGGACGATTCTTTGCTTACCCTCGACATTTTTCTTCACTGTGCCTTCACTGTTTCTTCCTGCTTTTGCTGCCTCCGTGGACCCTGGGACTGGGCTTAAAGCCCCGAAAATGCCGTTCCCGAACGGGAGCCCTCCATTGTGTGGCCGCCTCCCGCCCGCCATCACCGGAAGTGATAATGGAGGTGCTTAAGATGTTTGATTTCTTCTCAGGATATAGATTGAACGTGGGCAAGAGCGAGGATTTTCCGGTCAACTCTCCGAGGATGGGAACAGATCAGGAGAGGCTACCGTTTCGGCTGGCCAGGTCTAGTTTTACGTATCTAGGAACATGGCTGGCTCATGATTGGGCCTCGTTGCATAAATTGAACCTGGCCAGTCTGGTAGAGGGGGTGAAGGCAGACCTGAAGAGGTGGGATACTCTTTCATTGTCTTTGGCAGGAAGGGAGCAGGTGGTTAAGATTAATATTCTTCTTGTTTGTGTTTCAATGTCTCCCAGTCTCTCTTCCTAAGTCTATTTTTAGTCGGGTCAACAAGTTCATTTTGACTTTTTTTGGCTGGATAAGACCCCCCCCCCCCCCCTTAGAGTTGAGCCGTGCCCTCTGGTGACGATCTTCCGAGTGTCAGACTTGCCGGGAATGCAGGAGGGGAAGGAAGACTGATGTCTTGGCCGTTGCCTCTCTAATAGCCTGGAGGTGAGTCTTGCTCGGATGGAGGGCACTGGCACCGCCTAAGACGTCGGCATGACTGGAGGATTTGTCGGAATCCCTGCATCTGGAAAAAAATTAAGTACACCATTGGTGGATCGGAGGAGGTGTTCTGCTCAAGGCGGATGCTATTAATTACCTTCTTTAAGGAGCTGGTTGTCATCAGCAAATAGAGGGGGTGGGAAGGCAGAGGGGCTGGGATGGTGAGGGTTCTGGGCTAATCTGGGTTAGTTAGGGTTGTGTTGGGGGATATTTTTATAAAAGTTGTATAAATTTGCTAGTTTATTCTGTATGTGTTAATGGAAACATTTTTCTGAATAGAAATATTTATATAAAAATAAATTTCTCTCCAGATCTTTTGACACTTTGTCAAAAAGAAAAGTGGGCGAGTGTATTTTGCGCCGTCATTCTTAAGGGACAGGAACTAAAGATGTCAGCAGGCATGGCTCTACAGAGATTGGTGTGCCATTTTTAAAGGGTGCCCCGAATTAAAAGAGAAAGTGAAAGACATGCCCAACAACATCGTCGGCATAGGGGCTTTATTCTCCCCACCATCACCGACATTGGGGCTTCATCACCACCCTCCCCGGAGGCTCTGCCACTGGCCCCGCAGTGCCAGCACACTGCCCAGCCGTGTCCCTCACCAGCCGGGGACTATACTCACCACCAAACTCCTGGCGTGATCATCACGACTAGTTTCCGTTTTTGGAAACCACACTGGTTCCTGCCGGTGTCAATATCTCGTGTCCCTGGAAGCAACAGCGTTAAGTCGTTTAAGCATATCTAAATGAATTGAAATTATGATAATTGTGGGGGAGGGGGGACGCATGGAGGGGACCTGATTATGTCAGCAAGGAGGGCTCGGGAACATCACGTTCTGAGTTCTCGCTGGCGCAAGTCCCATTTCTAGCTTCTCGCAAGTGTTAGCGGCCATTACGGGATTTGCGCTTGAATGGGCCTGTAAAATCACAGTCATCAACTCTGTTTCTCCCTCCACAGACACTGCCTGAACTGCTGAATAGTTACCTTATCTTCATTTTTATTTTATATTTCATTCTCTCTTGCCAGAGGCAAGCAGGCGGAGTGAGAATGAGGTTTCACTGAGTTTCAGGCTTTCCATGCGATAGGTTGTCAATGACATTGCTTTGTGGACAGTGCATGTTAACTCTTGTCCTCAGGTTTAGATGAGATGTACGAGGCAAGTTTTTACACAGAGGGTAGTGGGTGCCTGGAATTCAATGCAGGAGGAGGTGGTGGAAGCACGGACGTTAGTGACGTTTAAGGGGCATCTTGACAAATACATGAATAGGATGGGAATAGAGGGATACGGACACAGGAAGTGTAGAAGATTTTAGTTTAGACGGGCAGCATGGTCGGCGCAGGCTTGGAGGGCCGAAGGGCCTGTTCCTGTGCTGTACTTTTCTTTGTTCTTTGTTCTACCATGTACAGGAACTGAAAGGAATTTCACTCCCTCTGCAGTCAGTTGGTGTGTGACCATAAGCGTAGTACCCTGGCAACAGTGCCTTCATTGTGTGGCGACCTGCTGCATCATCTGCATTTGAGTTACCACGGCAAACCAAAGGGTGGCTACTAGGTGACAAGGGCTATCTGATGATGACATGGCTCATGATTCTGGTTCGCAGTCCTTGCACACTAATGCAACAAACACAATGGAGACCATGCTGCTGCAAGGAATGTAGTAGCAGATCATTGCCGTGCTGAAACAATTATTCTGCTGCCTGAACTGTTCTTGAGAACCCCTGCAGTAATTGGGTGAGTGGCTCTCATGGATTATGGTGAACTGCTGCATGTTGTGCACTGTCACTATCATGATGGGACAATCTTGATCTCCAGCTATCAGGCAACCAGCCGAAGAGGAAGAAGAAGGGAGGCAACAACCTTGACAACTCCTTTCTGCAGAGGCTGTATGTGAATAAATTCATGAATACCAATAACTGCAACCATAATTCTTCATTCACCGATGGTACTACACTCCTTCCCTTCCCCCTATTCCTGACTATCACATTGACATTTTGGTAATAATGCAAAGATAAAAGCCAACATAAAATAAACATTCCAAAGCAGATTTATGGATGAAATTATGCAATATGGTGTACAAATTAATCATCCTTGTGATTTCCTTAGAGCCAAGGAGGATTAGATAGCTATGAGGATACTGCCATATTTCAGTTATTTACCCCACTGGGGGCCAAAGGCTTATCAATGGTTGTTTCAGTAATCCCGTCAATGCCATCTTCTCCACCAGAGGTTAGCACATTCAGTTGCACTTATCCCCTTCTGATTAGCTCCTGCTATCCCCAATTGTGTGCCACTTTGTCCTGAAAGAGAGAGGTAAGTCTGTCAAAGTGTTATGCAAGAGGTTTTGACAAAGGGTCACCTGGACTCGAAACGTTAGCTCTTTTCTCTCCCTACAGATGCTGCCAGACCTACTGAGAATTTCCAGCATTTTCTCTTTGGTAAAGGGGGTGGCACGCGGCGCTGAGGACCCTGGTTCGAATCCCAGCCCTGGGTCACAAGTCTGTGTGGAGTTTGCACATTCCCCCTGTGTCTGCATGTGTTTCACCCCCACAACCCAAAGATATGCAGGTTAGGTGGATTGGCCACGCTAAATTGTCCCTTAATTGGAAAAAAATAATTGGGTACTCTATATTTTTCTCTCCCTACAGATGCTGCCAGACCTGCTGAGATTTTCCACCATTTTCTCTCAAAGTGTTATGCAATCTGTTTGCTGATGTGACTGTCACAATTAAATAGCTGGCAGAGTGTGCGGTTGTGGGTGTGAGATTTGCAGCAACATATCAGTATGTGAGGGTGCAGCAGAACAGATGAATGTCAGGTATGAGCCCTGACAATAGAGATTGCTGAGGGTGTGGTGGATTCAAGTGTGTCTGAGACTAATGATGCAGTTAATAGGATATGACGCGTGACGACGTATTCATTGACCTTTACCACTCATGTGAGGTCATTGAACATCTTACAGCATTGAATCGAGGTCCTTGTTGTTTGACTCCTGTATTTAACTCCAATAGCTATTTGTTTCCAAAGGCGTTTTATAGAAACATAGAAGCAGGAGGTGGCCATTCGGCCCTTTGAGCCTGCTCCACCATTTGTTATGATCATGGCTGATCATCCAACTCAACAGCCTAATCCCGCTTTCCCCCCATATTCTTTGATTCCCTTTGCTCTAAGTGCTATACCTAACTGCTTCTTGAAAACTACAATGCTTTGGCCTCAACTACTTCCTGTAGTAACGTGTTCCACAGGCTCACCACTCTCTGGGTGAAGAAAGTTCTCCTCACCTCTGTCCTAAATGGTCTACCCCGTATCCTTAGACTGTGACCTCTGGTTCTGGACTCATCCACCAGTAGGAACATCCTTCCTGCATCTACCCTGTCCATTCCTGTTAGAATTTTATAGGTTTCTATGAGATCCCCCCTCATTCTTCTGAACTCCAGCGAATACAATGCTAACCGATTCAATCTCTCCTTATATGTCAGTACCGCCATCCCAGGAATCAGTCTGGTAAGCCTTCACTGCACTCCCTGTAACGCAAGAACATCCTTCCTCAGATATGGAGACCAAAACTGCACACAATATTTCAGATGTGGCCTCACCAAGGCCCTGAATAATTGCAGCAAAACATCCCTGCTCCTGTACTCGAATCCTCACGCAATGAAGGGCAGCATACCATTTTGCCTTCTTTACCACCTACTATACCTGCATGCTGATCCTCAGTGACTGGTGTGCGAGGACACCCAGGTCTCGTTGCACATTCCCCTCTCCTAATTTATGGCCATTCAGAAAATAATCTATCTTCTCGTTTTTTCTCCCAAAGTGGATAACCTCGCATTTATACAAATTATACTGCATCTGCCATTCATTTGCTCACTCACTCAACTTGTCCAAACCACACTGAAGAATCTCTGCATCCTCCTCACAGCTCACCCTTCCACCCAACTTGGTGGCATCAGTAAATTTGGAGATATTACATTTAGTTCCCTCATCTAAATCATTAACATATATTGCAAATAGCTGGGGTCCTAGCACCAATCCTGCGATACCCCACTAGTCACTGCCTGCCAATTCGAAAAAGACCCCTTAATTCCTACTCTTTGTTTCCTATCTGCCAACCAGTTTTCTATCCATCTCAATACAGTACCCTTAATCCCATGTTTTACACGCTAATCTCTAATTCAGGACTTTGTCAAAAACCTTCTTCTGAAAGTTCAAATATACCACATCCACTGGCTTCCCCTTGTCAACTCTACTAGTTACATCCTCGAAGATTTCCAGTAGATTTGTCAAGCATGATTTCCACTTCATAAATCCATGCTGACTCTCTGATCCTGCCATTGTTTTCTAAATGCTATGCTATAAAATCTTTGATAATGGATTCTAGAATTTTCCCCACTGCTGACATCAGGCTTGCTGGTCTATAATTTCCTTTTCTCTCTCTATCTCCCTTTTTAAATAGTGGAGTTACATTAACTACCTGCCAATCTGCAGGTACTGTTCCAGAGTCTATAGAATCCAGGAAGATGACCATCAATGCATCCACTATTTCTAGAGCCACTTCCTTAAGTACTCTGGGATGTAGATTATCAGGCTCTGGGGATTTATCTGCCTTCAATCCCATCAATGTCCCAACACCATTTCTCTACTAATATTGATCTCCTTCAGTTCCTCCTTTTCACTAAACTCTGTGTTCCCCAACATTTCTAGTAACTGATTTGTGAAGACAGAACCAAAATATGTGTTTAGTTGCTCAGCCATTTCTTTGTCCCCTATTATACATTCCCCTGTTACTACCTGTAGTGGACCTACATTTGTCTTCATCAATCTTTTTCTCTTTACATACCTATAGAAACCTTTACAGTCAGTTTTTATGTTCCTTGCAAGCTTACTCTCGTACTCTATTTTCCTCTTCTTAATCAATCCCTTGGTCCTTCTTTGCTGAATTCTAAACTGCTCCCAATCCCCAGACCTGTTGTCTTTCTTGGCCAATTTGTATGCTTCATCCTTGGATCGAATACTATCTCTAATTTCCCTTGTAAGCCAAGGATTGGCCAACTTTCCCATTTTACTTTTGTGCCAGACAGGAATGAACAGTTGCTGTAGTTCCCCCTGCGCTCCTTGAATGTTTGCCATTGCCTGTCCACTGTCATCCCTTTAAGTAACGTTCCCCAATCGATTAAAGCCAACTCATGCCTCATACCATCATAGTTTCTTTTATGAAGATTCAGGGGCGAAATTCTCCGTTATCGGCGCCAAAAACGGCGCAAATCCGACTTTCATCATGCCGCCCAAAACGTCTCAAAGTCTCCGGCCCGGAATGGGCCCGCAGCGACGTGACGGGATCCGAGCTTGCTCACGTGCTTCACGCCGTGCGGCGTCATACACGCCGCACGGCGTGACGGCTCATCAGGACGCGCTGCTCCCCCCCACCTGACCGTAACACCCGACCACAACACCCGACCGCAACACCCGACCGGAACACCCCACCGGATGGCCGCCCGCCGCTCAGCCCCGAGGTTCCAGTCACGGGATGTGGAGGCGCTCCTGGACGCAGTGGAGCAGAGGAGGGAGGCCCTGTATCCCGGACACGGCCGCAGAGTTGCCCCACGCCACAGCCAGCGTCTGTGGAGGGAGGTGGCAGAGGCCGTCACCGCTGTGGCCCTGACACCACGGACAGGCACCCAGTGCCACAAGAAGGTGAACGACCTCGTCAGAGCAGCCAGGATGAGCCTCCCCCCCCCCCTCCCCCCCCTGCCCGATATCCATATACCGCATATCCCCCCTCCCCCATATCCCCCCTCCCCCATATCCCCCCCTCCCCCATATCCCCCCTCCCCCATATCCCCCCCTCCCCCATATCCCCCCCTCCCCCATATACCCCCTCCCCATATCCGCCTTTCCCCAAGTGAATCCAGCCCTAACCTTAACCTCTGCAATACACGCGCTACCGATGGCGTGCATTCATATACCTGTCTAACACTGTTGCCTTTTACCCCCCCGCCCCCGCCCCCCCCCCCCCCCCCCCAACCCCCCCCAACCCCCCACAGGAGAAACGCGCACACAACACCAGGGAGCATGTGAGGACTGGAGGAGGCCACTGACCGAACACGAGGAAAGGGCCCTGGAACTGGCTGGCGGACCTGAGGACCGGGAGGTTGCTGATGCAGAGGTCGGGGGCGTACTAGCAAGTGAGCCACCGACAGCTCGTCCCCATATCCCCCCTCCCCTATATCCCCCTCCCCCATATTACCTGATCACTGCCTGCGTGTCTAACCATGCATGCTTCATTGTGTATCGCAGGTGCAAACGTTGAGGCACCCATCCCCGCAGATGCAGACCGCCCGCATGATGCCCCTCGGAGACCACGGGAGACGGAGAGACCCGGACCCTCCGGCATGCGACGCCCGCAGGATGCCCCTCGGAGATCACGGGAGACGGAGAGACCCGGACCCTCCGGCATGCGACGCCCGCAGGATGTCCCTTGGAGAGCACTGGAGACGGAGAGACCTGGAGCAACAGGGAGATGACGCCCCCGTCTCGTGCGGGTGCGACGACGCAGGCGTGTGCCACCCAGCGACGAGAGGGGCAGCCACAGGCCCCCGTCACAGCCGAGCCAGGACACCACTCCCCAGGACACCACTCCCCAGGACACCACTCCCCAGGACACCACTACCCAGGACACCACTACCCAGGACACCCCTACCCGGGACAGCACTACCCAGGAAAACAAAATAACGGACAGTGACACAGAGTGGATGGGTGGAGACGAACCCCCACCCCAAAGTGCCATGAACTCAGAGTGGGACGAAGAGCACGACACAACGCCACTGCTGTCACCAACACCCTCCACCATCGCAGAAACACTCACCTCGGTTGGGCACTTTAGTGATGAGGCGTCTGGTACACTCACTGGTGCGCACAACACAGCCGTCCTGGTACAGCAGGTGGAGGTAGGAGCAGCAGAGGGGCCGGGCGGTCGGAGGGCAGCCCAGCCCAAGCGAACATCTGCCGCCCAGATGGATCCCGGGTTCCTGGAGTTACCACACCCACCCATAGATCCGATGCAACCACAGAACCGGAGACGAGCGAAGAGGGTGACGGCCGGCTTGCGGCGGCTGCAGTCGCAGGTGGAGGAGTCCACCCGCATCCAGGAGCTGGGAGTGGTGCCGGTCATGCGTGCCACCCAGGCCGACACCGCACAGGTGGCGTCCGCGGTGGAGGCAATGGGTGCGACGGTGTCAGACATGGGGAACGGTTTGCGAGGCTTGGGGCTTTCCGTGCAGGCGGCGTCTGTGGCCCAGGACATGGCTGCCCTCTCACAGGAGGCCATGAGCCAGTGCCAGCGCCAGATGGCAGAGGCGCTCAACGCCATGGCCCAGTCTCAGCTGTCCATAGCCCAGTCTCTGCAGGCCATGGCCCAGTCTCAGCAGGCCATGGCCCAGTCTCAGCAGACCATCGCTGAGGGCATCGGCGCCATTGGCCATGTGCGAGCCGGGGTAGCACAGTCACAGACAGGGTTTGCTAATCTCCTGAGCTCCATGGCTGCAAACCTGCAGACCCCTGTCGATACCAACATGGGTCTCCAGGACTGGCAGCGCCAAATGTCGGGGGGGGCGTCGGATGGCCAGTCCGTTCGCATCCCCCACCCATGTAGAGGCCTGGGGGCCATCGGGCACCCCGAGGGAGGAGGAGGTGCTGTGGTCCGTCCCGGGTCCCCCTGTAGGGGAGGTCCCGGAACACCGCGACACCCTTCCGTCCCAGGTGCATCCCCCCCTTCCGTCCCAGGTGCATCCCCCCCTTCCGTCCCAGGTGCATCGGGTGGGCAACGGGCAGGACAGGCTGGCAGCTCGCCATCCCAGTCGCCCGGGCCGCAGCCTGGCCCATCTAGGCCAGGACGCCCCAGGAAACGGCCGCCAAAGGGATCCCGTGTCAGAGGGCATCCAGTTCTGCTGTGCCGTCTGGGGAACCACGTAGACGTAGTCAAAGGGCCTGTAAGGCCAAACAATTAGACACTGAGTAAGTTGGCACGGGTGCAGGGCACAGATGAGTTTTAGGGGCTAGGGCACGTGCATGAACACGTTTGGTTATTAAAGTCAATGTTACACCTACAGAAGCTCCCTTTGTGCTCTGTCCAAAGCGTGCGGGGGTGTCATGTACGTTGAGTGCAAGTGTGTGTGTGTGAGGGGTGGTCTTACCTCAGCCCCAGGTGAGTCTGCCCCCTTCCCCCTTGGCCGCCATCAACATCCCCCCGGGCAGAGGACGGGACCATGCGCTGCAGTGTCACAGCCACATGCAGGGATGGTCCGGGTGGATGGTGGTACTGTGGCCATGGGTCAGACATAGTCCAACGATGTGGAGCCAGGAGCTCATCGCAGGGCGGGTTGTCATCATCCTCCATGGCCTGCGATAGACACGAATCCACCGGCAACTGTGTGAGCCCGGCCGTTGTGCCGCAGGTGGATCGGCAATGGGGGAGGTGGTGTGCATGTGGGTGGGGTGGGTGGGGTTGGGGAGGGGGGTGAGGGTGCTGGGTGGGTGGATGGGTGGGGGGTGTGGGTGGTCGGCTGTTGCCATGGTGTGCGGTCTGTGGCCATACTACCCGATTCCCACGCCCATCTAGTCAGTGAAGCGGGCGTCTTATCAGCCTGTCCCGTGCCCGCTGGGCCAGCCGGTAACGGTGGACAGCCACCCGCCTGTGTCTAGCCCGTCTGCCCTGACCATTGCCCCCATCCCCCTCATCTGGGGAGGACTGGGCCTCTTCCTGCTGCTCCTCCACTCCGCCCTCCTCTGCCTGCGGCACATCGCCCCTCTGCTGGGTTATATTGTGCACGACGCAGCACACCACAATGATGCGGCCGACCCTATCTGGCCTATACTGGAGGGCGCCCCCAGAGCGGTCCAGGCACCTGAAACGCATCTTCAGCACGCCAAAGCACCTCTCTATCACTCCCCTTGTCGCTACATGGGCACCATTGTAGCGGTTCTCCGCCTCATTGCGTGGCCTCCGTACCGGCGTCATCAGCCACGATCACAATGCGTAGCCCCTGTCGCCCAGCAACCAGCCCCTCAGCCGGGGATGGCGTCCCTCGTACATGCCGGTGATGGATGACCGCGACAACACGTATGAGTCGTGTACACTGCCCGGGTAACGGGCGCAGACGTGCAGGATCATCATGCGGTGGTCGCAGACCACCTGTATGTTCATCGAATAGGTCCCCTCCCTATTGGTGAACACGGCCCTGTTATCTGCAGGTAGCCGCACGGCGACGTGCATCCCATCAATCGCGCCCTGGACCATGGGGAACCCGGCCACGGCAGAGAAGCCCACGGCATCTTGGCTGGCCCGGTCCACAGGGAAGCGGATGTAGCGGTGCGCCATGGCATATAGGGCGTCTGTCACTGCCCGGATGCACCGGTGCACCGATGTCTGCGATATGCCGGACATGTCCCCACTCGGTGCCTGGAATGACCCCGTTGCATAAAAGTTCAGGGCCACCGTAACCTTGACGGACACGGGGAGAGGGTGTCCCCCGCCAGTGCCACGCGGTGACAGGTGTGCCAGCAGGTGGCAGATGTGTGCCACGGTTTCCCGCCTCATCCGGAGTCTCCTCCTGCATTCCCGGTCCGTGAGGTCCTGGTATGACTGCCGGGACCGGTACACACGGGGCCTCCGTTGCCATGGGGCAGCGACGTCCTCCTCCCCCTCCTCGTCCTGTCGGTCAGGTGTCCCTCCAGCCTGGGCGGCTGCCGCCTGCCCCTCTGCGGCAGCCTGCGCCGGCTCTCTGGCACGCTCCTCCTCCTCCTCATCCAGGGCAACATAGACATTAGCGGCTGCCGCCACGGTGGCCAACATCGCTGGCTGATCAGATAACATGACGGCCTGGTTGGGGGGGGGGGGGAACGACGACATGTCATCGTTGCCCATACCCCCTCCTCCCCCCAGCCAGGTGGCATGGACCGCATGGGTCCAACTGTTGGAGGCTGGCACCTGTCCAGGTGGACCAACTCACTTGCCCTCGCACCCCCCCTCCCCGGCACGGATCCCCCTCCCCGGCACGGACCCCCCCATCCCCTCCCCGGCACGGACCCCCCCATCCCCCTCCCCGGCACGGACCCCGTCCCCCCATCCCCCTCCCCGGCACGGACCCCGTCCCCCCATCCCCCTCCCCGGCACGGACCCCCCCCATCCCCCTCCCCGGCACAGACCCCCCCCAACCTCCTCCCCGGCACGGACCCCATCCTCCTCCCCGGCACGGACCCCATCCTCCTCCCCGGCACGGACCCCCCCCATCCCCCTCCCCGGCATGGACCCCCCCATCCCCCTCCCCGGCACGGACCCTGCCACCCCATCCCCCTCCCTGGCACGGACCCCCCCCATCCCCCGCCCCGGCACGGACCCCGTCCCCCCATCCCCCTCCCCGGCACGGACCCCCCCATCCTCCTCCCCGGCACGGACCCCATCCTCCTCCCCGGCATGGACCCCATCCTCCTCCCTGGCACTGACCCCATCCTCCTCCCCGGCATGGACCCCGTCCCCCCATCCCTCTCGCCGGCACTCAATCCCCCTCCCGGCACTCCCCCAGAGCCCAGCCCACTCTAACCACCCCCCCCGCCGCACACACACACACAAAACCCTAGACACACCTCTCCCCCACACATTCAGACTGCCGCCATGCCATCGCCTGTCCAGCGGCCAACCCCCCAGGCCGTCACCCACCTCCACGCTGGTCGGCGTAAACCTTGAGCACAGGTTGACGCCGATTAAAAGGAGGTTTGATTTACGCCGACGTGACCCGTCATCACGTCGACGGGACTTCGGCCCATCCGGACAGGAGAATATCGGCAGGCCCAAAATCGATGGCCTTGCGCCCACCCGTGCCATTCTCCGAGGTCTGCGGCGCCATTGACGCCCCGCCGACTTTTCTCCATTCGGAGACTTCGGCGGGTGGCAGGGGCGGAATTCACGGCGGCCAACGGCCATTCTCCGACCCACTGGGGGGTCGGAGAATCTCGCCCCTGGTCTCTAGTCTCGGAATCAACTGCTTTACTCTCCACTTTGATAAAAAATTCAATCATATTATGGTTGCTCGTCTCCAAGGGGTCTCGCACAACTAGATTTCCAATGATTCTGTTTTTGGGATTGGCTGTGTGCAAATTGACAGCTGCATTCCCTGTAGTAACGCAGCGACTGCATTCAATAAGTAATTTATTCACTGTAAAACACTTTAGAATGTCCTGAGATAGTGAAGGGAACTATAGATGTTATTTTATTATGGTAGTGGTATGTTACATATCACTTGAAGTCAGAGTTGCTGTGGGAACATGCACCTTTGCATGCATGTTGCTGTCTGGGGTTATGAATAGTGATGGTAGAGACCCCAACATTTAAAAAATAATATGGCTGACAGGAATCTCTGCCGCTCTTGTATTGGAAGGAATTGCAGGTTGATAATAGGCTTGTTTGGCCACAATATGAACTCATCTTCTTTGGCCTTCAGGTCCTGGGGAGAGACCCAAACCTGGAGCACTGGCTCAGTGACAGCAATGCTACCCACAGCACCACAAGACCATTCCTTTCTTTATACTGATTACAAATTTATTGTATTGTTGGGATTGCAGCTTGAATGCTTTTTGTGGTGCTTAATTGGACTGCTATTCATTTATTAGTTGGTTAGTATTCCTTTTATGTTTACATGGTGTTACAGGTAATGAAAAGACACATCAAGTTTCAGAATTTGAATATTAAATGTTAATTTACATGAAAACAATTCTATTATGTGCAAAAAACCTATTGGGTTTACCTTATATTATTGTAAGTGTGCGATGATGAGTCAACCAAAATACACCTATCTGAATTCACGTTTCACAGGACTAGGAGCAGTGTTTTCAAATTTGTGCTGAATTTATAACTCTCTGTGCAGGGTAATGTTTACAACTCCGTTTCTCCACTACCTTTCCAGTGTGCCTCACGCTCAATCTTCAGGGGCATCTTGAAATGGATGGAGAAAGATGAAAATGAAGATGTGAGGAGGAGAGGGAAGGAAGGATGGGGTTGAGGATTTGTTTGGAGAGGGAGGAGCTTGCACATTTTATGTTTTGTGGTTTGAATTTGCATCAGGGTTCGCATTTCTGTGCTATCATAAGGTTTGCGGTCATACTATCTTGCTCTATATCCCCAGCAGCTCACTGGGAGCAGTGTCTACTCCTGAGACCGCAAATGAAAGAAGTCGGTAGAGAAGCATACTTTCCTCCCAAACAGTTAAATGGGGTCTAGGATTGCCAGGCTGATAGTGCAGGCTCCAGGTTGGTAAGGGGGCAGTCGGTGAAGACAGACTGGCCATTACTCCTGGGAGGTCCCTCTTTGGGTCAACAGAAGCCTGAAAAGGCCCTGCCAAGCCCACAGGGAGGTACCCTGGGTTTTCTTGGCAGTCTTTTCACACAGCAAAGGATCTACCCACAGCTAGTAAAATGCAAGTGGGGATAGGACAAGCTCTTTATTTTTAAAAAATATTTGTATTCAGGTGTTTATATATATATATATACATTAAACACAACCAAAACCAAATCTCTATAACAAGTAAATAACATCCCCACAAATAGGTCCCCAAACTGTTCAATCTCTGCCCGCCGCCACCACCCAAACCCCACCCCCCTTCCCCCCCTGGTGCAAATCAATGATTCCTACAGATCGGTGGCCACACCGAGGCACCCTCCAACTTCAGGTGCTGCCGCCACTGTCCCCACACCCTCAGGGCAGCAACCACCACCTGGCCCGTGGAGTACCTAGCTGGCGAGAACGGCAGACTCTCCCCCCCCCCCCCATGTCCCCATTTCAACAGCACTTTCTTTATCTGTGGGGATTTCTCCGCCCACACAAACCCAAAAATCAAAGCATTAATTTTCCTGAAAAAGGCCGTTGGAATAAAGATCGGAAGATTCTAGAAAACAAGTAAGAACCTCAGGACTACCGTCATTTTTACGGTCTGCACCTGCCCCGCCAGCGACAACGGGAGAATGTCCCACCTCTTAAAATCCTCTTCATCTGCTCCACCAACCACGCCAATTTCAATTTGTGTAGTTGCACCCATCCCCGCGTCATGTAGATTCCCAACCTCCTCTCCTGCCCCCTTGCCTGGATCAGAAAGACCTCACTCTTCCCCATATTTAACTTGTATCCGGAAAACCGGTAGAATTCCTCTAAATTGTTCATAACCCCCCCCCCAATACCCCCCAGTGGATCCGATATATAAAGAAATAAATTGCCCGCCTATAGCGAGACCCTGTGCTCCACATGCACCCCCTCCGAAATATTCCTTTCCAACTCCTTGTCACTCTAAACGCCATGGCCAGTGGCTCTATTGCCAAGGCAAAAAGCAACGGGGAGATGGACATCCCTGCCTTGCCGCCTGATGTAGTCCAAAATACCCCAAACTCCCCCGATTCGTCCTTACACTCACTAGCGGTACCTTATACAGCAACCGGACCTATTCCACAAACCCCTGCCTGAACCCGAACCGTCCCAGTACTTCCCACAGATATTCCCATTCTACCCAATCAAAGCCTTCTCTGTGTCCACAGCGACTGCCACATTTTGTCCCTCCGAGGGCATCATCAATAAAGGCCTAATGTTAGCCGACAGATGCTTCCCCTTTACAAACCCTGTCTGGTCCTCCCCTATCACCCCCGGCACACAGTCCTCTATCCGCAAGGCCAAGATCATAGCCAACAATTTGGCGTCCACATTTAGCAGTGATATTGGGTGGTAGGACCCACACTGCTCCGGGTCCTTATCCTTTTTCAAAATTAAGGATATTGCAGCCTGCGATAATGTAGTGGGAAACTCCCCCTTCTCCCTCGTCTCATTGTATGCCCTTACCAACAGGGGCCCCAGATCCCCCAAAAACGTTTTATAAAATTCCACCGGAAACCCATCTGGGCCCGGGGCCTTCCCTCTCTGCATCACCCCCTTATGCTACATCACGTCCCCCAGTCCAATGGGTGACCCCAGTCCTCTACAAGATCCCCCACCACCTTGGGGAACTCCAACCCACCCAGAAATCGCCTCATTCCCTCTCCCCGGCTGGGGGCTCCGATTCATAGAACCTCTTATAGAATTCATCAAAAACCCTATTCATCCTCACCGGGCCCAAAATGACACTTCCCCTCCCATCCTTCATCTTTCCAATCTCCCTCGCCGCCTCCTGTTCCCTAAGTTGGTGGGTCAGCATCCTACTTTTCTTCTCCCCGTATTTATACACAGCCCCTTGGCCCTCCATAACTGCCCCAGTGCCTTCCCCGTAGACAGCAACCCGAACTCTATCTGGAGCTTTTGCCGCTCCTTCAACAACCCTTTCTTCGGGGCCTCCGAGTCCCTCCTGTCCATCCACAGAATCTCATCCACCAGCCTTGCCATCTCTGTCTCCGCTCTGTCCTAACCCTATGCGCTCGGATTGATATAAACTCCCAACTGACCACTGCCTTAAGCGTCTCCCTAATGTGACATCCGAAACCTCATCCGTGTCATTCAGCTCTACATACCCCCGGATGGCAGCTCTCACACTTCCTCGTCTGCTAGCAACACCACGTCTAATCTCCAGTGCGGGTGCTGCCCCCCTCCCCGTTTCACTTGCAAGTCCACCCAGTGCAGCGCCTAGTCAGAGATCACATCGCCGAATACCCCGAGTCGACCACCCCCGCCAGCATAGTCTTATCCACCACAAAGTAATCGACCCGCAAGTACAACCGGTGCACATGGGAGGGGTACGAAAATTCCTTCGCCCTCGTCCTCCCAAACCTCCACGGTCTACCCTCCCCATGCGCTCGATGAACCCCTTTAGCTCCCTCGCCACCGCCGACACCCTCCCCGACCGCAGACTCGACCAGTCCAATCTCTACTCGATAACCGTATTAAAGGGATCAGTCAGTACAAGTCTAGGCCGCCCCCCCCGTCTTCAATCCTGAGTGAAAGACTTGCCCTACCCACCCGTTCCTTAGCCTAGTCTGGTCCCCGACTTCAAATACATTTCCTGTAAAAATGCCACATCCACCTTTAAGCACCTCAAGTGCCTGAACACACACGACCGATTGATTGGCCCATTCAGCCTCACACATTCCATGTGACTGGCTTGGTTGGGGGTACCCCGCCCTCCTCCCCTGCACATAAACAGTACCCCTTTTTGAGCCAGCCCCCGGCCCCCATCATGCGACCCTCCAAGCTCGCCTTCAGATGCCCATGTCACCAACTCCCTCCTTATTATACTCAACAGCCCCACCCCATTCAGCAGTCCCTCCCCCATCAAAACAACAATCCCATCCCCCTCTAACATAACACTCTAACCACCTGCTCACCCCCCACTGCGCTCCCACGAACTAGCTCACCCAGTAAGCCTAGTGAGCCCCCGCTCATGGCGGCAAACATACTAACCCCCACTAATTCTACCCCCCCCCCCCCCCCCCCCCCCCCCCCGGCTCGCACACTTCCATAGTGCAAACAACAATAATAGCAAGAAAAAAGGTGCACTCCCCCTCCACGGTCCTCCAGCATCCCACCAAAGAACCCTACAAGAAAGAAAAACCACCCCTGAGAGAACATAGAACATACAGTGCAGAAGGAGGCCATTCGGCCCATCGGTCTGCACCGACCCACTTAAGCCCTCACTTCCACCCTATCCCCATAACCCAATAACCCCTCCTAACTTTTTTGGACATTAAGGGCAATTTATCATGGCCAATCCACCTGACCTGCACGTCTTTGGACTTTAGGGGGAAACCAGAGCACCCCGAGGGAACCCACGCAGACGTGGGGAGAATGTGCAGACTCCGCACAGACAGGGAACCAGCAGGGAATCGAACCTGGGACCCTGGCGCTGTGAAGCCACAGTGCTAGCCACATGTGCCCTTAACCATCACCCAAAAAGAAACAAAGTAATAAAAATAAAAAAGGCTGAGAGAACCAACATGTTGTACCCTCAATAACGACGGAACTAGCCTGATGCCGAGACGGGTGCTTACTGGGTGCCACCCACAAGGCGGCCCCTTCTATACGGCTCCCAGGTGGGCGGAGCCGGAGGCGGAGTCCCCCAGGGTTCCAAGCCCGGTCTTAAAGGGGACATCACCTTGCATGATGATAAGGGTACAGTAATACAGTAACCGTTCATCACACATCTCTGCACACCTCCTCCAAAGTACAATTTCCTTCTCCTGCCAGTTCATTGTCTCTCAAAAACTCCATTGCGTCCTCCGGTGTCCCAAAATAATACCCGCGCCTTCAATCCTGAGTGAAAGACTTCCCCCACCCACCCGTCGTGGGTCACACAAGAGGCGGGCCGGGTACAGCATCCCGAACTTCACCCCTTTCTTAAAGAGGGCAGCCTTGACTCGGTTGAATCCAGTTCTCCTCAGCCAGTTCCGCATCAGGTCCTGGTATACCTGGAGCTTGTTACCCTCCCAGGTAAATCTTCTCATCTGCCTGGCCCAGTGTTTTTCAAACTTTTTTTCCAGGGACCCATTTTTATAAACCGGCCGACCTTCGGAACCCACACACGGGTGACCTTCGCGGCCCACGCCGGCCGACCTTCACGGCCCACGCCTGCTGACCTTCGCGGCCCATGCTGGCCGACCTTCGCGGCCCACCACGTTCTCTTACCTTGTTTGCTGCCGACAAAATGAAGGAATCGCAACATTGCCCAAAACAAGTAATGTTGACGTTCGGGGGGGGGGGGGGGGGGGGGGGGGGGGGCGCGTGACTTGCTCTCAGCCTCCCTCAGGCAGGAAGATTACATAGAATTTTAAAAAAAAATCTTCTAAATCTCCCTTTGCGCAAATTCGCGGTCAACAGCCGCAGCAGCTGGTTTTTAGATTCAATTTTTGTTTCTTTTTTGTAAATTGTAACAATGTTTTTGCACGGCATGTTTAATCAAAGAGACCAAAGCCCATGTCATCGTCGGACTCTTCAGATTCTTCCTGTTTCTTCTCTTCCTTTTTCACTTCAGCAGCAACAGGGGCAGCGGTGGAAACAACTGCTGCAGCAGCTGGGGCACTGCTACCAGCACCAACGTTGCAGATCAGACTATTGACATCAATATTAGCCAATGCCTTGGCAAACAGACGAGGCTTAAAGTAAGGGAGCACTTAGGAGGCAGTGATCATAATATGGTAGAATTCAATCTCCAATTTGAAAGAAAGAAGGTAGAATCAGATGTAAAGGTGTTACAGTTAAATAAAGGTAACTACAGGGGCATGAGGGAGGAACTGACGAAAATCGACTGGGAGCAGAGCCTAGTGGGAAAGACAGTAGAACAGCAATGGCAGGAGTTTCTGGGAGTAATTGAGGACACAGTACAGAGGTTCATCCCAAAGAAAAGAAAGGTTATCAGAGGGGGGATTAGGCAGCCATGGCTGACAAAGGAAGTTAGGGAATGCATCAAAGCAAAAGCGAAAGCCTATAATGTGGCAAAGAGTAGCGGGAAGTCAGAAGATTGGGAAGGCTACAAAAACAAACAGAGGATAACAAAGAGAGAAATAAGGAAAGAGAGGATCAAATATTAAGGTAGGCTAGCCAGTAACATTAGGAATGATAGTAAAAGTTTCTTTAAATACATTAAAAACAAACGGGAGGCAAAAGTTGACATTGGGCCGCTCCAAAATGACGCTGGTAATTTTATGATGGGAGACAAGGAAATAGTTGAGGAACTGAATACGTACTTTGCGTCAGTCTTCACAGTAGAAGACATGAGTAATATCCCAACAATTCCGGAGAGTCAGGGGGCAGCGTTGAATATGGTAGCCATCACAAAGGAGAAAGTGCTAGAGAAACTAAGAGGTCTAAAAATTGATAAATCTCCGGGCCCAGATGGGCTACATCCTAGGGTTCTAAAGGAGATAGCGGAAGAAATAGTGGAGGCGTTAGTTATGATCTTTCAAAAGTCACTGGAGTCAGGGACAGTCCCAGAGGATTGGAAAATCGGTGTTGTAACCCCCCTGTTCAAGAAGGGAACAAGGAAAACGATGGAAAATTATAGGCCAATTAGCCTCACCTCGGTTGTTGGCAAGATTCTAGAATCCATTGTTAAGGATGAGATTTTTAAATTCTTGGAAGTGCAGGGTCGGATTAGGACAAGTCAGCATGGATTTAGTAAGGGGAGGTCGTGCCTGACAAACCTGTTAGAGTTCTTTGAAGAGATAACAAATAGGTTAGACCAAGGAGAGCCAATGGATGTTATCTATCTTGACTTCCAAAAGGCCTTTGATAAGGTGCCTCATGGGAGACTGCTGAGTAAAATAAGGGCCCATGGTATTCGAGGCAAGGTACTAACATGGATTGACGATTGGCTGTCAGGCAGAAGGCAGAGAGTTGGGATAAAAGGTTCTTTTTCGGAATGGCAACCGGTGACGAGTGGTGTCCCGCAGGGTTCAGTGTTGGGGCCACAGCTGTTCTCTTTATATATTAACGATCTAGATGATGGGACTGGGGGCATTCTGGCTAAGTTTGCCGATGATACAAAGATAGGTGATGGGGCAGGTAATATGGAGGAGGTGGGGAGGCTGCAGAAAGATTTAGACAGTTTAGGAGAGTGGTCCAAGAAATGGCTGATGAAATTCAACGTGGGCAAGTGCGAAGTCTTGCACTTTGGAAAAAGGAATAGAGGCATGGACTATTTTCTAAACGGTGACAAAATTCATAATGCTTAAGTGCAAAGGGACTTGGGAGTCCTAGTCCAGGATTCTCTAAAGGTAAACTTGCAGGTTGAGTTCGTAATTAAGAAACCATAGGCAATGCTGTCATTCATCTCAAGAGGCTTGGAATATAAAAGCAGGGATGTACTTCTGAAGCTTTATAAAGTATTAGTTAGGCCCCATTTAGAATACTGTGAGCAATTTTGGGCCCCACACCTCAGGAAGGACATACTGGCACTGGAGCGGGTCCAGCGGAGATTCACACGGATGATCCCAGGAATGGTAGGCCTAACATACGGTGAACGCCTGAGGATCCTGGGATTATATTCATTGGAGTTTAGGAGGTTGAGGGGAGATCTAATAGAAACTTACAAGATAATGAATGGCTTAGATAGGGTGGATGTAGGGAAGTTGTTTCCATTAGCAGGGGAGACTAGGACCCGGGGGCACAGCCTTAGAATAAAAGGGAGTCACTTTAGAACAGAGATGAGGAGAAATTTCTTCAGCCAGAGAGTGGTGGGTCTGTGGAATTCATTGCCACAGAGGGCGGTGGAGGCCGGGACGTTGAGTGTCTTTAAGACAGAAGTTGATAAATTCTTGATTTCTCGAGGAATTAAGGGCTATGGAGAGAGAGCGGGTAAATGGAGTTGAAATCAGCCATGATTGAATGGTGGCGTGGACTCGATGGGCCGAATGGCCTTACTTCCGCTCCTATGTCTTATGGTCTTATGGCCAGAAAGGCTCAATGGTCACACCAGCTGTTTTAATCAGGGCATTGAGTTTGTCTTCGGTGACTGTGGCCACGTCGTCGTGCAGGATGAGCGTGCTGTAGATACAGATGAGTTCCGAGTTGGAAGCCATGGCGCTGGATCTCTGCGGATGGGTCCAATGGTGCTAGTTGCTGGGGGGAAACTTGGCCTTAGCTTCGTTAAGAAGAACTGAGCACTTTCGAACCGGGCAGAGCGAGCAGCAGCCGGCTTTTACCAATACCGGCTGCGAGCGGCCTTCAAAAAAGCCGCAACCATCTAGACAAAATGCAGCCACACTGCGCATGGGTGCCTGCTCATTGGTGCGCATGCGCAAAATTCTTCACGTGCGCACCGATGAACAGGCACGCACGCGCAGTGCAGCCGCATTTCTTTGAAATGGTTGCGGCCTTTTTGGAGGCAGCTCGCAGCTGGCATTGTTAACAGCCGGCTGCTGCATCTGTTGCGTGTGAATTTGTGAAATCGGGAGCACCGTGATGGACGGCTCCCCGACCCTACAAACCCATGACCTACCCACGGGTCGTGACTGCGACTTTGAAAATGCCTGGTCTGGCCCACCGCAAGATCGTCTCTTTGTCTAAGAACCCATGTAGCCTCACCACCATCGCCCTTGGCTGCTCATTTGCCTGCGGCTTCCTCATCAGCGCCCAATGCGCTTGATCGACCTCTAATGGCCAGTCAAAGGTGGTCGTCGTCGTCTCCCCCCCACCCCCCCACTCCCTTGATGCCGTCTCGTATCCCCACAATCCCCAAATTTTGCCTTCGGGAGCAGTTCTCCAAATCCTCCACTTTCTCCTTGAGCCGCTTCTGGGTCTCCCTCAACATCCGAATTTCGGCCGCCAATGAGGTAAGCTGCTCCTCATGCTCCCCCACCGCCTCCTCCACCCCCTGGATCACCTGGCTTTGGGTCTCCAGCGTCAGCTCCACACGGTCGATCCCCCCTTTCAGCAGGTCTACACCTTCGCCAGGTCCTCCAGAGCCTCCCTCCTCTGCTGACTGAACTTCTCATTCAGAAAGTCCACCAACTGCTTCGTCGACCATTGGGCAGATCGGGCCGACCCCTTGCTCTTCAGGCAGGGACTCTACTCCCCAACCTCTCTGTCCATTTTATGGATGCTTTGGCTCGTTGATACCAAGGGCAGTTATATTCTCAACCCAGCTCTGGAATTCAGCTCTTCAGCTGTATTGAGGCCTGGAGTCAAGGTACCCTTGTGAAACCAAAACTGGGTATTAGTGAGCAGGTTATAGCTGCTTGAAAGCACTGTCAACAGCACCTTCCATAACTTTGCTGATGATCAAGAGTAGAACGATGAAATTGTAAATGGTTAGATTGAATTTAATTTGTCCTACTTTTTATGGGAAGGATACACGTGGGACATTTTCCACATTATCGGGTCAATGTCAATGGTGTGGCTGTACTGGAACAGCTTGGCAAACATTGTGGCGGGTTCCGCAGCACAAGGTTTCTATGTTACAATCAGCTTGTTTTCCAGTGCATTCAACTGGGCCCCTCCCACACCACTTGCAACTATCCTCCACCCCCTCAAACAGCTTGCCCATCCTCGCCTTCTTTAAGTGTGCCCTGTACACCACTTTTAATTGAATCAACCCCAGTCTCGCACATGAGGTCGAGGCATTAACCCTTTGCAGCACTTTGCACCAACACCATCCCCATCTCTTCCTCCCATTTTGCCTTAATCCCTTTCATGGACACCTTATATTTCTCCATAATCCTAATGTAGATCGTCAAAACTACACCACTCTCCAGCACCACCACCGACAGCACCTCCTCCAACAATGAGGAGGACGGTGCCACTAGAAGGTTCGAGAAAACCTTCCTTGCGAAATTCCGCACCTGCATATACCTGAAGCCCTCCTCACGCTGGAGCCCGTACTTCATCCCCAACTCCTTCAAGCTGGTGAACCGCCCCTCCAAAATCAGATCCATCATCTCTTTCACCCCTTTCTCCTCCCATCCCTGGAACCTCACATCCATCCTCACTCGCTTCCCTCTTATCGGCATCACCCTCGAACCTGCCCTCAACATAAAGAGCTGTCAGAGTTGCCCCCAAATCTTCAGCTTACTCACCACCACAGGACTACCTGAGTACTTCCCCTAGGCAAATGGTAACGGCGCCGTTGCCAGCGCCTGCAACCCCGACCCTCCTCCATCCGCACTCACAAAGCTTCTGTCTCTCTACTCCAGCCTTGCACCTTCTCTGCGTTCGCTGCCCAGTAATAGTGTAACAAGTTTGGAAGGGCCAAACTCCCCGTACTGCTGCCCCCTCTGGAGCACCGCCTTCCTTATCCTGGCTACCTTCCCTACCCACACAAATGACGAGATGTCTACTCCTTGAACGAATGAATTTGGCAAAAAAGACCGGCAGACACTGGAACAGAAATAAGAACTGTGGCAAAATGTTCATTTTTTAAAAATAAATTTAAAGTACCCAATTTTTTTTTTCCAATTAAGGGGCAAGTTAGCGTGACTAGTTCACCTAACCTGCACATTTTTGGGTTGTGGGGGTGAAACCTACGCAGACACTGGCAAAATGTTCATTTTTACTGCCTGCACCTGACCTGCCAATGACGAGGAGAGACCATCCAATCTCACCACGTCGGTAAGGAAACTGCAGAGGAGAGGCACAATTGAAATGTGGAGCTTTTTCAAGGAAAAGCTACTGCGTGTCCTTGACAAGTATGTATCTGTCAGGCAGGGAGGAAGTGGTCGAGTGAGGGAACCGTGGTTTACTAAAGTAGTTGAATCACTTGTCAAGAGAAAGAAGGAGGCTTATGTAAAGATGAGACGTGAAGGTTCAGTTAGGGCGCTTGAGAGTTACAAGTTAGCCAGGAAGGACCTAAAGAGAGAGCTAAGAAGAGCCAGGAGGGGACATGAGAAGTCTTTGGCAGGTAGGATCAAGGAAAACCCTAAAGCTTTCTATACGTAGGTCAGGAATAAAAGAATGACTAGCGTAAGAGTAGGGCCAGTCAAGAACAGTTGTGGGAAGTTGTGAGTGGAGTCCGAGGAGATAGGAGAGGCGCTAAATTAATATTTTTCGTCAGTATTCACACAGGAAAAAGACAATGTTGTCGAGGAGAATACTGAGATACAGGCTACTAGACTAGACTAGGTTTGAGGTTCATAAGGAGGAGATGTCAGCAATTCTGGAAAGTGTGAAAATATTCAAGTCCGCTGGGCCGGATGGGATTTATCCTAGGATTCTCTGGGAAACTGGAGAGGAGATTGCAGAGCCTTTGGCTTTGATCTTTATGTCGTCATTGTCTCCAGGAATAGTGCCAGAAGACTGCAGGATAGCAAATGTTGTCCCCTTGTTCAAGAAGGGGAGTAGAGACAACCCCGGTAACTATAGACCAGTGAGCCTTACTTCTGTTGTGGGCAAAGTCTTGGAAAGGATTATAATAGATAGGATTTATAATCATCTGGAAAGGAATAATTTGATTAGGGAGTCAACACGGTTTTGTGAAGGGCAGGTTGTGCCTCACATCCTTATTGAGTTCTTTCTTTGAGAAGGTGTTCAAACAGGTGGACGAGGGTAAAGCAGTTGATGTGGTGTATATGGATTTCAGTAACGCGTTTGATAAGGTTCCCCACGGTGTGCTATTGCAGAAAATATGGAGGCATGGGACTGAGGGTGATTTAGCGGTTTGGATCAGAAATTGGCCAGTGTATCAAGACAGAGGGTGGTGGTTGATGGGATATGTTCAGCCGAGAGTTCAGTTACGATTGGTGTACCACAAGGATCTGTTTTGGGGCCACTGCTGTTTGTTATTTTTATAAATGACCTGGAGAAGGGCGTAGAAGGATGGGTGAGTAAATGTGCAGATGACACTAAAGTCGGTGGAGTTGTGGACAGTGTGGAAGGATGTTGCAGGTTACAGAGGGACATAGATAAGCTGCAGAGCTGGGCTGAGAAGTGGCAAATGGAGTTTAATGCAGAAAAGTGTGAGGTGATTCATTTTGGAAGGATTAACAGGAGTACAGAGTACTGGGCTAATGGTAAGATTCTTGGCAGTGTGGATGAGCAGAGAGATCTCGGTGTCCATGTACATAGATCCCTGAAAGTTGCCATCCAGGTTGATAGGGTTGTTAAGAAGGCATACGGTGTGTTAGCTTTTATTGGTAGAGGGATTGAGTTTCGGAGCCATGAGGTCATGTTGAAGCTGTACAAAACGCTGGTGCGGCCGCATTTGGAGTATTGCGTGCAGTTCTGGTCGCCGCATTATAGGAAGGATGTGAAACATTGGAAAGGGTGCAGAGGAGATTTACCAGGATATTGCCTGGTATAGAGGGAAGATCTTATGAGGAAAGGCTGAGGGACTTGAGGCTGTTTTCATTAGAGAAAAGAAGGTTAAGATGTGACTTAATAGAGGCATACAAGATGATCAGAGGATTAGATAGGGTGGACAGTGCGAGCCTTTTTCCTCGGATGGTGATGGCTAGCACGAGGGGTCATAGCTTAAATTGAGGGGAGATAGATATAGGACAGATGTCAGAGGTAGTACTCAGAGTAGTAGGGGCGTGGAATGCCCTGCCTGCAACAGTAGTGGACTCGCCAACATTAAGGGCATTTAAATGGTCATTGGATGGACATATGGACGATAAGGGAATAGTGTAGATGGGCTTCAGATTGGTTTCACAGGTCGGCGCAACATCGAGGGCCGAAGGGCCTGTACTGCGCTGTAATGTTCTAATGTTCATACTCCCCATCAGACTCGTGAAATTAAGCTTACAAAGTTGTACCCAGTCCCATGCCACTTGCACCCCCAAATACCTAAAGTGATTTGTCGTTACCTGGAATGGCAACTCTCTTATCCCTGCATCTGGAGAAGACACTACAAAATATTCACTCTTCCCTAAGTTTATCTTATACCCTGAAAACGTCCCAAATGTCCTTAGCAACCCCATTATGTCCCTAATCGATGCGCCCGGGTCCGAGTTAACAGCAGCGGATCGTCCGCGTACAGAGGCACCATATGCTTCTACACCCCTCACTGTCCACTTCCATAAGACAGAGACTCTCAGCGCAATGGCCAAGGGCTCAATCGGCAACAGAAGATGGGACATGGGCATCTCTGTCTCATTCCCCGAAATAGTGGAAAGTCCCCCGAATTCATATCATTCGTTTATACACATGCTGTCGGATCCTTGTATAACAATTTCACCCATGCCATAAATTTAGGCGTAATCCAAAACTTCTCCAGCACCGTGAACAAATAACTCCGCTCCACTCTGTGAAATGACTTCTTCGCATCTAATGGCCCCACATCTCCAGCTCCTCCCCTCTGCTGGAGAATCAGCCAACGCATGTTTGACAACAGCTGCCTGCCCTTGATGAACCCCATCTGACCCTCCCCCACCACCTTCAGGAGGCACTCCTCCAACCCCACTACCAACACCTTTGCCAGTATTGTGGCAGAGAAATGAGCCTATATAACCCACACTCCACCAAATCCTCCTCCTCTTTGAGTAATGGTGAAATGGATGCCTGCCTCATCGTCTCTGGCAATGCTCCCCTAACCATCGCATCTTCAAACATTTCTACCATCAGGGGTGCCAATGTCTCTTTGAAGTTTTTATAAAATTCCACTGTGAACCCATCCGGCCCCGGTGCCTTGCCCAACTGCATCTTCCCTATCCCTGCCTGCCCTCCACCCCCATTGGTTCCTCCAATCCAGCCCTCTCCTCCTCACCCTCCTCCAGACACTCCAGTTGCTCCAGAAATTCCCTCATCTCTGACTCATCCTCCGGCGGCTCCAACTTATTCAAGCCCCTATAGAAGTCCTCAAACACCTTATTCACTTGCTCCGGTACCACCACCAACCCACCCATTCCATCCCTAATCCACATGATCTCTCTGGCTGCTGCCTGCCGACAGAGCTGACCCGCAGCAAACGACAAGCCTTCTCACCAAACAACCCCCCTCACTCGCCTCAACTGCCAAACCACTCTCCCTGTGGATAGAAGATCAAACTTTGTCTGCAACACCTTCCTCCTCACCAAAAGCCCGGCTCCGTCCCCAGCTTCCTCTGCATACTTTCCATTTACCTCCAAAATCTCCCCTATCAACCGCTGCAGTTCTTCCTGTGCCTCCCTATCCACCTTCATCTTGAATGAAATGACCTTGCCCCTCACTACTGCCTTCAACCCAGACCACTGACGGAAAAACCTCCCCATTACCCATTAACCCCATTAACCTCCGGTTAAACCTCCCCATTAACCTCCGGTTAAACTCTACATACTCCTCAATCAACTTCCCCATCTTCATGCAAAATTCGATTCTGCCAACAAGTTCACATCGAGCCTCCACTCTGGCCTCTGGGCTGGACCCTTCTTCAAGACTGCATCCACCCAGTGCGGAGCATGGTCCGATATTACGATCGCTGAGTACTCTGCCTTCCTCACCCGAGCTAGCAGCACCTTCCCCACCTCAAAAAAGTCAATCCTTGAGTACACTTTATCCACCGGCGAAAAGAACAAATACTCCCTATTCCGGGGATGTAAACACCTCCATGGATCCACCCCTCCCAGCTCCTTCATGAACCCTGCCAACACCTTTGCACCCCCCCACCCCCCCAAAGGGACCAGTGAACGCGGCCGGGACCTGTCTACCTTGCATTTTCTTCACAAACCCAGCTTCATCCCAATTTGGGGCATTTACGCTAACCAACACCACTAGCCTCCCTTCCAACGCCCCCGTCGCTATCACGTACCTGCCCCCCGGACGGCCACCACTGTCTCCATTTGGAACCTCACCCATTTACCCAGCAGTATTGCCATGCCCCAGGCTTTACTGTCAAAGTCCGAATGGAACTCCTGGCTCACCCAGCCTTCCCTTAGCCTCACCTGGTCCTTTACTCTCAGATGGGTCTCCTGTAATGGCACCACGTCCACATTCAGGCCCTTTAAATGCGAGAAAACCTGCACTCTCTTCACTGCCCCCCCCCCTCCAAACCTTGAACGTTTCACGTCACCACTCTGACCGTGGGTCTCACTCCTCCTGCCCTTCCTACCCACCATTACCATCCTTGGGGTGGCACGGTAGCACAGTGGTTAGCACTGTTGCTTCACAGCTCCAGGGTCCCAGTTTCGATTCCCGGCTTGGGTCACTGTCTGTGCGGAGTCTGCACGTTCTCCCCGTGTCTGCGTGGGTTTCCTCCGGGTGCTCCGGTTTCCTCCCACAGTCCAAAGATGTGCAGGTTAGGTGGATTCTGTGTGGAGTTTGCACATTCTCCCCGTATCTGCGTGGGTTCCGTCCCCACAACCCAAAGATGTGCAGGTTAGGTGGATTGGCCACACTAAATTGCCCCTTAATTGGAAAAAAATTAATAATTGGGTACTCTAAATCTTTTTTAAAAAAAAGGTAGGATTCTCTTTCCAAGGGCCGGTGCAGACTCGATGGGCCGAATGGCCTCCTTCTGCATTGTAAATTCTATGATTCCAGCCCCCCCCCCCCCCCCCCCCCCCCAGCAGGTGAGACCTAGCCCTGGCCCTAGTCACAGTCATCCCCCCAATCCTCACCCCCCCCCGTTCCCAGAAACCCCTCCACCACCCCTTCCCGGAAACCCCTCCACAACCCCTTCCCAGAAACCCCTCCACCACCCCTTCCCAGAAACCCCTCCACATCCCCTTCCCAGAAACCCCTTCCCAGAAACCCCTCCACCACCCCTTCCCAGAAACCCCTCTACCACCCCTTCCCAGAAACCCCTCTACCACCCCTTCCCAGAAACCCCTCTACCACCCCTCCCCAGAAACCCCTCCACCACCCCTTCTCAGAAACCCCTCCACCACCCCTTCCCAGAAACCTCTCCACCACTTCCTCTTGAAAACACCTCACCCAGTATCGCCCCCACCATTCACACCTCCCAGTCCCATCGAAACCTGCCTATACAGGTTCCAATGACTGCGGCCCCTCCCCCACCTCACTCCCGTTCACTAGCCAACATTATGTGCTAGGGCGGAGGCCCCTACCAGAGCCCCTTCCACACAGCGAAAAAACGCCAGCCCCCCCACCCCCTCTAAACCCCCAACACCCCATGTCTAAACAAACCCCACAACCCAAACAACCATAAATCCCCACCCTCCCTCCCAAACCACCCCAACCCAAACAAACATCCATTACGCAAAACAGTTAACCACAACATCCATAACGGGAAAGAACAACATAAAGGAAAAACCCTGTCAAAAACCATCAAAGTCCAAATTCAGTCCAATCCCAGGCCTCTGCCTTCAAGAGCACCTCAGCCGGAAAAGAACCTTCACTGTCTGTCTTGAAGAGATCAGTATCTAGGAGGAAATTGAAACAGTGACTAACCAATAGGTGTATAAAAAATAAATTGCAAACTCCAAACTGGTGGCAATCAGTCAAGTGAACCAGAAACCAAAGCATTCAGTCCCTATTCCTGCATACGATGTATATAATAGATATATTTCAGAATTTCTTAGTGCAATATTTTTGATTTTTGAAAAAAAAAAAGGACAAAAATACACTCGATGAAAGTAACAGGAGCTGAATGATTAACACATTTGAAACATTTATTTTAGCTGTTTTATTGCACAGTATAATCCTGCTCATTTAAAATAGGTTTAACTCTGTTAAAGTAGCGAGGCAGGTGCTAAAATGTTATACAAGGAATGTCATTCAAGCATGTTAACTATCATGCTGCTGCTATAACTTAACTGTAATTTATAGCCGCATGTTAGTAAAGCTGTGAAATAGAGAGCATTTTGAACAGCAGCTGAAGGATTTAAAATCAGGTTAATATCTGTGTTTGACCCTTTATTGGAATTTGTGTTGTAAGATTTTGTTTCCTTCCTCAAGCTAGTTCGAATTAATTTACCAAGTTTTATTTTTATCAGCATGTATTCAATTATGTAATCACGTTCATGTCTATAGGTTGCAATTGGGTTGACGGTAGGGCTAGCTGTGCTACTGAACCAGTTTTGTTTTCCGCATGTGGAATGCACTGCTGTGTGGTATTATTGTAGCTCAAAGATTTTAGTTCCAATTGACATAATAGGTTAGAATTTCAGAATATGATAAAATTGTACAGAATAACAGTAGGCTCCAAAATATCATAAAATGCTCTATTGCACAATCAAAATTTGAGGCGGTGGATGGGACTGTGGGAAGAATGGGGGTGAGGAGGTTGTGGTCCTCGGCAACCCTCTGGAAAATAATTTAAGCTCCTTTTATACTTATAGATTTGCTACCTCATTGCTTACCACGATGGATTTCATCCCCTCAAATGCTTGATGGCAGTGAATGATTTGGAATGTGTGGAGGCAAAGGCCACTAGATGCAGTTTTTTTTCTTTACTTGTGTTTTGTAACTGTGGCCCACGGAGTAGATATTTAGCACAAGCAGTAATGTTACTTAAATATATACATGGTCAGAAAGATAATACTAGATTAGTCGAGTTATGAGAACATACCTGAAAGATGTTAAGTACTCTTATGGCTCTGCTGGTGCCCTGAACATGAGCATATTTTCCATTTCCAATAAATGCTTACATGGGACAGTTCGAATTGTGAAGTATCCAATCTGCATTATTCTCTTTTGAGGCAAGCAGATTTGATGGCCACAGTCAGAAAAGCCACAACCCAGAATTGCTTTTGACTTCCCTATAGACTTTGACATATAGCAAACAGTCTTTTCTGGTGACAAATGCTGACTTGCCTATCTTGGGGGAAGATTATAGTTAACAGGAGTAGCTACATGTATACTCCCAGATAGTTTTGCTGTTTAAAAACAAAGGAACACTTTACTGTTAGATAACCTTGCAAAAGGTTATTTGTCAGTTCAGAGCCCTTTTTAAAATAATATTTTTTTATTCTCCCCCTTTTTCACATTTTCTCCCAAATTTACACACAATAAACAATAATCAGTAACGAATGTAATGTGAATACCCATATCAAAAACAATGATCCTATCCTCCCACCAAACCCTTCCCCACATCGAAAAAACATTAGTCTGCATGTTAACATAAACAAATGACAAAGAGGAATCAGGAATCACCCATAGTCACTATTAACACATACAGTCCTCCCTCCCCCAACCCTCCCAACCCCCCTAATGTTCGATGTGATCCAATTCTCGAAAGTGCATAATGAATAACGCCCATGAATTGTAGAACCCCTCCATCCTTCCCCTCAGTTCAAACTTGACCTTTTCAACCGTCAAGAATTCCAGCAGGTCCCCCCGCCCGCCAGGGCACACGATGGAGAGGTTGATCTCCACCCTAACAGGATCCGCCTTCGGCTGATCAACGAGGCGAAGGTTACAACATCTACCTCTGCGCCCGTGTACAACCCCGGCTGGTCCAACACCCCGAATATGGCCTCCCGAGGGCCCGGGTCCAGTTTCACGTGCACTACTTTAGAGATTACCCTAAACACCTCCTTCCAGGGGCGGCACGGTGGCGCAGTGGGTTAGCCCTGCTGCCTCACGGCGCCGAGGTCCCAGGTTCGATCCCGGCTCTGGGTCACTGTCCGTGTGGTGTTTGCATGTTCTCCCCGTGTTTTCGTGGGTTTCGCCCCCACAACCCAAAGATGTGCAGGCTAGGTGAATTGGGCACACTAAAATCTGCCCCTTAATTGGAAAAAAATGAATTGGGTACTCTTAAATTTAAAAATAAAAACACCTCCTTCCAGTAATCCTCCAGCTTTGGACAGGACCAAAACATATGAACGTGGTTTGTGGGGCCCCCCCCGCAACGTTCACATACATCTTCTACCACCTCAAAGAACCAGCTCATCCTCGCCCTTATAAGGTGCGCTCTGTACACCACCTTCAGCTGTATCAACCCCAACCTCGCACACGAGGTGGAGGCGTTCACACTCCGGAGCACCTCACACCAGAACCCCTCCTCCATACCCTCTCCCAACTCTTCTTCCCACTTTGACATGATCCCTTCTAGCAGCGCCTTCTCCTCCTCCAAAATAACTCCATAAACCGCCGATACTACCCCCTTCTCCAGTCCCCCTGTCGTCATCACCTCCTCCAGCAATGTGGAAGCCGGCTCTACTGGGAAGCTCTGTATATCCTTTCTGGCAAATTCTCGAACCTACATGTATCTAAATATTTCCCCCTGCTCCAGCCCATACTTCGCTCCCAGCTCCTTCAATCCCGCAAAACGACCCCCAAGAAACAAATCTTTTAGTGTCCTAATCCCTTTCTCCTCCCGTCTCCGAAAATTTCCATCCCACTTCCCTGGCTCAAATCTATGGTTCCCCCGAATTGGCATTTCCCTTGACCCTGCCCCTCGAAACCGCCTCCAAATTCTCAACAAAGCTATTACTACCGGACTCCCTGAGTATCTCCCCGGGGCCGTCGGGAGCAGCGCTGTCGCAAGCGCCTTCAATCCCGACCCCGACCCAAACTCTCCTCCATTCTGACCCCTCTGACCCAGCTCCGTATCTTCTCCACATTCGCCGCCCAGTATACATCAGGTTCGGAAGACTCAAACCCCCTGCCTGCCTTCCTCTCTGTAGTAGCACCTTTTTAATTCTGGCCACCTTCCATCCCCATATGAACGAGGTAATCATCCTTTCAATCTCTCTAAAAAATGCCTTTGTCAGGAAAATTGGCAGGCGTTGAAAAATAAACAGGAATCGTGGCAGCACATTCATTTTAACCGCCTGTACCCGACCCACCAGTGACAGAGGGAGACCATCCCATCTTGCCATCCCACCTTGTGTTCAGAGCCCTTTTAGGTAGGATTTCATAAGTGGCTTGGAAATTGTCTTCTGAAGGATAATGGCCAGGATTTGGTTTGTGTGATGTGAGATCCCAAAACCCCCACACCAGTTCAGATCTGAGCTTCTCTTCGCTGGGGGAGGCCTGACGCAATTGTGCCTGTCAGGCACTTAGTTAGCCAGTGTTGGGCCTTTTGTGGGATTTAGGCTGCTGCCGCCAGTGTTGGGCCTATTGTGGGATTTAGGCTGCTGCTGCTAACCAATCAGAGGTTGCTGCTGCGGTAATGCAAGGGCAGTGGCGTGGCGTTCAGCAGCAGCTCGCTCCCTGCCCTTTCCGATGCCGGGTCCCTCAATTGGGCACTGAGTGCCTGTTCCTCATTGATGAGGCACCCTTGCCATGAGGCTGCAGGCCAACTGGATAAAGTTACTTGAGGCACATGAAATGAAAAAATGAAATGAAATGCGGGTTCTGTTAAATCTCTTAGTCACCACTGAATTCTGGTGGGTTCAGGGATAATTGCCGCAAAGTGGCTCATTAATTTTTAAAAAAAATTTAGAGTGCCCAATTCATTTTTTCCAATTTAGGGACAATTTAGCGTGGCCAATCCACCTACCCTGCACGCCTTTGGGTTGTGGGGGTGAAACCCATGTAGACACGGGAGAATGTGCAAACTCCATACAGACAGTGACCCAGAGCCGGGATCGAACCTGGGACCTTGGCGCCGTGAGGTAGAAGTGCTAAACACTGCACACCTTGCTGCCCTCATTGACTCATTAATAAGACTAATCGACTTGTCGCCCCCACCAGCATTCCTGTGTTGGGTCCTATCTATTCTGAACGTAATAGAAATATTTTGCCTGACATCAGGAATTTAGCCGATACTCCTGCCTAATTCTCCTGGCCTAACTGCCGTCACATCTGCCCTGGCAGGCTCCATTAAATTCCTCCCAATGGTTATGCTGGTTAGGATATCCGAGTATTGCAGCTTAAAGCCTTGTAAAGGCTGGTGATTAAAATTGCAAGCATTGCACATTGAATTTCTCAGGTCCAGGGTCTCAGCAGCCGCTATTGAAGGTGGCAGACTCATTTTTTATGAGCTCAAGTCACTGGAAAAGTTTAAACAGTATGACCAGCTAATTACTCATAGCTTCACTGTCTGAAACCTTCATCTGAAAGGGATATGATTTGGTGAAGATTTTATTTTATTAGGTAATTTTGCTGGTCCTGGATTTGAAATTTAACCTTTAAATATTTTACTCCTTCTGCTGGTCTAACCTTATTTTTTTTTTAAATTAATGGTGGGTAGTTAACTGACAGGAATATGTCTCATACAATCTAAAATTGCGACACCCCAGGGCCAAGAGTTCAGAATGTGCAGAGATTCTGTAGTAGCCTCTGGCAACAGTTCATATAGAAAATAATTAGCTAAATTTGAGTTTTGGTGGGATCTGTGGTTGTTTTGATCTCTATGGAGAACAAACTGGAGGTTACTGATATATAAATTGCTGAAATGCATGTTGGTCCTGAAATACATGTAGGTCCTATTAAAACTGTTAAGAGTTCAAGGCACTGTGACAAAAACAAAATGATATTCAGAATTTTATAATAGAATGTAACCCTGTTTCAATCACTTAAAAAGTTAACTCAGACTGAATTAATAAACTGTTTAATGACTTTATCAGAACATCTATTGAACACTCAGGGGCAGCACAGTGGCGCAGTGGTTAGCACTGCTGCCTCACGGCGCCAAAAACCCTGGTTCGATCCTGGCCCTGGGTCACTGTCCATGTGGAGTTTGCACATTCTCCCCATGTCTGTGCAGGCCTCACCCCCACAACCCAAAAAAATGTGCAGGATAGGTGAATTGGCCGTGCTAATTTTCCCCTTAATTGGGTACTCTAAATTTATTTTTAAAAAGAACACTCAAACGTCAGAACAGCTGAATTCAAATTATGCAATTACATTTTTAATTTTATGCAGAGATCTCTTGGAATTATTAAATATTTGTGTACAACGCATAGTACCCGTGCTTAGCACTAGAAACAGCCAATATTGTATGCCAGTCATTGCTCAGTTGATAGAACCCTTGCCTCTGAGTCAGAAGGTTGTGGGTACAAGTCCTGCACCAGGACCTGAGTACAAAAATCAAGGCTGACATTCCAGTGCAGTGCTCAGGGAATGCTGCACTGCCAAAGGTGATGGATTTCAGATGAACTGTTAAACTGAGGGTCCATCAGCTCTCTTGGATGAACGTGAAAGATCACATGGCATTGAAGAAGAGCAGGAGAATTATCCGCAGTATCCTGCCCAATATTTATCCCTTAATTAAACCGCAAAAAAGGGTTAACTGGTCTTTGAGGCTTTGCTGTTTGTGGGAGCTTGCTGTGTAAGCATATTACACAAATTACTGCACTTCAAAAGTACTACATAAGCTATAACGTGCTTTGAGGCATCCACTATTTATGGAAAGGCATTATATAAATGCAAGTTCTTTATTTTAAACTTTGGTCTTCGGTAAAATATGTAAGCTCTTGACAATATTTACAAAATGTTTTTTTAAAAAATATGCTTTGAATTGTGTAGCATTTGAAAAATGCACTGCATTGGATATTTTCAGAACATACATAAAGAAGGTAAATTAGAGAAGTAGAACATCTGTTTCTTAAAATTAAAAATCCTGATTCTTAACAGAATACTCATATTACACTAGTCCTCCAGCTGTTACATAATGTTTGTTATCATCAGAATACTGTCGATAAATTCTTTGATGTAAGTATGCAATTTCTTTTTGCAGTACCGGCGATGGAGTCAATGGGACAAGTTGCACCAGGAGCACATCAATGCAAGCCGTACTGTGCAGGTAGATTTGTATATCTTTTTAGTTATAGAGCTTTTTTATTGAAAATTATTAAGTGCCATTCTCAAATACTTTCTCTCCTTATATATGTTTGTTTGTTTGGATTGTTAATCCACAGATTCATAATCCTTTGAGGGGAGAGATTTCCCCTTATCTCAGTCCTAAGTGGCCAACTCCTTACCCTGTGATTATGACCCCAAGTCCCAGACTCTCTGGCCGACAGAAACAGTCTCTCAGCATCTACCCTGTCAAGCCCTCTAAGAATTTTAAATGCTTCAATAAGATGGCATCTCAATCTTCTAAATTCCACAGAGAAAAGGTCAAGTCTACTCGATCTCTGCTCTTAGGGTAGTCCTCTCATCCCATGAATTAGACTAATGAATCTTTGTTGAATCCCCACAAGGCAAGTCTAACCCGCTTGGGTAAGGAGACTATGTACTCCAAGTGTAGCCTCACCAAGGTCTTATTTAATTGCAGCAAGACTTTGTTATTGTACTTCAAACCCTTTGCAATAAAGGCTAACATATAATTTGCCTTCCTAATTAATTGCTGTATTTGCATGTTAACTTTCTTGATTCATGTACAAAGGCACCAAAATTCCTTCTGAATACCAACATCTCACACTTTTTTAATGATATTCTGCCTTTCCAGTGTTTCTTCCAAAGTGGATAATTTCACATGTCTGCTTTGCTACCTTACGTATGACTAAAACAGATAGGACGGCATGGTGGCACAATGTTAGCACTGCTGCCTCACAGCACCAGTTCAAGTTCAATTCCAGCCTTGGATAACTGTGTGGAGTTTGTAGATTCTTTCCGTGTCTGCATGGGTTTCTCCGGGTTTACCAGTTTCCTCCTACAGTCCGAAGATGTGCAGATTCGGGGGATTGACCATACTAAATTTCCCCTTAGTGTCCAAAAGGTTAGATGAGGTTATAGGGAGAGGGTGGGGGCTTGGGTTTAGGTAGGGTATTCTTTCAGACGACCGGTGCAGACTCGATGGGCCAAATGGCCTCCTTCTGCCCTGTTTAGATTCTATGATTCTATGACTAGCCCACATTTTTCTATTGGAAATGCAACAATCCTCTTCCTCCTTTTTCCTTCTGCTCTTTTAAAATAAGAATGATTCTAGAAGTTGATCATAAATATATCCAGGTTTTTTAATAACTGTAAAGCTAAGTGTGTAACGTTTGTATTAGTACACTTTTGGTTTGCTGCATTTTGTAAATGCCAAAGCAACCTTTACATCAGTTTGAACAGTACGATGAATTTTATGACTCTGTCTTCCATTTTATTAATGGAATACTATTTCAGAGAAAGCAAAGTCTCATAAAATGTTCTTTCAGAAGGCATTGCAGATTAGCATTGATGTGGTTTGTTTGGAATCTGGGTTTGGTCTGCTTGGATTTCTCGACTGTTAAGTACATTCTTGTGGGCGGCATGATGGCACAGTGGTTAGCACTGCTGCCTCACTGCGCCGTAGACCTGGGTTTGATCCCAACCCCGGGTCACTATCAGTGTGGAGTTTGTATATTCTCCATGTATCCACATGGGTCTCATCCCCGCAGCCCAAAGGTTTTCAGAGTAGGTGGATTGGCCCTGCTAAATTGCCCCTTAATTGGAATTTTAAAAAAAACTACATTCTTCCCTGATTTACTCCGTGTAGGTAGGCTGCCTAGTTTCAGGCCATTAAACTCCAGTTGTGCCTCTGCTCACAGTTTAGGATTCATGAGGTTTGACATTTGCTAGCTGGCTGACCGAGGTGAAGATGGCCTTGGGTTTCCTGAATTCCTTTGATGCCTTTTGATGAAGTAATTTCATCTGATCTCATTTTGGCCACATCTCCCTGTGATGTGTGCAATAATACATTGGCTGTATTGATTGGCCGACCCCATGTGTTTGAGAATAAGAAAACTGTCCAGGATAAACAAGACTGACAGCCATATACATTATGCATTTATTCAACTATTAATTGGGCCCATTATCTAATGGGAGCTTTTGTAATCGCCCTCACAGTTCTTACCTTTGTGGAATAATAAGCATGATGTAAGCTTGTTGGGATGGATATCAGGCAAAAGAAGGGGACTATGAAGTGCAAGAGCTCCGTGTTACATACTCTCTTATGCCTTATTTCTTTCTTTTGTGGAATTTGGAGCAGGTTGCCCATTTGATCCCTCTGCCAGGGAGAATATGTGGAGCTGGAATAACTGAAAGTGGAGAAATAAATTGTGCCTTCTGAACAAAGTGTAAACATTTCATTTTAACATTCACATTTTATTTCAACATTTAAATCAGATTAATTTTGTTTAAAATCAGTCATAATTGAGAACTGCTTCCCAGCTTTAACCATTGATCAGTTTGAATTCTCAATTGCAGCCCTATGGGTGGCTAAATTGGTAGAAGACTGGAAGTTAACTCTTTTAAAGTAGTTATGTGACCTCAAAGTTGAAAACCTTCAATAGATATTAAGGAGACTTCTAAGTCATTTGCACTTCAAACATTCAGGTGTTTGCTGTTTTGATAAAAAAATGAACACAGTTGGAACTTTTGTTTTGCAGATTTGTGTAACTTGCACATTTTAACACTGGAAACAATTAACTTATTTTTTTGGGGGGTGAGGCGGAATTGGGCCTGTGTAGGTTTTAGTAATATCTTCATGTAACACGAGACATTTTTGACTACTTTTTGAAAGATTTTCACAATCTTCATCAGCAGTGACTGTTGCGGGGGCCAGAGAGGTTCATGTCACTGTTGCTGACATTTCTAGTTGACTAACTGCTGCGGCTTTGTTTTCACAAATAGTATCGAAACCACTGAGGCGGAGGTTATAACAAGTTATTGCCTATAACAGTCTGTGGTCTGTAGTAACAGTCATGTACTTTATATCTGTAACATACTCATGCTTTTGTAATTTTGCAAATATGTAATTGAACACGTCCATTGTATTTAATATTATTTACAAAGATCACTTAGTACTGAAAGTAAAGGGCTATTACAAGGAATAACCCAAGAAGATGTATGATTATCACAATCATTTTGAACAACATGCCACCATGATTGTCAGGAGAGCAACATATGAGATCTTGAAATATTATTAAGCTGCTTTTTCTCCACCATGTCAGAGGCTAGTATATTTTAACATAAGAAAAGTCAAGATGATGAAAGATCACTGAGCAATTCACTCTAATAACTCAGCCTTCCCATTAATTATATTTAGAGTTAAAAATTCATCTTGAGCAATGGTGCAAAGTGACACAGAAAATCCTTGTTTTGCTTGGTTTCGCCATTGTATGCGAACAAACATTTTCCATGCTGAAATACAACACATCTCACTACAAATCTCCGCTAAGTGATCTGAGTTGCAGTTCTTCATTGTGGCTTTCCACAACAACAATGACACTGGACTTTAATGTCATTGTAAAGAGAGGTGACCAACATCATTGTTTATGTTAAATCATGAGGGTGTGAAATATGGGGTACATTTGGTTTAATTATTTTAATGAATCATGATGATGGTATAATCATCAAAATAATTTTAAAATCTATCTTTATGTTAATTGTTTGATTATTTGATATATATCGATTATCCTAAAATTTGTTCCTGATTTATTCCATGCTTGGTTTCAATTTAGTTGGACTGCTCTAGTACTTGGTAATTCTATTTTGATAATAGTTGCCCTGTGTACTATCTTTTCATATCCTGGGACATTGCCCATCTCCAGGAATTGTTAGAGTGGCATCAGTAGAGATTTTAGGAACAAAGTTAATTGCCTGGCCTTTCAAGAATTATCACATTGTCTAAGAGATCACGGATAAAGAAAATTAAATATCCTATTCTCAAAATATGTGTATATTATTTACTAATTTAGAATCATATCTCAAAATACTTCCTTTAAGATGTTTCAATTATAAAATGTTTACTTTCATTATGATGTTGCTTTGTGTTTCATTTTGTGTCTTTGGTGGTTCTGCATAAGCTTATTCTTTCATCTTACAAGCTGGCTATAATTAGGTTTTCTGGTGGAGAAAATATGTTGTCAAGTGTTTTCCGTTTTCTACCTTGATTTTCAAATGAGTAACACTGCTAACTGCATTTCAAACCTGACTACTATGGCACTTTTAACTGAAAATGTTGGAGGTTTGGTGCTCAATATTTAGAAAAAACGAGAGTTGCTTCCTGGAGCTGCAGGGGGTGTTTCCTACAGTGTTGATTGCAAAAGTTCAGTGTTAGCAACAATTAATCATTTGGTTCAGTGAAGATACTGATAAAGGTAAACCTTTTTCAGACGCTGATGATAACCAAAGCTTCAAATTTGTTTGGCGTAAAAGCAGTTTAAGTTCAGAAGTGTACCATAGGAGAGGTCAGTTTATGCCAAGCAAGGTTTTTTGCCTTGTTATGTTTTAATCTGGAGATGCTTTGTTTTTGCAACTTTCAGTAATCAGTAACAAAGAACAAACAGCACAGGAACAGGCCCTTCGGCCCTCCAAGCCTGGACCGGTCATGATACCACCCTTGTCCAAAACCCTCAGTACTTCCTTTTGCCGTATCCCTCTATACCCATCCCATCCATGTATTTGTCGAGATATCTTTTGAACTCTGTTATTGTATCTGCTTCCACAACCTCCCCTGGCAGCACATTCCAGGCACTCACCACCCTCTGTGTAAAAAAAAAAACCTGCCTCGCACATCTCCTCTAAACTTTGCCCCACGGTCCTTAAACCTATGCCCTCTGGTGACTGACCCCTCCACACTGGGAAGGAGTGCCTGCCCATCCACTCTATCCATGCCCCTCATAATCTTGTAGATCTCTCTCAGATCACCCCTCAACCTCCGTCGTTCTAATGAAAATAGTCCGAGTCTATTCAGCCTCTCCGCATAGCTAACACCCTCCAGACCAGGCAACATTCTGGTAAAACTCCTCCGCACCCTCTCCAAAGCCTCCACATTCTTCTGGTAGTGTGGCGACCAGAATTGTGCGCAATATTCCAAGTGCGGCTGTACCAAGGTTCTATACAACTGTAGCATGATCTGCTAGTTTTTATACTCGATGCCCTGTCCAATGAAGGTAAGCATTCCATATGCTTGCTTGATTACCTTGTCCATTTGTGTTGCCACTTTCAAAGATCTGTGGACATGCACGCCCAGATCTCTCTGACTTTCTATATTCCTAAGAGTTTTGCCATTTACGGTATATTTTCCCTCCACGTTAGACTGACCAAAATGCATTACCTCACATTTGTTTGAATTAAACTCCATTTGCCATTTCTCTGCCCAAGTCTCCAAACTATCTATGTCCTGCTGTATCCTCTGACAATCCTCAACACTATCTGCCACTCCACCAACCTTGGTGTCATCCGTGAACTTACTAATCAGACCAGCTACATTTTCCTACAAATCGTTTATGTATATTACAAGCAACAGAGGCCCCAGCACAGATCCCTGTGGAACACCACTAGTCACAACCTTCCATTCAGAAATACACCCTTCTACTGCTATTGTTTGCCTTCTGTGACCTAGCCAGTTCTGTATCCATCTTACCACCTCACCTCTGATCCCGTGTGACTTCACCTTTTGTACCAGTCTGCCATGAGGCACCTTGTCAAAGGCTTTACTGAAGTCCATGCACCGCCCTCCCTTCATCAATCATCTTTGTCACCTCCTCAAAAAACTCGATCAAGTTAGTGAGGCACGACCTCTCCTTCACAAAGCCATGCTGTCTATCGCTAGTGAGTCCATTTGTTTCCAATGGGTATAAATCCTGTCCCTGAGAATTCTCCCTAAAATTTACCTACTACAGACATGAGGCTCACTGGCCTATAGTTTCCAGGATTCTCCCTGCTACCTTTCTTAAACAGCGGTACCACATTAGCTATTCTCCAGTCCTCTGGGATCTCACCTGTAGCCAATGAGGATACAAAGATGCCATTTAAGACCCCAGCAATTTCCTCCCTTGCTTTCCTCAGTATTTTGGGGAACATCCCATCTGGCCCAGGAAACTTACCTATCTTAATGTCTTTTAAGAGACCCAATACCTCTTCCTTTTTGCTGTCAACATGACCCAGACCGTCCACACACCCTACCCAAGAATCATCTTCCACAAAGTCCTTTTCTTTGGTGAACACTGATGCAAAGTACTCATTTAGTACCTCGCCCATTTCCTCTGGCTCAACACACAGATTCCCCCCACTGCCCTCAAGTGATCCAGTACTTTTTCTGACCACTCTCTTGCTTTTTACATATGAATAAAAAGCTTTGGGATTCACCTTAATCCTACTTGAAAAGGACTTTTCATGACCCCTCCTAGCACTCCTAATTTCCCGCTTCAGTACCTTCCTACTTTTTTTATACTCGGCAAGGGCTCCGACTGTTCCCACCCTTCAAGACAGTACAAAGCTTCCTTTTTCTTTTTGACGAGGTTCACTATATCCCTCGTTATCCAAGGCCCCTAAACTTCCCATACTTATCCTTTGTTCTCTCAGGAACGTGACTTTCCTGAATCCTAATCAACTGTCGCTTGAAAGACTCCCACATATCCGATGTTGATTTACCCTCCAACAGCCGCACCCAATCCAAATTCTTCAATTCCTGTCTAATGTTATCATAATTTGCCAATTCCCTAGTTTAGCATCTTCCCTCATCCCTATCCAAAAGTATCCTAAAACATACGGAATTGTGGTCACTACTCCCAAAATGTTCCCCTACTGAAACCTCAACCACCTATCCAGGCTCATTCCCCAATACCAGGTCTATAACTACCCCTTCCCTAGTTGGACTATCTACATATTGCATCAAGAAGGCTTCCTGGAAACATCTTACAAACTCTGCCCCATCCAAGCCCCTAGCACTAAGTGAGCCCCAGTTAATATAGGGCAAATTAAAATCCCCTACCACAACAACCCTGTTACTTTTGCACCTATCCAAAACCTCTCTACCTATCTGCTCCCCTATCTCTCGCACCTTCTAACCAAAAGTTGAAGGATATGTTTCTTATCAGGCCCTGGCTATTTTTCTTTGAAAAGTTAATTCCTTTCATTGATCCTTTTTGAAAAAGGTCATGCAGGAAACCGTTAATTTGTTCCATCACCCCCCTGGTAGGACATACTTTAATACCATTTACCTCTTTTATATTTCCACCTATATTTTATTTAATTCCCTATCTGCTTACAATAAAATGTTAATACTCTGCTTGGTTTGCTAAGGAGATCTGTCGATCAAGCCCAGATTTGAACTCAGACTGCACTGAATTAAGAAAAGAATGTGTAGTCTGTACCGGTAGCCAGGAATGAAACGATTGCTGATGCCATTTTTTCATAGTTCAGTAAATAGAGCCATGGATGATTCTAATTGATGGTCCTTGCAATCCCTACTTTATAATGCAGAGCTTGAATGGGAGCTAGGCCCACGGTGTATATCTGGGTTTCTCTTTTTTTAGATCTGTACAAGAGTGGCAGTAAGGTTGAAATGCTTTGTATTGAATCTGCCTTCTCCACTGCCGCGGTATTGTTTTCAGTTAGCAAACACCTGCCAACTCAACAATACTGAAAAATGGTGTTGCATTTATAAGGCCCTCCCCTGCTGATGTCACAGGACGGTGCAGGTTGAAAAATCGGCCACAGAGTTCGTGCAACTAATGTGAGGAGTGCCTGAATTTGTCAATGGTGTCTGGGAGTCTGGAAAAGGAAGCCACACAGCTCGCAAGTGCAGATCTCCCATCAACATTTAAGCTACCTGTACTCACTGGGGCTGGAGAGGTAGCTAAATTGGTTTATTCATGTGGGGAGAGGGGTCCAGACAATGAGACAACAGTCTGATCGGCGCCAGGGACGGGAGCTACCGGGGTCAGCATGGGGCAGCTGACTCTAGGGAGCGTAGTGGGGGGTGAGCAAGTGCTTAGCTGGTGCTTGACTGGGGGGTTTTGGGTCGTGGGGCTGTTGGGGGTGGGGGGGGGGGGGGGGAGGGGAGGAGGGGATGCTGCTTTGCTGACAGAGGAGTTATCAATTTCGGGGAACCAATTGAGGGTCGGGGGCGATGGCTCCCTGTGGGGGCGCTCGAGGAAGCGAGGGGCGCGACCTCTAGGTTGGCCAAAAAAGTGTGATGGCTAGTCAGCAGGTGGGGGGGGGGGGGTTAGCCTCCCGTCCAGGCTGATCACGTGGAATGTGAGGGGTTTGAATGGGCCGGTCAAAAGAGCGCGCGTGTTCGCACGTTTGAAGGGGCTAAAGGCAGACGTAGCAATGCTTCAGGAGACACATTTAAAGCTTGCAATAACACGAGATTGAGAAAGGGATGGGTAGGCCAGGTGTTTCATTAAGGGTTGGATTCGAAGATCAGGGGGGTAGCAATTGTGATCAGTATGGGTGTGGCATTCGAGGCTGGGAGAATTGTGGCAGATAAGAGGGGCAGGTATATGATGGTGAGTGGAAAGCTGGAGGGGGTCCGGGTGGTGTTTGTGAACGTCTACGCTCCGAATTGGGATGATGTGGAATTTATGAGATGCATGCTGGGCAAAATCCCGGACTTAGAGTCACGCAACCTGATCATGGGGGTAGACTTTAACACAGTCATTGACCCCAAACTGGACCGGTCGAAGTCCAGGACAGGTAAGCGACCGGCAGCGGCTAGTGATAGCGAGACGAGGAATAGGGAAAGAGAGGAGTTGAACACGTGGCTACAGGGATGGTGCAGGAGGGAGGGTTTCAGATTTCTGTATAATTGGGGCTCATTCTGGGGTCGGTGGGACCTCTACAAACGGGATGGTCTACACCTGGACCAGAGGGGTACCAATATCCTGGGGGGGAAATTTGCTAATTCTCTTCGGGAGGGTTTAAACTAGTTCAGCAGGGAATTGGGAACCTGAATTGTAGCTCCAGTATACAGGAGGTTGAGAGTAGTGAGGTCATGAGGAAGGTTTCAAAGTTGCAGGAGTGTACCGGCAGGCAGGAAGGTGGTTTAAAGTGTGTCTTCTTCAATGCCAGGAGCATCCGGAATAAGGTGGGTGAACTTGCGGCATGGGTTGGTACCTGGGACTTCGATGTTGTGGCCATTTCGGAGACATGGATAGAGCAGGGACAGGAATGGTTGTTGCAGGTGCCGGGGTTTAGATATTTCAGGAAGCGCAGGGAAGGTGGTAAAAGAGGGGGAGAGGTGGCATTGTTAGTCAAGGACAGTATTACGGTGGCAGAAAGGACGTTTGATGAGGACTCGTTTACTGAGATAATATGGGCTGAGGTTAGAAACAGGAAAGGAGAGGTCACCCTGTTAGGGGTTTTCTATAGGCCTCCGAAAATTTCTAAAGATGTAGAGAAAAGGATAACAAAGATGCTTCTGGATAGGAGCGAAAGCAACAGGGTAGTTGTTATGGGGAACTTTAACTTTCCAAATATTGACTGGAAACACTATAGTTCGAGTACTTTAGATGGGTCCATTTTTGTCCAATGTGTGCAGGAGGGTTTCCTGACACAGTATTTAGATAGGCCAACGAGAGGCGAGGCCATATTGGATTTGGTAGTGGGTAATGAACCAGGACATGTGTTAGATTTGGAGGTAGCTGAGCACTTTGGTGATAATGACCACAATTCGATTATGTTTACTTTAGTGATGGAAAGGGATAACTCCGCAGGGCAAGAGTTATATCTGGGGGAAAGGCAATTATGATGCGATGAGGCAAGACTTAGGATGCATCGGATGGAGAGGAAAACTGCAGGGGATGGGCACAATGGAAATGTGGAGCTTGTTCAAGGAACAGCTACTGCGTGTCCTTGATAAGTATGTACCTGTCAGGCAGGGAGGAAGTGGTCGAGCAAGGGGACCGTGGTTTACTAAAGCAGTCGAAACACTTGTCAAGAGGAAAAAGGAGGCTTATGTAAAGATGAGACATGAAGGTTCAGTTTGGGCGCTCGAGAGTTACAAGTTAGCTAGGAAGGACCTAAAGAGAGAGCTAAGAAGAGCCAGGAGCGGACATGAGAAGTCTTTGGCAGGTAGGATCAAGGATAACCCTAAAGCTTTCTATAGATATGGCAGGAATAAACAAATGACTAGGGTAAGAGTAGGGCCAGTCAAGGACAGTAGTGGGAAGTTGTGCTTGGAGTCCGAGGAGATAGGAGAGGTACTAAATGAATATTTTTTGTCAGTATTCACGCAGGAAAAAGACAATGTTGTCGAGGAGAATACTGAGATACAGGCTACTAGACTAGAAGGGCTTGAGGTTCATAAGGAGGAGGTATTAGCAATTCTGGAAAGTGTGAAAATAGATAAGTCCCCTGGGCCAGATGGGATTTATCATAGGATTCTCTGGGAAGCTAGGGAGGAGATTGCTGAGCCTTTGGCTTTGATCTTTAAGTCACCTTTGTCTACAGGAATAGTGCCAGAAGACTGGAGGATAGCAAATGTTGTCCCCTTGTTCAAGAAGGGGAATAGAGACAACTCCGGTAACTATAGACCAGTGAGCCTTACTTCTGTTGTGGGCAAAATCTTGGAAAGGTTTATAAGAGATAGGATGTATAATCATCTGGAAAGGAATAATTTGATTAGAGATAGTCAACACGGTTTTGTGAAGGGTAGGTCGTGCCTCACAAACCTGATTGAGTTCTTTGAGAAGGTGACCAAACAGGTGGATGAGGGTAAAGCAGTTGATGTGGTGTATACGGATTTCAGTAAAGCGTTTGATAAGGTTCCCCACGGTAGGCTACTGCAGAAAATACGGAGGTATGGGATTCAGGGTGATTTAGCAGTTTGGATCAGAAATTGGCTAGCTGGAAGAAGACAAAGGGTGGTGGTTGATGGGAAATGTTCAGACTGGAGTCCAGTTACTAGTGGTGTACCACAAGGATCTGTTTTGGGGCCACTGCTGTTTGTCATTTTTATAAATGACCTGGAGGAGGGCGTAGAAGGATGAGTGAGTAAATTTGCAGATGACACTAAAGTCGGTGGAGTTGTGGACAGTGCGGAAGGATGTTACAAGTTACAGAGGGACATAGATAAGCTGCAGCGCTGGACTGAGAGGTGGCAAATGGAGTTTAATGCAGAAAAATGTGAGGTGATTCATTTTGGAAGGAATAACAGGAAGACAGAGTACTGGGCTAATAGTAAAATTCTTGGCAGTGTGGATGAGCAGAGAGATCTCGGTGTCCATGTACATAGATCCCTGAAAGTTGCCACCCAGGTTGAGAGGGTTGTTAAGAAGGCGTATGGTGTGATAGCCTTTATTGGCAGAGGGATTGAGTTTCGGAACCATGAGGTCATGTTGCAGGTGTACAAAACTCTGGTGCGGCCGCATTTGGAGTATTGCGTGCAATTCTGGTCGCCGCATTATAGGAAGAATGTGGAAGCATTGGAAACGGTGCAGAGGAGATTTACCAGAATGTTGCCTGGTATGGAGGGAAGATCTTATGAGGAAAGGCTGAGGGAATTGAGGCTGTTTTTGTTAGAGAAAAGAAGGTTAAGAGGTGACTTAATTGAGGCATACAAGATGATCAGAGGATTGGATCGGGTGGACAGTGAGAGCCTTCTTCCTCGGATGGTGATGTCTAGCACGAGGGGACATAGCTTTAAGTTGAGGGGAGATAGTGTTGCTCTTTTTAGCCTTAGTTTATTAGCTCTGATTACGTCACCTTTGCTCACGAGTCGCCAGGTATCTTTCTGATACCGCCATGTGGTTCAAGTTCAAGTTATGATTAATAAGTCAGCACACCGATAAGTAAGATTGAAATCAACGGTCATTTATTATATACAACAAGTAATGTTTATACAATAATCCTACTATCTATATAATAAACCTATCACTACTGGCCAATACTTAACTTTAGGAAGAGCCCACCAGGTCAGGGAAACGAATGGCTTATCCAATCGGATCTGGCCCGCGGGATTCAAAAGGCTGCTACAGGTTGATGGCTAGGAGTCTTTACCGGATAGCGGTCGCTGGATTCAAAACTTACAGTTGCCAGTTGCTGTTCTTGCGAAGGCCTCGAGCAGGAGAAGAAGGGAGAGAGAGAGAGATCCGAACTTGGCCCCTCACTTTATAGGGCCCAGGGGCTTCCCGCCTCTCGGGGCGGCCCTTGACCCTGAGTTCCAAGTGATTGGACTTGTTCCCAATCACTGGGTTCGATATGTCCAATTGCGAGGCGATTCCCCGATCGGGGAGTGGCCGTTCACCTGCCTTTGTTTCGGCCACTGCAGGCGCCGACAGGTCTGGCCCGGTATTCAATTGCTAATATGTTGCAATTGTTCCCGGGGATAGCCGATTAAACTGCAGATGTCTGGGTTGATGGGCTGCTAATAGTCCTGAGTATAACTGCAGATGTCTGGGTTGATGGGCTGTTAATAGTCCTGAGTATCGATCTGGGCCGACTTCCCCAGAGTCGAATATGCTATTCTGTCTGCAGCTGTCCGTTTCTGTCTTGTTAACTGCTTTTCCCAGCAGCCTTTCCGGTTAGCCATTTTAAGTCGGGTTTTGGCCAAATTAATCGGGACGCAGCCATTTTACGTGGCTACAATAGACATAAGACAGATGTCAGAGGTAGGTTCTTTACTCGGAGAGTAGTAAAGGCGTGGAATGCCCTGCCTGCAACAGTAGTGGACTTGCCAACACTAAGGGCATTCAAATGGTCATTGGATAGACATATGGACGATAAGGGAATAGTGTAAATGGGCTTTAGAGTGGTTTCACAGGTCGGCGCAACATCGAGGAGGGCCGAAGGGCCTGTATTGCGCTGTAATGTTCTATGTTCTACTGGTGGAGGAGATAGTGGACAGGAGATACGCAGAGGCCCCCGAGACGGGGCTATTGAGGGAGCGGCGGAGTCTGCAGGCGGAGTTTGAACTGTTGACCACAGGGAAAGCGGTAGCACAGCTGAGGAAGGCAAGGGGGGCAGTCTATGAGTACGGGGAGAAAGCAAGCAGAATGCTGGCACACCAACTGCGAAAGAGGGAGGCGGCCAGGGAAATCGGGGGAGTAAAGAATAAGGAGGGTAACACGGTCTTGGATCCGGGGGGGTGAACGGAATCTTTAAGGAGTTCTATAGTAAACTATATGAGTCGGAGCCCCCGACGGGAGCGGAAGGGATGAGGCAATTTTTGGACCAGTTGAGGTTTCCAAAGGTGGAAGAGGACCTGGTGGAGGGGCTGGGAGCCCCGATTGAATTGGAGGAGATTGTCAAGGGATAGAGGGCATTCAATCGGGTAAAGCCCTGGGGCCGGACGGTTACCAGGTAGAATTTTATGAGAAATTTCCGGAAATACTGAGCCCACTCCTGATGAGGACCTACAATGAGGCTACAGAGAAAGGAACCCTCCCCCCAACAATGTCACAGGCCTTGATCTCACTCATTCTTAAACGAGAGAAGGACCCGGAACAATGCGGATCACACAGGCCGATTTCACAGGGCAGCACGGTAGCATTGTGGTGAGCACAATTGCTTCACAGCTCCAGTGTCCCAGGTTCGATTACGGCTTGGGACACTGTCTGTGCGGAGTCTGCACATCCTCCCCGTGTGTGCGTGGGTTTCCTCCGGGTGCTCCGGTTTCCTCCTACAGTCCAAAGATGTGCAGGTTAGGTGGATTGGCCATGATAAATTGCCCTTAGTGTCCAAAATTGCCCTTAGTGTTGGGTGGGGTTACTGGGTTATGGGGATAGGGTGGGGGTGTTGACCTTGGGTAGGGTGCTCTTTCCAAGAGCCGGTGCAGACTCGATGGGCCGAATGGCCTCCTTCTGCACTGTAAATTCTATGATAATCTATGATTTCGCTCTTAAACGTGGATGCCAAATTGCTAGCTAAGATTCTGGCCACAAGAATTGAGGATTGCATCCCAGGGGTGATAGAGGAAGACCAGACTGGGTTTGTTAAAGGCAGGCAACTTAATACCAATGTTCGGACACTTTTGAATATTATTGTGATGCCTTCAGAAGGAGGGGAGGCAGAGGTGGTAACAGCGATGGACGCAAAGAAAGCCTTTGACTGGGTGGAGTGGGAGTACCTGTGGGAAACGCTGGGGAGGTTTGGGTTTGGTGAGGGCTTAATTGGCTGGGTGAAATTGCTGTACCAGGCGCCTGTAGCAAGCGTATGTACAAACCGGCTGAGGTCGGGGTACTTCAAGCTTCACCGGGGAACGAGGCAGGGGTGTCCCCTCTCCCCGTTACTATTTGCCCTGGCTATAGAACCGCTAGATATGGCGCTGAGAGCCTCGAGGAACTGGTGGGGACTGGTTCTGGAGGGGGGGGGGGGGGGGGCGGAACATCGGGTCTCGCTATACGCAGATGATTTGCTCCTGTACATTTCGGACCCTGTGGAGGGGATGGGGGAGGTTCTGCAGATTCTGAGGGATTTTGGTAGTTTTTCAGGGTACAAACTGAACATGGGAAAGAGCGAGTTGTTTGTGATCCAGGCCAAGGGGCAGGAGAAGAGACTGAAAGAGCTGCCGCTCAGGATGGTAGAGAAAAGTTTTCGTTACCTGGTTATACAGGTGGCCAGGAAATGGGATGCCCTGCACAGGCTCAACCTGACCCGGTTGGTTGAGCAAATGGAAGGGGATTTTAAAAGGTGGGAAGTGCTCCCGCAGTCACTGGCAGGGAGGGTGCAGACCGTGACAATGACTGTCCTCTCCAGATTTTTGTTTGTCTTTCAGTGCCTCCCCATCTTCATCCCTAAGGTCTTTTTTAAGCGGGTGAGTAGGATCATTTCGGGCTTTGTGTGGGCGAGTAAGGAGATCGCTGTTGGAGCGCAATCGGAGGGGGAGGGGGTGGGTTGGCACTGCCGAACTTTCGCAACTACTACTAGGTGGCCAATGTAGCCATGATTAGGAAGTGGGCGATGGGGGGGGAGGGGGGGGTCGGCGTGGGAGCAGCTGGAGGCTGGTACTTGTCTGGGAGCTTCGATAACGGCTCCTTTGCCGTTCTCGCCGACCCGCTACTCCACAAGTCCGGTGGTGGTGGCGACACTGAGGATCTGGGGGCAGTGGAGGAGGTACAAGAAGGTGGAGGGAGCGTCGGTCTGGACCCCGACATGTAACAACCACAGGTCTGTCCCGGGTAAGATGGATGGTGGGTACCAGAGCTGGCAGAGGGCAGGCATCAGAAGGATGGGGGATCAGTTCATAGATGGAAGTTTTCCCAGTTTGAAGGCGCTAGAGGACAAATTTAATCTGCTGCCAGGAAATGCCTTTAAATATCTGCAAGTACGAGCCTTCCTGAAAAAACAGGTAGTGGTCTTTCCGACGCTGCCGCCACTGAGGATGCAGGACAGGGTTGTCTCCGGCACTTGGGTGGGGGAGGGGAAGGTGTCGGATATCTACCAGGAACTACACGAGGCAGAGGAAACCCCGGTGGAGGAGCTCAAGGGCAAGTGGGAGGAGGAGCTAGGTGAGGAGTTGGAAGCGGGTCTGTGGGCAGAGGTCCTGGGCAGGGTTAATTCCTCCCCATCATGTGCCAGGCTCAGTCTAATTCAATTTAAGGTGGTCCACCGGGCACACATGACGGCAGCGAGAATGAGCAAGTTTTTTGGGGTAGAAGACAGGTGTACGAGGTGCAAGGGCAGCCCAGCAAACCATGTCCACATGTTTTGGGCATGCCCGGAGCTTAGAGAGTTCTGGCAGGGGTTCGCGAGGGCAATTGTTAGACGTTTTAGTTGCTGTGATATGAAGAGTCTAAAGTTCTGTTCCTTTTTCACCAACACACATTTATTTCATTCCAACAGACTTTGCACGAAACTCTAACTACACATCACCTGACAGAGGCCGCCTGAAGCTCCTTTACATATCAGTGTCAATTAATGGATACTTAACAAAAATGAGACAACTAATTGCAATGTCTCTTAACCCATTACTTAACAGCAATGTCCAATGTGCTTAACACACGGGTGGTGCTGAGTCCAGAGATAGACCCGGGAGTTCAGGGGGCGAAATAGGCCGATGTCTTGGCCTTTGCCTCCCTTGTAGGCTGGAGACGGATTTTATTAATGTGGAAGGACTCGAAGCCCCGAGTGTAGAGACTTGGGTTAACGACATGGCTGGGTTTCTCAGCCTCGAGAAAATAAAGTTTGCCTTAAGAGGGTCTACGCTAGGGTTCTCTCGGAGTTGGCAGTCGTTCGTCGACTTTCTCGGGGAAAATTAAAATGTCAGCAACAGTAGCAATCCGTAGGGGGGTGGGGGGGGGGGGGGCTGAGTGCTTCATTGTGATGGTGTGGGAAGACTGAGTCGCGTGGGGTAATGTCTGTTTAATTGTTATTGTATATTCTCTTTTTGCACTATGTTAATAAGACCATAAGATATAGGAGCGGAAGTAAGGCCATTCGGCCCATCAAGTCAACTCCACCATTCAATCATGGCTGATTTCAACTCCATTTACCCGCTCTCTCTCCATAGCCCTTAATTCCTCGAGAAATCAAGAATTTATCAACTTCTGTCTTAAAGACACTCAACGTCCCGGCCTCCACCGCCCTCTGTGGCAATGAATTCCACAGACCCACCACTCTCTGGCTGAAGAAATTTCTCCTCATCTCTGTTCTAAAGTGACTCCCTTTTATTCTAAGGCTGTGCCCCCAGTTCCTAGTCTCCCCAGCTAATGGAAAAAACTTCCCTACGTCCACCCTACCTAAGCCATTCATTATCTTGTAAGTTTCTATTAGATCTCCCCTCAACCTCCTAAACTCCAATGAATATAATCCCAGGATCCTTAGACGTTCATCGTATGTTAGGCCTACCATTGCTGGGATCATCCGTGTGAATCTCCGCTGGACCCGCTCCAGTGCCAGAATGTCCTTCCTGAGGTGTGGGGCCCAAAATTGCTCACAGTATTCTAAATGGGGCCTAACTAATGCTTTATAAAGCTTCAGAAGTACATCCCTGCTTTTATATTCCAAGCCTCTTGAGATAAATGACAACATTGTATTTGCTTTCTTAATTACGGACTCAACCTGCAAGTTTACCTTTAGAGAATCCTGGTCTAGGACTCCCAAGTCCCTTTGCACTTCAGCATTATGAATTTTGTCACCGTTTTGAAAATAGTCCATGCCTCTATTCTTTTTTCCAAAGTGCAAGACCTTGCACTTGCCCACGTTGAATTTCATCAGCCATTTCTTGGACCACTCTCCTAAACTGTCTAAATCTTTCTGCAGCCTCCCCACCTCCTCCATACTACCTGCCCCTCCACCTATCTTTGTATCATCGGCAAACTTAGCCAGAATGCCCCCAGTCCCGTCATCTAGATCGTTAATATATAAAGAGAACAGCTGTGGCCCCAACACTGAACCCTGCGGGACACCACTCGTCACCGGTTGCCATTCCGAAAAAGAACCTTTTATCCCAACTCTTTGCCTTCTGCCTGACAGCCAATCGTCAATCCATGTTAGTACCTTGCCTCGAATACCATGGGCCCTTATTTTACTCAGCAGTCTCCCATGAGGCACCTTATCAAAGGCCTTTTGGAAGTCAAGATAGATAACATCCATTGGCTCTCCTTGGTCTAACCTATTTGTTATCTCTTCAAAGAACTCTAACAGGTTTGTCAGGCACGACCTCCCCTTACTAAATCCATGCTGACTTGTCCTAATCCGACCCTGCACTTCCAAGAATTTAGAAATCTCATCCTTGACAATGGATTCTAGAATCTTGCCAACAACCGAGGTTAGGCTAATTGGCCTATAATTTTCCATCTTTTTCCTTGTTCCCTTCTTGAACAGGGGGGTTACAACAGCGATTTTCCAATCCTCTGGGACTTTCCCTGACTCCAGTGACTTTTGAAAGATCATAACTAACGCCTCCACTATTGCTTCAGCTATCTCCTTTAGAACTTTAGGATGTAGCCCATCTGGGCCTGGATGTTCACTCTGTTTTGTTAGTATTGTTACTACTGTTTTATTATGAAAAATTCTGCAAAACCTTAATAAACATATTTTTTAAAAAACATTTAAGCTACCTAAAGAAGGTCTCATGTTAAATTTTTAGATAAAGTTACACCCACAGTTCAAGTGTAGCACAAAAACACCGGGTGCACAGAAATGCCAAGGCTGATATGAAAAGCAGACTTACATAGGTTTGCATAAAATAACCTTGCTATGGTTTTATGTGACGTTTCTACATTTTGCTGTCTGTTAATTGGTGTTGCTGGTTGCATTCTGATTTTTGTTTGTTTAATTTTTTCCTGCCAATACTTCAATATTGTGAACAGAAAATCCTGGAAATACACACCATCCATAAAGGGAAAATACAGTAACATCTTGATTTTTGCTGATGTTTCAACAACAAAGTAAATAAATATGGAAAAAGTTCTATTGTAGAGTATACACCCGAGATGTTAATGGGGGCGCTTCTCCAATCTGGAGCCCAAGTGTTTGCACCGTTGTGAGCAAGGTTGCGTTTCATGACGGCGCGAACCGGGCCCGGATACGACCGATTCTGGCCCCCACAGGGGACCAGCACGGCGCTGGAGCGGTTCACGCCTCTCCAGCCTCCTTTCCCGGTGCCAAATGGGCTCCGCGCCAACCCGCGCATGCGCAGTTGGGCCGCGCCAACCTGCACATGCGCGGGGGACTTCTTTAGCGAGCCGGCCCCGACTCAACATGGCGTCGGTGTTCAGGGGCCGGCCGTGCCAGAAAGTAGGCCCGGGGGAGAGGCCGGCCCGCCGATCGGTGGGCCCCGATCGCGGGCCAGACCCCATCGGAGACCCCCTGCGGTGAAGGAGCCCCCCCCCCCCCACCCCCCACCCCCCCAAAACAAGCCCCCCCCCGACCGTTCGCGCAGAGTTCCCGCCGGCAGTGACCAGGGGTGAACGGCGGCGGCGGGACTCTGTCGGATCCGCGCGACCGCTCGTCCCATCCGGCCCCGCCAATTCCAGCGGCCCGTGGCCGGCGCCGTGCCAAGCGCGCCTAGGAGAATCGCCCGCTGGCGTCGGGGAGTCGTGGCGCGGTTGCGCCGATTCTCCAGCCCGTCGCGGGGCTCGGAGAATCGCCCCCAATGTCTTTTCCCTTTATGGATAGCTGCATGAGGTTTTAATTCTTACAAGCCATCCAGGAATAATCTGCTATGTTAGGCAGTCTACAATGCACATCTCTATTGAATAAGTAACACTTTCTGTGGTTTCATAAGGGAAATCCATCATTTTTACTTTGGAAAGGAGTTGGAGGGGTGCCTTCCAAAGGTGATTGGGGAAGACCAGACCACACAGTTGTCCTTGAAGTTAAGGAGGCTGTTGAATGTGCTACTTTCTCCAGCAGAGTGAAGGAGACGGAGGTGATGGCGTTGGATGCGGAGAAGGCAGTTGACCGGGTGAAGTGGAGTTATTTCATGGCGGCATTGGGGAAATTTGCAAATGGGCCGAAGTTTGTAACGTGGGTGCAGTTGTTATATAAGGAGCCGATGGCACGGGTGCGCACAAATAACATGAACTCAGGGTATTTTGCGTTGCACCAGGGTACGAGGCAGGGATGCCCCGTGTCCCCCATTCTGTTTGCATTGGCTATAGAGCCTTTGGCCATTGCACTGAGAAGTTGGGGTTGTCAGCTTGACAGGAGACACAAATTTCAAGGTTGACAGGGTTCCCTCAAATGCACAACATTTCACATGGGACTCTTGTGGGCATCAGGATTTTTCACATCATGAACAGAACGAGTTGGCACTCAACCAACTTTCAAGTGCTGTATGATCACAGAAATATCATTATGCACATTATGGAAGCAATTATAATTTCTTCATTGTGCAGCACTTCAAGGTTCCAACATTTTTAAAGAAAAAACAAGGCTAGATAGTAATTGGAGGACCAGGACTAAGCTGACCCTACTGAAAAACTAACTATGTGTACTTCATGTAGTCTCTTAAGCATAACAAAATATCGAAAGGCACTTCACACAGAACCAATCAGCCAATAATAGACACCAAGACAAGGAAGGAAATATTAGGATGCGTGACCAAAATTGGAGTTTAAGATGGGTCTTAAAGGAGGAGATGATGAAGAGAAGTAAATGAAAAAATAAAATGAAAATCGCTTATTGTCACAAGTAGGCTTCAAATGAAGTTACTGTGAAATGTCCCCAGTCGCCACATTCTGGCGCCTGTTCGGGGAGGCTGGTATGGGAATTGAACCGTGCTGCTGGCCTGCCTTGGTCTGCTTTCAAAGCCAGCGATTTAGCCCTGACAAAGAAATTCCAAAGTGAAGGACCCAGATTGTTGTAGGTACCGGGTGAAGGAGACGGAGGTGATGGCGTTGGATGCGGAGAAGGCAGTTGACCGGGTGAAGTGGAGTTATTTCATGGCGGCATTGGAGAAATTTGCAAATGGGCCGAAGTTTGTAACGTGGGTGCAGTTGTTATATAAGGAGCCGATGGCACGGGTGCGCACAAATAACATGAACTCAGGGTATTTTGCGTTGCACCAGGGTACGAGGCAGGGATGCCCCGTGTCCCCCATTCTGTTTGCATTGGCTATAGAGCCTTTGGCCATTGCACTGAGAAGCTTGGGGTTGTGGAAGGGTGGTGATGACCTGTGCAGATGACTTGCTACTGTATATTTCGGAGCCGAGTTCTTCGGTGGGGAGTATAATGGGGTTGCTTCAAAGATTTGGGACGTTTTCAGGGTATAAATTGAATTTAGGGAAAAGTGAGTACTTTGTGGTCTCCCCTCTTGGTGGTGGTGATGGGGCGCTGCCATTTCTGGCGGCATCTTACTTTAAGTATTTGGGGGTACAGGTGGCCCAGGGTTGGGTAGGGCTTTGGAAGTTTAATTTCACTAGCTTGGTGGGGAGGGTGAAGGCTGGCTTGCTGAGATGGGACAATCTCCCTCTGTCGTTGGCGGGCCGGCTACAGGCAGTGGAGATGAATGTATTGCCACGATTCTTGTATTTGTTCAATGCCTGCCTTTTTTATGCCAAAGCCATTTTTTAGGAGGGTGGACAGTCTGATCTCCTCGTTTGTCTGGGCGGGAAGGTGGCTAAGATTAGGAAGGTGATACTGCAGAGAGGGAGAGTAGGCGGGAGGGTTAGGCCTCCCAAATTTGATGTATTACTATTGGGCGGCAAATGCAGAAAAGTTTTGGGAATGGAACAGGGAGGGGAATGCTTTGTGGGTGAAGATGGAGGCGGACTCTTGCAGGGGGTCGGGGTTATGGGCGCTGGCAACGGCGCCGCTCCCGATGGCCCCAGGGAAGTGTTCGGTGAGTCCGGTGGTGGTGGCCATGTTGAAGATCTGGAGGCAGTTTGTCAGGATTGCTGGTTGGGAGCTGGGTTATGGGGAACCATGGGTTCGAGCCGGGGAGGATGGATGCAAGGTTCCGGGGATGGGAAGAGAGGGGGATTAAGGAAATGAAGGATTTGTTTCTGGGAGAGCGATTTGTGAGTTTGGAGGAGTTGGGTGAGAAGTTTGGGCTGGCATGGGGGGCGAAAGATTTAGGTATATGCAGGTACGGGACTTCATGGGGAAGGTCTTCCTGACCTTCCTGATAAAGCCTACCTCATTACTGGAGGCAGTGCTGTCAGCGGGGGAGTTGGAGAGAAGGGTCGTCTCGGTGATTTACGGGAGCATTTTGGAGGAGGACGGGGTGCCCATGAAGGGGTTTAGGTGAAGTGGAAGGAAGAGTTGGGGGTGTGCTGGAGGAGGTTCTGTGGTGTGAGGTGCTGCGGAGGGTAAATGCCTTTACTTCACGTGCTAGGCTGGGGCTGATACAGTTGAAGGTAGTGTACGGGGTGCACTTTGCAATGTCTGGGATGAGCCGGCTGTTTGAAGGGGTGGAGGATATCTGTGGACGATGTGGGAGGGGCCCTGTGAACCACGTTCATATGTTTTGGTCCTGCCCGAAGCTGGAAAGGTTTTGAAGGACAGTATTCAGCACCATTTCGGGGGTCTTACATGTGGATGTGGCACCTAGTCCCCTAGAAGCCATATTCGGAGTATTGGATCAGCCAGATCTGTAGGTAGGTGCGGGGGCAGATGTTTTAGCCCTCACCTTGCTGATTGCTCGTAGGCGGGTTTTGTTGGGGTAGAGGTCAGCTTCTCCACCCTGTGCCTCGGCATGGCGGGGTTACCTGCTGGAGTTTTCCCCCTGGAAAAGGTGACGTTTGCTCCAAAATGGGGGGGAGGGGGGGTGGTGCGGGTGGTGGCGAGTGTTGGTTTCTACAATTGTTGGGGTTTGTTTATCACGTACTTTCGGGAGTTGGTTACAGTTTACAGTTGGGAGGGGGCGTTGGGGGGTTTTGTGAATTGTAAAACTGTTGAATAAAATACTTTTTATTAAAAAAAAGGAAATAATTTTCAGAGAGCAGATTTAAATAACGGAAAAGTCATAAATCTGCCAAACAGTGGACATTTCTCATCCCTTTGCCATGCAAATACTGTGTTGGCATCATATATAGCCTGGAAACTGGTCTCCGAGACATGGGAGAAATCCCAAAAGAAAGGGAGAAATAAAGGACCAATTTGCTCTCAAGAGATCTTAAAGAATTTAAGTTTTAATTAAGCATTGAATGAATTTAAGCATTTGTATAGTCAGGAGTGAGTGATTACATTTCAAATCATAAACATTGCACAAGATATGTGCTTTGTAAAAATGGAACATGTATATCAGCCCAAAAACCACTTAACATTAGGGTATTGAAAATATATTCCTGCATTCAATGCAAAAGTACTTTAGTGGAATTATATATATTTTAGCTTTCAAAAGATTGAGACCTTTTATTTCACATTGACATTTGCTTATCTGCTTCATGACATTTTGAGAACATTGAATTTTCATAAACTTCTTTATCAACACTTTTTATGTGGGGAAATTTTGTATTTGGTTTTAAATTCTGTATTTTATTTTTCTTCCCTCTGCCCTTCCCCAAATGTGATGGGTCATTTCACCATCTTGTGGCACAGCACATATTAGCTCCTGCTTGAATAACATCAGATGGGCCAGTTGACCTGTAATCGAGCTAACTGGAAAGCATGTGTTTCACAACCCATTTCACTGCTCGCTCGGTGCCTGGCAATATTCCTGCTAAACTACGCAAGTGTGCAGCTACATAGGAATCTAGAAGGTACTCTGCAGGTCGCTCGCATGGTGTTCCCGTTCCACATGGTGTAGAAGCTGAAAGATTAAGGTACCGAGCATTGAAACAATAGGCTGTGCACAATAAAGAAAATTAGTGGGAACATTGAAACTTGGACTGACCATTCAACTTCTCTTTCTTTCCCTCCTTCAGTGGCAGCAAGTGTCTCTTCTCAGCTACTGAATTATGGATATGACCCAGTACCCTTTAGAATGTATTAGTCACCGTTATGCAGCATCCCTCCCATTTTCCCCGAATGATTTTAAAATGTTATTGTTGACTGGGTTATTGAAAGCTGCAGCAGGGTTGAGAGGCCGAGTGGCCTACTTCTGCTCCTAATTTGTATGTTCATATTTAATTGAAACTTTAGTGAATTTAGTGATATGGTAGAGCTCCATTATGCCTTTTGTTGCTGAATAGAATAACATCCTGGATTTAAATTAATATTGCCTTAGAGGATGCATCTGTGTACTAATCTTTCATTGTTTAGCCCACCAGAAATATGACTCGTACATGAATGGCATTTGGTGCCTCCAGTCCTAAATCACATAATCTGGGTCTGTTCACTGGCTGACTGTATAAATTGAAGCTATAATACTACATTTCTTTTTTAATTCCAAGGTACACTGGAGTGCTTTGTATCTGTAATGGGTCAAGGCAGACAAACAATCTTGTTTTGCTCTATCTTGATTTAATGTAATATACTGAATTAGTTTTTCAAGAATTATAAAATAAGTGAGTAAACGCTCTCTCCAAACAAAGATGTCCCAAGTAAAATGAGCATCATTATGATAAATGAGATGGAAGTCTGAGACAAACTGTTCAAGCTGCAAATAAATAAAACACCAGCATTAAATAGTAGTATGCCTGGGTGTTGAAAGACAATAAGGAAGAAATTTGTGAAGCACTGGCAATCATTATGAGGTCAGTGGACACTGGTGAGGTACCAGCAGATTCGAAACAAGCTAATGTAGTGCCTGATTTTAAAAAGGTGACAATGGACACAAACCAATTAAATCCCATAGTTCTTGTGCCATTTCATGTGAAAAATGGAATTGAATATTAAATATGAGAACAATCTTTACAGTAACACTTTAGTAACAGCAGTCGATGACAATTCAGAAGGGAACAATTCTGCCAGATGTATCTCCTTGATACTTTTCAGAAGTGACAACCTAAATGGACCGAGAGAAGCTCTACCACCCAATACCTTTACTTCCAAAATGCTTTTTAACAAAGTTCTGAACAAAATGCTGTTAATTAAACTCAAAGTGTTAGATTTCAGGGTGAACCCTGGGAAAGAGCAAGAAACTGACCAAAGGGTAGGGAACATTTACATCAGTGTGGGACAGTTACTGAGTGAGATGTCTCAGGTCTCAATGCTGGTCCCACTGCTGCTTAGAATTTACATAAATAACCTCAGTTTTGAAATGGTTAAATTTACATATGATATCAAACTAGGAAGAGCAGGGTAATTGAAAGGTGTCACTCAGAAATTGCAGAATCAATTGGACAAGATGTATAGGTGGGTAGAACATGGCAAATGAAATTTAAGAGACAATTGTAAAGTGTTATGCTTTGGAGGAAAAAAAAGAATACAGGAACACTAAGAATGATATTGAAATAGGTACAGTGTGAGGCCAAAAGAAAGTCTTGGTGAATTCAATGCTAAATATGTCTAATAATGCAGAGCAACAATCATCAAAGTCAATAGGTATTTCCCTACACAGTGAAAACAGTAGCATACAAGTCAGAGGAATGCAGATTCAACTGAATGATACTGGAATTTAGAAAGTTAAATTATGAGGCCCAAGTTGTATTAACTTGGCTTGTATTACATTGATTATCAAAGAGTGAGGCCTGATTCAAGATGTTTAAAATATTAAAAGGATTTGATGGGGTATATACAGAGAAACTTTCTTCTGGTGGGACAATCAACAACAAGGGGACATAATAAATACACCATTCAGGGGTGAAATCAGGAGCACTTTTTCACAAAAATGTAGTAGAACCCTGTAACTCTCTCCCAAAATACTCTGGGTGTTACGATAATTTGATTTTTCAAGTCTGAAATGGATAGTGTTTCTAGGTATGGGCATTAAGGAATATGGAGCAAAGTAGGGACATGGAATTGAAATGCAGATCAGTACAATTTAATTGAATGATGGGACCAGGTACTTGGAGCTGATTGGCCTACTCTTATGTTTGCAGGAGGTAATGTTCAAATGTTATGTTACTCTAATGTTTTTCAAAAATAACTTTTATCCAATTGAGGTACTGCTTCTAATACATTTGTGAACTTGAAACCCCAAGTCCCTGTGCTTTTCCCCATATCTCCCAACTTTCCCCATTTAAAGCTTTAGATTTCAGGGTGAACCCTGTTTTTTCTCAGCCATATCTACCAAAGTGCACCAACTTTACATTACTGACATTGAATCCCATTTGTCACTTTACTGCCCATCCCATTATCCCAAGAGATATCCCTTGTAGCTTCCTTTGGTCCTCAGAATTATCTTGGTATTGTTGCAAATATGGGCACCATTCCATATGGGTCTTTAGGTCAAATTATTGGTGTATGCAGTAAATGGAAATAGTTCTAGAACAGAACCCAAGCAGCACCGCTACACACTGCGAATTGTCTTGAAAATTGTCTTTATCTCCTTCCTTCTAATACATTTTTAATCCAATTTGCTATTATTCCCCCAAACTCCGTACTCCTTAATCTTTCCCAATAGTCTCCCATTTTGTATATTGTCAAATGCTTTCTGAAAAACCATCTGTGGGTTTCTCCGTCGGCAGGATTCTCCGCCTTGCCGGCAGCGCACCCATGCCCGCGGGTTTCCGACGGCGTGGGATGAGGCCCCATTAGCTAGCTGTGGCAACGGAGAATCCCGCTGCTGGCGAGGGCGCGCTGCACAGGAAAACGGGGCTGGCGGGATGGAGAATCCCACCCCATGTATTCCACATTGATGTGTTTTTCTCAACCATATCTGTCACTTATTTGAATAACTCAATCAAGTTTGTTAAACACCACCTACCTTTAAGAAATCAGTTTGTCTGCTTTCTGGGAATTCTGGCAAAGTGTTATGTTACTGTGTTAGTAATCCAGATTCCTGGAGTAATAATCCATAGACATGAGTTAAAATCCAATCATGGTAGCTGGAAATTTAAATTAACTCCATGAAATAAATATATTTGCAACAAAAAGCTAATATCAGTAATGGTAACTGTGAAACTATTGGGCTGTTAAAACCTATTCAGCTCACTAACATCCTTGAGGGAATGAAATCTGCTCGACCTGGTCTGGCCTATCTGTCAGCCAAGACTCACAGCAATGCATTGCATTCTTATGTACTCTATGAAATGCCCTAATGAGCTATTGGTTTGTATATGATTATTATGAAAAAGTCTAATGAAAATAAACCTGGACAGAGCACCTGACATCGACCTAACCACCTCGTACATTCAGTTCAGTTAACCCTGCATCTTCCTCACTAACAATTCATCTCCCCACCGCTACCCCCACCTGAAACTCTGCTACTCTGGCTTCTAGTACGTCCTGCTCCCTTTGGATCACCATCTGTGACCAAGCTTTCAGCCACTGAAGTCCGAGACTCTGGAACTACTTCCCCAAACCTTTATCTCCCTCTCCTCTTTCAAGATCTTTCTTAAACTGCACCTCCTTGTACAAACTTTCCGGCACCCCTCCTAATTTTTTTTGGCTCAGCATCTATATTAGAAGCAATGCCTCCTTGTGTTAAAATTGTGACAAAAGACTTCCGGGTGCGGCGATGACCAGCTGAGTCCCACGTTTCGGCAGCTCCCGGTGGAACGGACTTTTGGGCTCTTAATAAGAGCCCCAACGGCAATTTTAACGGCTAAAAGTACTGTGCGGTGAAGCAGAAGGGAATCCCCCCTGGATACGGATGAAAAAAGGAGAGGAAGGTGGCCGGATTGCGGTGGATCCTTTAGAGCAGCGGCAAGGAAGGCAAGCAAAAACCAAGATGGCGTCGGAAGGTGGCAGTTTAATATGGGGCCCTGAACAACACGAGTTTTTGAAACGCTGCGTGGAAGAACTCAAAAAGGAAATGAAGAAGGAGCTGTTGGCCCCGATATTACAGGCGATCGAAGGGCTAAAGGAGGAGCAAAGGACCCAGGAGCGGGAGCTTCGGGTCGTGAAGGCAAAGGCTGCCGAGAATGAGGACGACATACAGGGCCTGGTGGTGAAGACGGAGATGCACGAGGCACACCATAAACGATGTGTGGAAAGGCTGGAGGCGCTGGAGAACAACGCGAGGAGGAACAACCTAAGGATTCTTGGTCTTCCTGAAGGTGCGGAGGGAGCGGACGTCGGGGCATATGTGAGCACGATGCTGCACTCGTTAATGGGAGCAGAGGCCCCGGCGGGTCCGCTGGAGGTGGAGGGAGCATACCGAGTGATGGCGCGAGGACCGAGAGCAGGAGAAATTCCTAGAGCCATAGTGGTGAGATTCCTCCGTTTTAAGGATAGAGAGATGGTCCTTAGATGGGCAAAGAAAACTCGGAGCAGTAAGTGGGAGAACGCGGTGATCCGCGTATACCAAGACTGGAGTGCGGAGGTGGCGAGAAGGAGGGCGAGCTTTAATCGGGCCAAGGCGGTGCTTCACAAAAAGAAGATAAAATTCGGAATGCTGCAACCGGCAAGACTGTGGGTCACATATCAAGGGAGGCACCACTACTTTGAGACGGCGGATGAGGCGTGGACTTTTATCGTGGAAGAAAAATTGGAATGAGCGGGTTATTAAAAAAAGAACGTTTGAAACAAAGTGGTGGGGTGGGTATGGGGGGCGAAGAGGGGGGTAAAAAAGGGGGGAAAGAGGAGTTTTATGTTATTAATCCTGCGATGTGGTAACTTTTCTCTCTTCCACAGGAGGTGGTGGGGGGAGGAAAGGAGGTGGAGGAGATGGGGCGTTGGCCATTGGGAGCGGGGCCAAGGGGGAAGCGCGGGCTCGGTTCCCGCGCTATGATAATCATGGCGGGAATAGGGAAGCAGGAAGGAGGGGGCGTTGCACGGTGTGAGCCGAGGTCACGGGGGGAAGCCGAGGTCGGCCAGAGTTTGCTGACTTCTGGGAGCAACATGGGGGGTGTAACTACGCTAGTGGGGGATCTAGCGGGGGGGGTGGGGGGGGGGGGGAATTATTGGGCTGCTGCTGCTGGGGAGAGGGGGGAGCTGGCATGGGGTGGGATGGGCGGGGGGGCACCGCCTGGGGGGGGACACAGCTGCGTGGGAACCGGGTGAGGAGCTGGAAAAAGGGGATGGCTAATCGACAAGGGGGGGTGGGTAAAAAGCCCCCCAACCCGGCTGATCACGTGGAACGTGAGAGGGCTGAACGGGCCGATAAAGAGGGCACGGGTACTCGCACACCTTAAGAAACTTAAGGCAGACGTGGTTATGTTACAGGAAACGCACTTGAAACTGATAGACCAGGTGAGACTACGCAAAGGATGGGTGGGGCAGGTGTTCCATTCGGGGCTAGATGCGAAAAACAGGGGGGTGGCTATATTAGTGGGGAAGCGGGTAATGTTTGAGGCAAAGACTATAGTGGCGGATAGCGGGGGCAGATACGTGATGGTGAGTGGCAAACTACAGGGGGAGACGGTGGTTTTGGTAAACGTATATGCCCCGAACTGGGATGATGCCAATTTTATGAGGCGTATGCTAGGACGCATCCCGGACCTAGAGGTGGGAAAGTTAGTAATGGGGGGAGATTTCAATACGGTGTTGGAACCAGGGCTGGACAGGTCGAGGTCCAGGACTGGAAGGAGGCCGGCAGCAGCCAAGGTGCTTAAAGATTTTATGGAGCAGATGGGAGGAGTAGACCCGTGGAGATTTAGCAGACCTAGGAGTAAGGAGTTTTCGTTTTTCTCCTATGTCCACAAAGTCTATTCGCGAATAGACTTTTTTGTTTTGGGAAGGGCGTTGATCCCGAAGGTGAGGGGAACGGAGTATACGGCTATAGCCATTTCGGATCACGCTCTACATTGGGTGGACTTGGAGATAGGGGAGGAAACAGAAGGGCGCCCACCCTGGAGAATGGACATGGGACTAATGGCAGATGAGGGGGTGTGTCTAAGGGTGAGGGGGTGCATTGAAAAGTACTTGGAACTCAATGATAATGGGGAGGTCCAGGTGGGAGTGGTCTGGGAGGCGCTGAAGGCAGTGGTTAGAGGGGAGCTGATATCAATAAGGGCACACAAAGGAAAGCAGGAGAGTAGGGAACGGGAGCGGTTGCTGCAAGAACTTCTGAGGGTGGACAGGCAATATGCGGAGGCACCGGAGGAGGGACTGTACAGGGAAAAGCAAAGGCTACACGTAAAATTTGACTTGCTGACAACGGGTACTGCAGAGGCACAGTGGAGGAAGGCACAGGGTGTACAGTACGAATATGGGGAGAAGGCGAGCAGGTTGCTGGCCCACCAATTGAGGAAAAGGGGAGCAGCGAGGGAAATAGGGGGAGTGAGGGATGAGGAAAGAGAGATGGAGCGGGGAGCGGAGAGAGTGAATGGAGTGTTCAAGGCATTTTATAAAAAATTATACGAAGCTCAACCCCCGGATGGGAGGGAGAGAATGATGGGCTTTCTGAACCGGCTGGAATTTCCCAAGGTGGAGGAGCAGGAAAGGGTGGGACTGGGAGCACAGTAGTGAAAGGAATTAGGAGCATGCAGGCGGGGAAGGCTCCGGGACCGGATGGATTCCCGGTTGAATTTTATAGGAAATATGTGGACTTGCTCGCCCCGCTACTGATGAGGACCTTTAATGAGGCAAAGGAAAGGGGACAGCTGCCCCCGACTATGTCTGAGGCAACGATATCGCTTCTCCTAAAGAAGGAAAAGGACCCGCTGCAATGCGGGTCCTATAGACCTATTTCCCTCCTAAATGTAGACGCTAAGATTCTGGCCAAGGTAATGGCAATGAGGATAGAGGATTGTGTCCCGAGGGTGGTCCATGAGGACCAAACTGGGCTTGTGAAGGGGAGACAGCTGAATACAAATATACGGAGGCTGCTAGGGGTAATGATGATGCCCCCACCAGAGGGGGAAGCGGAGATAGTGGTGGCGATGGATGCCGAGAAAGCATTTGATAGAGTGGAGTGGGATTATCTGTGGGAGGTGCTGAGGAGATTTGGTTTTGGAGATGAGTATGTTGGATGGGTGCAGCTGTTGTATAGGGCCCCAGTGGCGAGTGTGGTCACGAATGGACGGGGATCTGCATACTTTCGGCTCCATAGAGGGACAAGGCAGGGATGCCCTCTGTCCCCATTATTGTTTGCACTGGCGATTGAGCCCCTGGCAATAGCATTGAGGGGTTCCAAGAAGTGTAGGGGAGTACTTAGAGGAGGAGAAGAACACTGGGTATCTCTGTATGCGGATGATTTGTTGTTATATGTAGCGGACCCGGCGGAGGGGATGCCAGAGATAATGCGGACACTTCGGGAGTTTGGAGAATTCTCAGGATATAAACTGAACATGGGGAAAAGTGAGTTGTTTGTGGTGCATCCAGGGGAGCAGAGCAGAGAAATAGAGGACTTTCCGCTGAGGAAGGTAACAAGGGACTTTCGTTACTTGGGGATCCAGATAGCCAAGAATTGGGGTACATTGCATAGGTTAAATTTAACGCGATTGGTGGAACAAATGGAGGAGGACTTCAAGAGATGGGACATGGTATCCCTGTCACTGGCAGGGAGGGTGCAGGCGGTTAAAATGGTAGTCCTCCCGAGATTCCTCTTTGTGTTTCAGTGCCTCCCGGTGGTGATCACGAAGGCTTTTTTCAAAAGGATCGAAAAGAGTATCATGAGTTTTGTGTGGGCCGGGAAGACCCCGAGAGTGAGTAAGGGATTCTTACAGCGTAGTAGGGATAGGGGGGGGGCCGTCACTACCGAGCCTAAGTGAGTACTACTGGGCCACCAATATCTCAATGGTGAGTAAGTGGATGGGAGAAGAGGAGGGAGCGGCGTGGAAGAGATTGGAGAGGGCGTCCTGTTGGGGGACTAGCCTACAAGCTATGGTGACGGCCCCGTTGCCGTTCTCACCGAAGAAATACACCACAAGCCCGGTGGTGGTGGCGACTTTGAAAATTTGGGGACAGTGGAGACGGCATAGGGGAAAGACGGGAGCCTTGGTGGGGTCCCCGGTAAGAAATAACCATAGGTTTGCCCCGGGGAGAATGGATGGGGGATTTGGAATATGGCAAAGAGCAGGAGTAACGCAACTGAAAGATCTGTTTGTGGATGGGAAGTTCGCAAGTCTGGGAGCGCTGACCGAGAAATATGGGTTGCCCCAAGGGAATGCATTCCGGTATATGCAACTGAGGGCTTTTGCGAGGCAACAGGTGAGGGAATTCCCGCAGCTCCCGACGCATGAGGTGCAGGACAGAGTGATCTCAAAGACATGGGTGGGGGACGGTCAGGTGTCAGATATATATAGGGAAATGAGGGACGAGGGGTGATTATGGTAGATGAGCTGAAAGGGAAATGGGAAGAAGAGCTGGGGGAGGAGATTGAGGAGGGGCTGTGGGCGGATGCCCTAAGTAGGGTAAACTCATCGTCCTGGTGTGCCAGGCTAAGCCTGATTCAATTTAAGGTGTTACACAGGGCGCATATGACTGGAGCACGGCTCAGTAAATTTTTTGGGGTAGAGGATAGGTGTACGAGATGCTCGAGAAGCCCAGCGAATCACACCCACATGTTCTGGTCATGTCCGGCACTACAGGGGTCCTGGGTGGGGGTGACAAAGGTGCTTTCGAAGGTGGTGGGGGTCCAGGTCGAACCAAGCTGGGGGTTGGCTATCTTCGGGGTTGCAGAAGAGCCGGGAGTGCAGGAGGTGAAAGAGGCTGATGTTTTGGCCTTTGCGTCCCTAGTAGCCCGGCGCAGGATACTGTTGAAGTGGAAGGAAGCCAAGCCCCCGGGTGTGGAGACCTGGATAAATGACATGGCAGGGTTTATAAAGCTTGAACGGATTAAGTTCGTCCTAAGGGGATCGGCTCAAGGGTTCACCAGGCGGTGGCAACCGTTCGTCGAATACCTCACAGAGAGATCGAGGGAATGGAGAAGAAGAAGACAGCAGCAGCAGCCCAGGGGGGGCGGGGAGGAGGAACCAGAAGGACTCTCAGGGTTGTTAATATATATATGTATAATATGTATAGGTCGTTGCTATAAATAATTGTATATTGGACTGTTAAATCATATTTTTGGAGAGTGTTTATCTGAGACAAGGCAGTTGCCATTTAGTTTTCGTTTTCGTTTTTGTTATATATTATTTATTCTTTGTTCATAAAACAGGTCATTGTTATTTATACTGTTATATTATTGTGTAAAGGATACACAATGTACTGTGATGGTTGACCAAAAATTTTCAATAAAATATTCTTTTTAAAAAAAAAATTGTGACAAAATATATATATATTATTGTTTTAAATTTGCTTCACATGGATAGGCTATTGTAGACATCAGGAACAAAGAACAAAGAAATGTACAGCACAGGAACAGGCCCTTCGGCCCTCCAAGCCCGTGCCGACCATGCTGCCCGACTAAACTACAATCTTCTACACTTCCTGGGTCCGTATCCCTCTATCCCCATCCTATTCATGTATTTGTCAAGATGCCCCTTAAATGTCACCATCGTCCCTGCTTCCACCACCTCCTTCGGTAGCGAGTTCCAGGCACCCACTACCCTCTGCGTAAACAAACTTGCCTCGTACATCTACTCTAAACCTTGCCCCTCTCACCTTAAACCTATGCCCCCTAGTAATTGACCCCTCTACCCTGGGGAAAAGCCTCTGACTATCCACTCTGTCTATGCCCCTCATAATTTTGTAGACCTCTATCAGGTCTCCCCTCAACCTCCTTCGTTCCAGTGAGAACAAACCGAGTTTATTCAACCGCTCCTCATAGCTAATGCCCTCCATACCAGGCAACCTTCTGGTAAATCTCTTCTGCACCCTCTCTTAAAGCCTCCACATCCTTCTGGTAGTGTGGCGACCAGAATTGAACACTATACTCCAAGTGTGGCCTAACTAAGGTTCTATGCAGCTGCAACATGACTTGCCAATTCTTATACTCAATGCCCCGGCCAATGAAGGCAAGCATGCCGTATGCCTTCTTGACTACCTTCTCCACCTGTGTTGCCCCTTTCAGTGACCTGTGGACCTGTACTCCTAGATCTCTTTGACTTTCAATACTCTTGAGGGTTCTACCATTCACTGTATATTTCCTACCTGCATTAGACCTTCCAAAATGCATTACCTCACATTTGTCCGGATTAAACTCCATCTGCCATCTCTCCGCCCAAGTCTCCAAACAATCTAAATCCTGCTGTATCCTCTGACAGTCCTCATCGCAATCCGCATTTCCACCAACCTTTGTGTCGTCTGCAAACTTACTAATCAGACCAGTTACATTTTCCTCCAAATCATTTATATATACTACAAAGAGCAAAGGTCCCAGTACTGATCCCTGTGGAACACCACTGGTCACAGCCCTCCAATTAGAAAAGCATCCTTCCATTGCTACTCTCTGCCTTCTATGACCTAGCCAGTTCTGTATCCACCTTGCCAGCTCACCCCTGATTCCGTGTGACTTCACCTTTTGTACTAGTCTACCATGAGGGACCTTGTCAAAGGCCTTACTGAAGTCCATATAGACAACATCCACTGCCCTACCTGCATCAATCATCTTAGTGACCTCCTCGAAAAACTCTATCAAGTTAGTGAGACACGACCTTCCCTTCACAAAACCGTGCTGCCTCTCACTAATATGTCCATTTGCTTCCAAATGGGAGTAGATCCTGTCTCGAAGAATTCTCTCCAGTAATTTCCCTACCACTGAAGTAAGGCTCACCGGCCTGTAGTTCCCGGGATTATCCTTGCTACCCTTCTTAAACAGAGGAACAACATTGGCTATTCTCCAGTCCTCCGGGACATCCCCTGAAGACAGTGAGGATCCAAAGATTTCTGTCAAGGCCTCAGCAATTTCCTCTCCAGCCTCCTTCAGTATTCTGGGGTAGTTCCCATCAGGCCCTGGGGACTTATCTACCTTAATATTTTTTAAGACACCCAACACCTCGTCTTTTTGGATCTCAATGTGACCCAGGCTATCTACACACCCTTCTCCAGACTCAACATCTACCAATTTCTTCTCTTTGGTGAATACTGATGCAAAGTATTCATTTAGTACCTCGCCCATTTCCTCTGGCTCCACACATAGATTCCCTTGCCTATCCTTCAGTGGGCCAACCCTTTCCCTGGCTACCCTCTTGCTTTTTATGTACGTGTAAAAAGCCTTAGGATTTTCCTTAACCCTATTTGCCAATGACTTTTTGTGACCCCTTCTAGCCCTCCTGGCTCCTTGCTTAAGTTCCTTCCTACTTTCCTTATATTCCACGCAGGCTTCGTCTGTTCCCAGCCTTTTAGCTCCTTTTTCTTTTTGACGAGGCCTACAATATCTCTCGTTATCCAAAGTTCCCGAAAATTGCCGTATTTATCCTTCTTCCTCACAGGAACATGCCGGTCCTGAATTCCTTTCAACTGCCACTTGAAAGCCTCCCACGTGTCAGATGTTGATTTGCCCTCAAACATCCGCCCCCAATCTATGTTCTTCAGTTCCCGCCTAATATTGTTATAATTAGCCTTCCCCCAATTTAGCACATTCATCCTAGGACCACTCTTATCCTTGTCCACCAGTACTTTAAAACTTACTGAATTGTGGTCGCTGTTACCGAAATGCTCCCCTACTGAAACATCTACCACCTGGCCGGGCTCATTCCCCAATACCAGGTCCAGTACTGCCCCTTCCCTAGTTGGACTGTCTGCATATTGTTTTAAGAAGCCCTCCTGGATGCTCCTTACAAACTCCGCCCCGTCTAAGCCCCAGGCACTAAGTGAGTCCCAGTCAATATTGGGGAAGTTGAAGTCTCCCATCACCACAACCCTGTTGTTTTTACTCTTTTCCAAAATCTGTCTACCTATCTGCTCCTCTATCTCCCGCTGGCTGTTGGGAGGCCTGTAGTAAACCCCCAACATTGTGACTGCACCCTTCCTATTCCTGATCTCTACCCATATAGCCTCACTGCCCTCTGCGGTGACCTCCCGCAGTACAGCTGTGATATTCTCCCGAACCATTAGCGCAACTCCGCCTCCCTTTTACATCCCCCTCTATCCCGCCTGAAACATCTAAATCCTGGAACGTTTAGCAGCCAATCCTGCCCTTCCCTCAACCAGGTCTCTGTAATGGCAACAACATCATAGTTCCAAGTACTAATCCAAGCTCTAAGTTCATCTGCCCTACCCGTAATACTTCTTGCATTAAAACATATGCACTTCAGGCCACCAGACCCGCTGTGTTCAGCAACTTCTCCCTGTTTGCTCTGCCTCAGAGCCCCACTGTCCCTATTCCCTAGTTCTCCCTCAATGCTCTCACCTTCTGACCTAGTGCTCCCGTGCCCACCCCCCTGCCATACTAGTTTAAACCCTCCCGTGTGACACTAGCAAACCTCGCGGCCAGGATATTTATGCCTCTCCGGTTTAGATGCAACCCGTCCTTATATAGGTCACACCTGCCCCGGAAGAGCTCCCAGTGGTCCAGATAACGGAAACCCTCCCTCCTACACCAGCTGTTTAGCCACGTGTTTAGCTGCTCTATCTTCCTATTTCTAGCCTCACTGGCACGTGGCACAGGGAGTAATCCCGAGATTACAACCCTCGAGGTCCTGTCTTTTAACTTTCTACCTAGCTCCCTGAACTCCTGCTGCAGGACCTCATGCCCCTTCCTGCCTATGTCGTTAGTACCAATATGTACAACGACCTCTGCCTGTTTGCCCTCCCCCTTCAGGATGCCCTCTACCCGTTCGGAGACATCCTGGACCCTGGCACCAGGGAGGCAACATACCATCCTGGAGTCTCTTTCACGTCCACAGAAGCGCCTATCTGTGCCGCTGACTATAGAGTCCCCTATTACTATTGCTCTTCTGCGCTTTGACCCTCCCTTCTGAACATCAGAGCCAGCCGTGGTGCCACTGCTCTGGCTGCTGCTGAACTTCAGGAATATAGTAAAGAAGGTGTATGATTCTTCATTTTTAAAATGTTTTTAAATATAAATTTAGAGCACCCAATTCTTTTTTTTTCCAATTAAGGGGCAATTTAGTGTGGCCAATCCACCTAGCCTGCACAGCTTTGGGTTTTGGGGGTGAGACCCATGCACACATGGGGAGAATGTACAAACTCCACACGGACAGTAACCTGGGGCCGAGAACGAACCCGAGTCCTCAGTACTGTGAGGCAGCAATGCTAACCACTGCGCCACCATGTCACCCATGATTCTACATTTAGACCATTGAACCACTTCTGCTTTATTATTTCTCCATCACAGTCAGTGTTTTGAAGTCTTACCCAAGACGTTAATGAGATGAATTCCAAAAATCTTAGATTTAGTAGTATCACTTCAAGCAAAGAGGCTATGCAGTCTAAATGAGATACTGAATTAGTGACTTTAATGTTCTGATCAGAGACCTTGCTAGGATGGCATGAACAGTAATGTAAAAGCAATAGGCTGAGTATTCATAAATGTTTGATTTTTCTGCTGTCCTCATATTTCAGCATAGTAGCAGGACCATGTCAACTCCAGAATTCATCATGGCTGTTCCAACCTCAGTGACATAGCAGCTGCAGGGCGGCACAGCGGTTAGCACTGCTGCCAAACAGCTCCAGGGACCCGGGTTCAATTCCGTACTCAAGTGACTGTCTGTGTGGAGTTTGCACTTTCTCCCCGTGTCCGTGTGGGTTTCCTCTGGGTGTTCCAGTTTCCTCCCGTAGTCCAAAGAAGTACAGGTTAGGTTGATTGGCCATGCTAATTTGCCCCAAAGTGTCCAAAAGGTTAGGTAGAGTTACTGGGTTATGGGGATAGGGTGGAGGCATGGGCTTAAGTAGAGTGCTCTTTCTCAGGGTTGGTGCAGAGCCAATGGGCTGAATGGTCTCCTCCTGCACTGTAAATTCTATGATATCTATGACACGCTTATATGGAGCCAAGACAGGTATCACCAGGTTCCAATAGGCATTTAGCAGTAAGACAAAGAATGAATAAAAATATTCTCAATGAATATTATTGTCAGGAGTAGGGCAGCACGGTGGCGCAGTGGTTAGCACAGCTGCCTCGTGGCGTCGAGGTCCCAGGTTCGATCCTGACTCTGGGTCACTGTCCGTGTGGAGTTTGTACATTCTCCCCGTGTTTGCGTGAGTTTCGCCCCCCCAAAGATGTGCAGGCTAGGTGGATTGGCCACGCTAAATTGCCCCTTAATTGGAAAAAATGAATTGTGTACACTAAATTAATTTTTAAAAAAAAAATTATTGTCACGAGTAGGCCTACATTAACACTGCAATGAAGTTACTGTGAAAATCCCCGAGTCGCCACACTCCGGGCCTGCTCGGGTTCACTGAGGGAGAATTCAGAATGTCCAAATTACCTACCAGCACATCTTTTGGGTCTTGTCCAACAGGTTTGAGATTCTTGCTCCCTGTGTGGATGAGAGCGGGGACTGTGGGGAGGATGAGCAAACTGACCACAGCACCGTGGTACAGGAAGCCATTCAAGTGGGGGGAGACAAAATAAATGTAATTGTAATTGGGGATAGTATAGTTAGGGGTATAGACACTGGGCTGGATTCTCCGCAGCACCATGCCGAAATCGCGTTTGGCGCGGGGGTGGAGAATTGAAGTTCTTGACCGGATCGCGACTGCTGCCACTCCCGCGCTTCTCCGGTCCCTGGAGAATCGCTCATCCGTCAATCACGGCGCGGGGCTGGGGGGCCATTGTCAGAGGCCCTCCCAGCAATACTCCGATCCCGACCGGCCGATTTCCCGACGCCGTGGTTCTAACCAGTATGGCCGGTTGTGACTCTCGTGCTGCGGGGTGGGGGGATCCAGCACCGGTGGGGGCCTTATGGGCGGCCGGGGCAGCGATCGGGCCGGACCGATGGAGGGGCGCGCGGCTGATCGGGGGACCTTGTTTCTTGGTGATGGTCCGCAATCCGAGTCCGCCATGGCGCTCGGCGCGGCCGCTGAAGGCCGCTGCTGTGCGCATGTGTGGACTCGGAACCAGAAGTGCGGGGGCCCGTATCCTCCCCGGACCCTGCTAGCCCCCTGCAGGTAAGTGAATAGCTCTTTATTTTTTGCAGGAAACTGGGGAGTGAAATGCCAGCGTTTTTACGCCGACGTGGGGCTATGGCCCCATTTTGGGAGAATCCATCCCACTATTCTCTGTGACTAGGATCGAGAGCACCTACCTGGTGCTCGAGTTTGTGATATCTCATCTGGGCTGCAATGGAGAGTAAAGATCCAGTTGTTGTGGTCCATGTAGGTACCAATGACATAGCTAGAACAAGGATAGAGGTTCTGCTGAAGGAATATGAACAGCTACAGGCCAAATTAAAAAGCAGAACCAAAAAATTAATAATCTCCAGATTAGTACCTGATCTATGAGCTAATTGGCAGAGGGTCAGTAAAGTCAAAGAGGGAAATGTGTGGCTCAAAGATTGGTGTGGGAGAAATGGGTTTGAATTCATGGGGCACTGGCACCAGTACTGGGAAAGGAGGGAGCTGTTCCAATGGGACTCTATTCACCTAAATCATGCTGGTACCAGAGTTCTGACAAATCGCATATCTAGGACTTTAAACAAAATTGTGGGAAGGGGGGTTGAGTTTCAAGGAAAATTAGAAAATCAAAGTTAAAGGAGAAGGTAGAAGTGCAGAGTAATGATGAGGACCCTAAACCAGTTAAAGGGGCCGAGGGCCCAGAAGAGGTTAGTCAAGATTCCGGAACACGCAATAGAACAGAGAATATAGAAGGTGACAGGAATCTAACTTCAGGCACAACAGAGAAGGAGACAACTATGAGAAGGAGGGTTGTCAATGCAGGACCGAGAGTGTTGTATCTAAATGCACGCATAAACAAAACAAGGTAAATGGGCTTGCAGTGCACATTGAAATTGGCCAGTACGAAGTTGTGGGCATCTTAGAGACATGGCTGCAAGAGGATCAGGGCTGGGATCTAAATATCCAAGGATATCTGTCCTACTGAAAGGACAGGTAGATGCGGGAGGGGCAGGGGTTGCATTGTTCGTAAGAAATGAAATTAAATCGATAACAAAAAACGATATAGGGTCGGAAGAAGTTGAGGAATCGCATGGGAAAAAATACCCTGATGGGAGCTATCTACAGGCTCCTAGCTGTAGGAGCCAGGGGGCCTAGAACAAGACCAGAGGAAAAGGAATCCCTGAGAGAATGCCGAAAATACAACGGAGAGGGAAGAAAAGGGGGGAGGCCAAATGACATAAATGGGGGGGGCGGGGCACCTCCCATATGTAAATAGCAGATAATCGCCCATTCTACAGTAAAGGGTCCAGGAAAGGGCCCTGAAAGAACAAATGAAGATGTCGGGGAAGGGAGGGAAGAGGGGATCGGCACAGAGGAAAATGGCATGTACATTGTAACCAGCACAGTTATCCTTACCGAATGTATAGTGTATAATATGTAAAAACTTCAATAAAAATATTTTAAAAGAAAAATTGTTTGAGGAGGCAACGAGGAAGTTATACGAAGGAGAGCCAGTGGACGTGATCTATTTGGTTTCCATGAGACATTTGACAAGGTGCCGTACAGGAGGTTGCAAAATAAGATACGAGCCCTTGGTGCTAGGGGTAAGATACTGCATGGTTAGAGGATTGGCTGACTGGCAGAAGGCAGAGAGTGGGGATAAAGGTACCTTTTTCAGGATGGCAGCTGGTGACTAGTGGTGTTCCGCAGGGGTCAGTGTTGGGACCATAGCTATTCACGATATACGTTAATGATCTGGAGGAAGGAACTGAGGCTGTTGTTGCTGTATCCACGTAAAATGGCTGCTTCCCTATTAATTTGGCCAAAACCCGATTTAAAATGGCGAACCGAAAAGGCTGATGGGAAAAGCAGGCAACAGGACACAAATGGACAGCTGCAGGCAGAATATCATATTCGGCTCTGGGGAAGTCGGCCCAGATCGATACTCAGGACTATTAACAGCCCACCAACCCAGACATCTGCAGTTATACTCAGGACTATTAGCAGCCCATCAACCCAGACATCTGCAGTTTAATCGGCTATCCCCGGGAACAATTGCAACATATTAGCAATTGAATACCGGGCCAGACCTGTCGGCGCCTGCAGTGGCCGAAACAAAGGCAGGTGAACGACCACCCCCCGATCGGGGAATCGCCTCGCAATTTGACGTATCGAACCCAGTGGTTGGGAACAAGTCCAATCACTTGGGACTCAGGGTCAAGGGCCGCCCCGAGAGACGGGAAGTCCCTGGGCCCTATAAAGTTAGGGGCCAAGTTCAGATCTCTCTCTCTCTCGCCCTTCTTCTCCTGTTCGAGACCTTCGCAAGAACATCAACCAGCAACTGTAAGTTTGAATGCAGCGATCGCTATCCGATAAAGACTCCTAGCCATCGACCTGTATCAGCCTTTTGAATCCCGCGGGCCAGATCTGATTCGATAAGCCATTCGTTTCCCTGACCTGGTGGGCTCTTCCTAAAGTTAAGTATTGGCCAGTAGTGATAGGTTTCTATATAGATAGTAGGATTATTGTGTAAACATTACTTGTTGTATATAATAAATGACCGTTGATTTCAATCTTACTAAGCGGTGTGCTGACTTATTAATCATAACTTGAGCTTGAACCACGTGGCGGTATCAGAAAGATACCTGGCGACTCGTGAGCAAAGGTGACATAATCAGAGCTAATAAACTAAGGTGAAAAAGAGCAACATTGCCAAGTTTGCAGATGATGCAGAGATATGTAGAGGGGTGGGTAGTATTGAGGAAGCAGGAGGCTGCAGAAGGTCTTGGACAGGCTAGGAGAGTGGACAATGAAGTGGCAGATAGAATGCAATGTGGAAAAATGTGAGATTATGCACTTTGGAAGGAGGAATGGAGGCATAGACTATTTTCTAAATGTGGGAAAAACGATGGAAAAAGGGATTTAAGAATCTTGGTACAGGATTCTCTTAAGGTTAACATGCAGGTTATGTTGGCAGTTAGGAAGGCAAATGCAATGTCAGCGTTCATTTTGAGAGGGCTAGAATATAAGAATAGGGTGTAACTGCTGAGGCTGTATAAGGCTCTAGTCAGACCCCATTTGGAGTATTGTGAGCAGTTTTGGGCCCCTTAACTAAGGAAGGATGTGCTGGCCTTGGAGGGAGTCCTGAGGAGGTTCACAAGAATGATCCCGGGAATGATGGGCTTGTCACATGAGGAGCAGTTGAGGACTCTAGGTCTGTTCTCAATGGAGTTTAGAAGGATGAAAGTGGATCTTATTGAAACTTACAGAATACGGAAAGGCCTGGATAGAGTGGACGTGGAGAGGATGTTTCAACTAATAGGAGAGACTAGAATCCGCCTCAGACGAAAGGAATTATCCTTTAAAACTGAGATGAGGAGGAAAATCTGTGGAACTCTTTGCCGCAGAAGACTGTGGAGGCCAATTCACTGAGTGTCTTGAAGACAGAGATAGATAGGTTCTTGAGAAGGGGATCAGGAGTTACGGGAAGAAGGCAGGGGAATGGGGATGACAAACATAGTAATCATGATTGAATGGCGGAGCAGACCCGATGGACCAAATGGCCGATTCTGTTCCTATATCTGATGAGCATACTTATTATTTAGAAACCACTGTCCAATAGTTGGCCACTCAAACAAGACAGCTATTTTACCTTTTTGCAAGATAGGTGCTTGAAATATCACATTTTCTTTTGCTTCCATCTGTCCTCAGTGCTTCCTGTTCATTATTCAGAAGAGGAGGCTGAGAATTAATAGCCAGGGAACAATCACAGTTTAACACCTTGTCTCATAAAACAAGACATTCAGGCGCTTCAGGAGACCAACTACCGCAGGATGAATTTTACAATTAAATATATAATCCTCTCTTCACCTTAATAATCTCAAAGATGTGTTTAAACTGTTCATTTTGTACTGTTGAAAAAAAATGAGAACAGGGTGAATTTTGCAATTTAAATCCGAGCTATTTAAGCATTCACATGTGTGCATCTTGCATTGCACCATGAAGATATTGTGACTCAGAATTTTATCGAGGCGAAGAATGAGGTGATGGCAAGATGTTTTCTCGAAAATCAGTAAAGTTCAACTTCCACTAAAAATGTTGCAGCACCTAGGTACCCAAATTACATTCTTATAATTCACTACTCGAAGTGAAGCCTGCGGGAAAATGAAAGCCTTAACAGGCTGCCCACTGTGTACCAAAATACCACTAATTGCAGGTGAAAAATAGTGAAACTAGCAAATGTCAGCTGATCTTGCTTAGACCCAGTATCTTGGCACACGGGCATATTTCCTTTCTGGCATCAGCCCAAAGGTGAAGTTACTAAATATCTAAATTAAGTGAAATAAATGTTTTTATTGGATATGGGAGTCGCTAACCATGCCTGCGTTTAGTGCCTGTTCTAATTGCCCTTGAGAAGGTGGTGGTGAGTTGCCATCTTGAACTTCTGCAGTCCATGTAGTGTAGATACACCCACAAATTGCAAGGTTGGGAGTTCCAGCATTTTGACCAAGTGACAATGAAGGAATGGCAATATAGTTCCAAGTCAGAATGGTGTCTGATTTTGAGGGGAACTTGTAGCTGGTGGTGTTCCCAGGGACCTGGCTCCGGGTTCTTTAGGTGGTGGAGGTTGGGAGCTGCTGTGAAAGAAGCATTGGTGAGATGCTTTACTGCATCTTCCAAAAGGCAGCCATGGTGGTGGAGGAAGTAAATAATGCGGGTGGTGGATTAAGTAGGTTACTTTGTCCTGGATGGTATGATATTCGAATGTTGCTATATCATAAGTGTCAGCCATGGCACAGCTGGGGGTAGCACTCTCAGCTTTGAATCAAGAAGGTTGTTGGAGTCAATTAGCTTTGTTGACTGGCTGGCTGGCTCGTGATGTGGAGCCTGTATTCAATTCAATTTCGGAATATCCATGCCTTCTCAACCTCGCCCCTTGCCTGAGGTGTGGTGCCCTCAGGCTAAATCACCACCAGTCAGCTCTCTCTCAAAAAGGGAGAGCAGCCTATGGTCCTCGGGGAATATGGCAACTTTCATTGTTTCAAGTCCCACTCCAGGACTTGAGTGCAAAAGTCAAGGCTGAGACTTCAGTGCACTACTGAGGGAGTGTTGCAGTCAGAGGTGCTGTTTCTCAGATGAAATATTAAACCGAGGCTCTAAATGCGCTCTCACGTGGATGTACAAGATTCTCTAGCATGATTTTGACGAGCAGGAGAGTTATCTATAGTGTCCTGGTCAATATTTAAGCTTCAATCAACAACTTTTACAAAAACTGATTATCTGGTCATTATCACATTATTGTTTGTGGAGGTTTGCTGTCTGCAGATTGGCTGCCATGTTTCTTAAAACAGCGATTACATTGCAAAAACATACTTTTATACAGTGCCTTTCACAACCAAAAGTATGTATTTTTCCTCTCGCATGTGAGATGAGGGCTGTGTACCAGCGTCGTGCCAAGAAGCTCAACTACTTTCAATTGAGCTGCCTTCAGAAGCTTAAGAAGATCAGATGGCAGGACAAAATACCTCAGACATTGAGGTGCACACCCTAGATGGCATGCCAAGCATTCACACAATATGGAGATAGTCACAGCTGAGTTGGCTGCTCACGCACCCAGAATGCCTGACGCACCCTTATGGCGATTTAGAGTCTGTGGTGCACTCTCATGGCAGTCAAAGGAAGTGCTACAAGGACCGAAGGCTTCATTGAGGAATTTTGTCATCAATTTCAAGTCTAAGAAGTAGCTCACCCAGGATCACTGCACTGGTGCAACCGAATATAAATAGGTGTGGTATCCTTTAAAAAGAAGCGCTTATCAGAGGCGGGGAGGAAATTCTGAGCTAGCAACTCATACAAAATTAATTTGTATGTAATATCCTGTCCTATTTGCAGCAGAAACTTTCATGTACAGATTGGCTGTAGCAGTCACTTATGTACCCACAGGAACCCTACTAAACACCCAAAAGATGAACATGATCATCTTCGCTTTGAAGGATGAACAATATTGTTAGGAGTCACCTTTTAGAAGCAAAATTCTGTCTTCATACTGAGGGCATCCCCCTTTACATTATTCTGCACCACCACCATGCTCATTGGGATAGATTAGAAAAAGATTTAGATTTCCGGTGGCAGCTATGAGGGAGTAGGTCGCACATTTGGTGGCTCCCGTTTCAGTCGGACTTTTGGACCTTTTCCCCTGACTTTTTTGTGCTTTTGAGCGCGGAACTGGAAAGCAATAGTACTCAGGCACTAGACCCATACAGAATTGTATGGACCTAAGAAGCCGGAGGGACCGTAAACAGCAGAAGAAGTGGTCGAGTAAGGGCACAGTGGAGGCTGTGAGAGAGACCAGCATGGCTGGTGTCTAGAGCAAGGAGCCAACAGCCCAGCCCACAATGGAGCAGCTGCTGCAGAATATGCAGGAGGGCTTTTTGGCTCTGAAGCGTGACAACTTGGAGCCGCTTCAGAAGTCGATTGATCGGATGGGAAAAAGGCTGGATGATCAGGCTGAGAAGCTCCAGCAGTTGGAGAAGTCAGTGGAGGAGCAGGCTGACTTTCAAATGGTGGCAGGTGTGGAAATTCAGAGGCTGAGCGACCAGCAAAAAGCGCTTCTGGAAAGGCTGGAGGACCTGGACAACAGATCTCGCCGGCAGAACGTGAGAATCGTGGGCCTCCCGGAGGGGGCAGAGTGGCTAGATGCTGCCACATATGTAGAGGGTATGTTTCAGAAGTTGCTGGGGAACGAGGTGTTCCCGCGCCCGCCAGTGGTGGACGGGGCACACAGAGTGCAGGTGAGGCAACCGCGACAAGGTGGTCCCCCACGAGCGATGGTGGTACGCTTTCACAGGTACCTGGACAAGGAACGGGTGCTGCAAAGGGCAAGGAGCACAAGAAGCTGTATTTGTACAATACCACCCTCCGTGTGTACCAGGATTTGAGCGCTGAGGTGGCTAGGAGGAGGGGAGGCTACAGGCAGGTGAAGGAGATACTGTATAAAAACAAGGTGCAATTCGGGCTGCTTTTTCCGGCGCGGCTGTGGGTTACGTATAAGGGTCAGCACCACTATTTTGAGGAACCCGAAGAGGCGATGGACTTCGTTAAGAAGCAAGGGCTGGCCCTGAGCTGAGGACGTTTGGACTCATGTTAGAGCTTTTAAGTATATATGGTGTCTCTCCCGTTTTGGGATGTATCTTTTTTTTTTGTTGTGGTTGTTTTTTGCATGCTCTTTGCGTGGTTTACCTGAGTGCTTCCTGTTTGGGCTCTTTGCTTATTTGGAGTTTTGCTGGGGAGGGGGGGAGTTAATAAAGAAAACAGTTAAAAGGGTTGGGTTAAAATGGATGCTTCAGGGGAACTTTGTGCAATCTTTTTCTGTGTCTGTATGGGAAGGACTGAGAGTGCCTTTAATTTCTTATCTCTTTTTCTTGTTTAACTTGAATTGTGCTATTGTGGGGGTTGTTTATGACTTGTATAAAGTGTTTGCTTAAGTAGGGCTGATCTGGGGAAGTGGTGTGGAGGGGTCGGGGGGAGGGGTGACTGGGAACAATCGGTGGGAGACGGGCTGGAGCCGAGGCTGGGAGCCCCAGGCTAGCTGAGTGCAGCTAGTCAACGGGAGCCGAGGTGGGGGGTGTCCATATAGTTAGATTAGGGCAGGGGTTAGGTGATAGGATGGTGTTGCTAGCGTGGGGGGGGGGGGGGGGGGCGGCAGTTGTTCCCTCCACTATCCCAGCAAATGTTCTGTAAAACTCCACCGGATACCCGATCAGTCATCCCCTTTCCTTGGCCAGCCCCCCAGCCATGTGTCGCGCTTCCTCTGGCCCGCCTCCTGGCCGGCTCCACCCATGACCCCCTCACTGTTACCATGCCCAGCTTCCCTCCCCATCAGGGAAATAGGGAGGGTCATGGATGGGGAAGGTAATCTAGTGGGTGATCCAGCAGGGCTGAACAAGGTCTTTAGGGACTTTTATAGGAAGCTGTACACTTCGGAACCACCCGGGGGACTGGGGGGATGAGGCGATTCTTGGAAGGATTGACCTTCCCAAGAGTGGGGAGGGGGTTGGTGGACGGACTGGGGGCCCTGGTCAGGATTGAAGAGGTATTGGGGGGCCTGAAGGTCATGCAGTCGGGTAAAGCCCCGGGGCCGGACGGGTAGCCGGTGGAGTTTTACAAAAAATTTGTCGGGATAGTGGGGCCGCTGCTGGTCAGGGTCTATAACGAGGCAAGAGACAGAGGGAGTTTACCCCCGACGATGTCGCAGGCCACCATCTCGCTCATTCTGAAACGGGATAAGGACCCGGAGGCCTGTGGGTCATACAGGCCGATCCCTTTGATCAACGTAGACGCCAAGTTATTGGCCAAGATTTTGGAGACCAGAATTGAGGACTGTGTACCGGATGTGGAGGACCAAACCGGGTTTGTAAAGGGGAGGCAGCTGCTGGCCAACCTAAGAAGGCTGCTCAACGTGATTATGATGCCCCCGGAGAGTAGGGAGGTAGAGATAGTGGTAGCCATGGATGCCGAAAAGGCTTTTGACCGGGTCGAGTGGGATTATCTGTGGGAGGTACTAGGACGGTTCGGGTTCGAGGGGGGCGGGGGTTCATCGATTGGTATCAGGCCCCGGAGGCGAGTGTAAGGACGAACAGGATGACATTGGACTACTTTAGACTGCACCGTGGGACAAGACAGGGCTGCCCTCTTCCCCCCACTGCTGTTTGCGCTGGCCATAGAGAACTTCTAGGGGCTGGAAAGGGCAGGCCGGGGGGGGAGTGGAACATAGAGTCCCGTTATACGCGGATGATCTGCTGTTAAATGCATTGGACCCAATGTTGGGGATGGACGGTATTATGTCAACCCTGAGGGAATTTGCCGGTTCTCCGGATACAAACTGAACATGGCTAAGAGCGAGTTGTTTGTAATTCAGGCGAGGGGGCAGGAGAGTAGGCTGAAGGGGTTGCCGTTCAGGGTAGTGAGGGAGAGTTTCCGATATTTGGGGATTCAGGTGGCACGGGACTGGGGCAGGTTGCACAAGTTCAACCTGTCCCGGCTGGTGGAACGAGTGAGGGAGGAGGTCCGGAGGTGGGATGCGCTCCCGCTGTCATTGGCGGGGAGGGTGCAGACTGTTAAGATGACAATTCTCCCGCGGTTCTTGTTTGTTTTTCAGTGTCTCTCCATCTTTATCCCGCGGACCATCTTTAAGAGGCAGAATAAAATTATTCTGGGATTTGTATGGGCAGGGAAGTCCCCGCGGGTGAAGAAGGTGATGCTCGAAAGGAACAGAGGAGAAGGGGGGCTGGCGTTGCCGAACTTCAGCAACTATTACTGGGCGGCCAACATAGCGATAATAAGGAAATGGATGGTGGGTGCGGGGTCGGTTTGGGAGCGGATGGAGGCTGCTTCGTGCAGGGGCACTAGCCTAGCAGCCCTGGTCATGGCGCCTCTGCCGCTTCCGCCGGCACGGTACTCCACCAGCCCGATAGTGGTGGCGGCTCTTCGGATCTGGGGCCAGTGGAGGTAAGAGCATCGGTGTGGACCCCAATCTGCGGCAACCACCGATTTGCCCCGGAGAACATGGACGGGGGGTATCGACTGTGGAGGAGGGCGGGGATTGTGAGGATGGGGATCTGTTCCTGGAAGGGAGCTTTCCGAGCATGAGGGCGCTGGAGGAGAAGTTTGGGCTGACGAGAGGGAACGACTTTAGATACTTGCAGTTGCGGGATTTTGTACGCAGACTGGTGCCGTCCTTCCCACGTCTCCCGAAGGGGAGGCAGGACAGGGTAGTTTCTAGGGGAGAGGGTAGAGTTTCAGACGTCTACAAGGACCTAATGAGAGCTGAGGATACGCAGACCGAGGACCTGAAGCTTAAGTGGGAGGAGGAGCTCGGGGGGGGGAGCTGGAGGACTGTATTTGGGCAGAAGCCCTGAGCAGAGTAAACATGACCGCAACATGCGCCAGGCTCAGCCTGATCCAGTTTAAGGTCGTGCACCGGGCCCACATGACGGTGGTCCGGATGAGTAAATTCTTCGGGCTGGAGGACAAGTGTGCTAGATGCGCCGGAGGGCCGGCTAACCATGTACACATGTTCTGGTCGTACCCTAAACCCGGGGGGTATTGGCAGGGATTCGCAGATGTCATGTCCCAGGTATTGAAAACTGGGGTGGTAATGAGCCCGGAGGTGGCAATCTTTGGTGTTTCGGAGGATCCGGGAGTCCTGGAAGAGAGGGAGGCCGATGTTCTGGCCTTTGCTTCCCTGGTAGCCCGGCGACAAATACTGTTAGCATGGAGGGACTTAAAGCCCCCGAGGGCTGAGGTATGGCTATTGGACATGGCGAGCTTTCTTGGCCGAGAGAAAGTCAAGTTCGCCTTGAGAGGTTCGCTATTAGGGTTCGCCCGAAGGTGGCAGCCATTTATTGACTTCTTCGCAGAGGAGTATCTATGAGGTACTATGTGCTACAGCAGCGCAAGAAATATATTCCATCACAATCTGTAACTTTATATCCCATCACATCATTCAATCTGCCACCACCATCAAACCAGGGGAACAACCCTGTCTCAATGAGGAGTGTAGAACAGCATGCCAGAGGCAGCTCCAAGAGTAACTAAAGTTGAGGCGACAACCTGACAGAGCCACAATATGCCCTCAAACCAGAAAGAGATGTGATCCCACAAACAAGAAATCAGATCAAACCTAAAGTCCTATTACTTCCAGACAAGAATGATGATGGTCATTTAAACAATGGAGGAGCATCCATGAACATCCCCATTTTCAATGATGGCAGAGCCTAACACATTGATGCAAAAGACAAAGGCAATCATCTTCAGTCAGAAGTGCCGAGTGGATGATCCCTCTCAGTGTCCTCTTGAGGTCACCATCAGCAGAGATGTCAGACATAGACAAATGTGCTTCAATCCACATGACATCAAGAAATGACTGAGTGTACTTGGTACAGCAAAGGCTGTGGGACTTAACAACATCCCAGCTTTGGTGCTGAAGACTTGAGCTCCAAAGCTAGCTGTGCTTTTAGCCCATCTGTTCTAGTACATGTACAACACTCGCATACACCACAATAAAGTGGAAAATTTCCCAAGTATATCTTGTCCACAAAAAGCAGCACAAATCCAATTTGGCCAATTACTACCCTATCAGTCCACTGTCAGTCATCAACAAAGTGGAGGAAAGTGTTGTTGAAAGTGCTATCAAGCAGCGCCTATTCATCAATTATCTGTTCACTGATTCTCAATTTGGGTTCCGCCAGGAATTTCAACTCCTGACCTCATTAAAAGCCTTGGTACAAATGGTGAATTCCAGAGGTCAGGTAAGAGTGACTGCCCTTGAGAGCAAGGCAGTATTTGGCTGCGAGTGCACCTAGGAAATGTAGTAGTACTGGAGCCAGTGGATTTTGGGGGAAATCTCTCCATTTCTTGAATCACTCCCAGCACAACAGAAGATGGTGGTTGCTGTTGGAAATCGATCATCTCAGCCTCAGGACGTTGCAGCAAGTGTTTCTCAGGGCAGTGTTCTCAGCTCAAATATCTTCAGCTGTTTGTTCAACGAATGGCAGCTGATGATTTTGCACAGTTCAGTTCTGTTTGCAATTTCTCATCTACTGAAGCAGTCCATGCCCACATGAAACAAGATGTGGACAACACCCTGACTTGGGTTGATAAGTAACACGTTACCTTCATGTACATGATTACCAGGCAATGGCCATCTCCAGCAAGAGAGAATCTAACCAACCCCCCCTGATGTGCAGCCGTATTACCATCATTAAATCCCCCATTATTAACATTCTGGGATGTTGACTCGAAAATTAACTAAACCAGCCACTTAAATAAAAGCAAGCGTGGCACTGGAGGAGTCATATGGACTCAAAACGTTAGCTCTGCTTCTCTCTCCACAGGTGCTGCCAGGCCTGCTGAGTTTTTTCAGCATTTTCTATTTTTATTCCAGCCACATAAACACTGAGTAAGTCAGAGGCTGCAGTGTCACTACCCAGAAGGTGAAAGTTAGGAATTAAATGAAATTAAAATTGTTTATTGTCACAAGTAGACTTCAATGAAGTTACTGTGAAAAGCCCCTAGTCGCCACATTCCGGCGCCTGTTCGGGGAGGCTGGTACGGGAATTGAACCTGCGCTGCTGGCCTTGTTCTGCTTTACAAGCCAGCTGTTTAGCCCACTATGCTAAACCAGCCCCTATGGCTGTGTGGTGGCATACTCTCCACTTGCCTAAAAGGATGCAGCTTCAACAACACTCAAGAAGTTTAATACCATCAGGAGAAAGTAACCTGCTTGATTGGCACCCCATTTGACACCTTAACCAATCATTTTTTCCACCACTGACACAACGTGGCTGTAATGTGTATTTTCAAGATGCATTGCAGCAATTCACCAAGGCTTCTTAGACAGCCCCTCCCAAACCCACAATTTCAATTACCTAAACTGACAAGAGCAGCAGCTGCAAGTTCCCCTCTAAGTCGCACACCATCTGACTTGGAACTATATTGTCTCATCATTGTTGGTAGATCATAATTCTGCGACTCTACCTACCCACACTGCACGAGTACCACGCAGATTCCAGCATTTCAAGAAGGTGACTCACCGATTCCTTCTCAAGGACATTAAATAAAAACTGGCTTTGCCAATGTCACCCATATCCCATTGATGAATACATTTAAAAATATGCATACAGTATGTAATAGTGTCCTTTCTCTTTAATTTTGAATTGTAACCAGAGAATGATCGATTGTAGCTTCTCTTCCCACTCTTGCTATGCTAATGCTGGAGGTCCCCAAAGATCTATCCTTCGCCTCTTTTATATCCCATGTACATGTTAACATTTAACGATATCATCTCTAAACACAGCATCACATTCCATCTGTATGCTGATGACATTTAGTTCCAATAGCGGATGTGCAGAAATTTCCTCCAAACTGATTCCTCCAAACAATATTAGAAGGACTGAAGCCGTTGTATTTTGGCTTTGCTGCAAATTCTGTTCTCTGTTCACCATTTCCATCTCTGCTGTAAGAATATTCACTAACTTGGTGTGTTTGACCTTGAGATGAGTTTTCTCCCACATAACTACACTATCGTCATGATTACCTCCTTCAATCACTGTAACATCACTCAACTCTGACCCTGCACCAGCAATTCTGCTGCTGAAACCCTCATCCATGCCTTTGTTACCTCTAGGAATAACTATTTCACTGGTCTCCTGAATGATCTCCCATTTTCCACGCTACATAATGTTGTGTATATCCAAAACTCTGGTGCCTGTACCTTAATTCACTCCAAATCTTGTTTACCCACCAACCCTGAGCTTTCTGATCTTCACCAACTCCTTGTTGGACATCACCTCAATTTTAAAATCCTGATCCTTGTTTTCAAAAAATTCATGACCTCACCCCCTCCCGATCTGTGCAGCCACTTCTAGCCCAACACGCCTTAACAATACCTGTGCTCCTCCAAATCTGGCCTTTTGTGTATCTCTGATTTTAATTACTCCACCATTGGCAACCCTGTTTTCAATTGCCTTGGCCATGGTTGCTGGAATTCCCTCTCTTTTTAAGATGTTCCTTAAAATCTACCTCTTTGATAAAGCTTTTGGTCATCTGTCCTGATTCCTTTTCTGTGATTTGGTACCAAATATGTTTTTGTTAATATTGCTCTTGTTAAAGTCCCTCAGGACATTTATCAACATTAAATGTCCTCTATATATGTTAAGTTGTTTAATAGGCACAATGCAATTCATCCTGACCTAGGATTTTATCCTGTCTTCATTATGATTAGTTGATCAATTTATCTCCACCCTTTCTATCTTAAATGCTTTCATATCTTTTTTGATCTTTTCTTCTCGTGACATGGCATTTTGTTAGTCCCTCTGGTAAATACTTGCGTGGAATATTCTGAATTTCTTGCCATTTAAATGCCATTATCTGTGAGTTTAGCTTGAGCATTCCTTTGTGGTCCAATTCCTATCCTGATAGATGCACACATAGAATACTTGGGTTTCTTTTTTTATTCCTTGATAATTTAATTTTCTATTCTGGCTTTGCTTTCTTAATCTTTTTCTTAACTTCTTTCCTAACCTCTTCATATTCCCTTTTGCAGTCTACGGGTGAGATTGTCTGGCTTCTCTGCGGCGTGTTTCTTGGCAGTGGAAGGTCGCCAGCCATTGACCAGCAGCAGGATCTTCTGGTCCTGCCGCTATGAATGGGATTTTCCATTGAATTCACCCCATGCCGCCGGGATACCCGCGATGGGCACCATCGGCAGGACTGGAAGATCCGACCAGCATGTACAGCCGGAAGAGCTCGCCAAAGGAACCTAGTGCATATAGTTTTGATTTTCCCCTTATCTCTTTATTCATCCATGATGTTCATTACTGGCTACTTTGTTGAATATGTTTCTTATGAACACTACTGATCAATGTTTTAAATAATTCCCACTGCCGTTCTGTCTCTTTCTTTGTCACAAGACATATTTCTGTTTCATGAGTTGCCAATTGAGATGAAATAATTGCTTAATAAGCATCTGGCATTTACTTTTTAAAGAGTGAGGAAGGTGAAAGTGGAAAATAGATGTACCCAAGGTAGAATGTACGAAAACCATTACTCAAGATAAACATTTAACCGAAAGCTATTAAAAATAAGTTCAGAAATTGGTAGAAATACTCAGCAGGTCTGGCGGCATCTGTAGAGAGAGAAACAGAGTTAAACATTTATTCTGATGAGAGGTCATTGACCTTAAACATTGGTCAAGATGGGGTGGATAGCTTGCCACTCAAGTTGGTTGGCTGCTTTGTCCGGGATGGTGTTGAGCTCCTTGAGTCTTGTTGGAGCTGGACTCATCCAGGCAAGAGGAGAGCCTTGTAGATGGTGGACAGGCTTTTGGGATGGGGGGGCAGGTGGTGAGTTACACTCTGCCAAATTCTCAGCTTCTAACTTGCTCTTGTTGCCACTGTATTTATACGGCTTGTCCAGTTCAGCTTTTAGTCAATGGTAACCCGTAGGATATTAATGGTGGGGGGGATTCAGCAATTTAAGATTGTCAGTCAGGCTCACAGTGTGGTGCATTTGCGTGTTCTGGAGGCTACATATATCAATACCCAGAGCCCTGCTCTTTGCAGGCAGAAAGAAGATGTAAACACATTGCAACTGTTTCAGCTAAACAAAGTAAGTGACAGCCATTTGTGGATTCATTCCCCAGGGCAATGCCTTAATCAATCAAGTAAGAAGTCTTACAACACCAGGGGCGAAATTCTCCGGTATCGGCGCGATGTCCGCCGACCGGCACCAAAAACAGCGCAAATCAGTCGGGCATCGCACCGCCCCAAAGGTGCGGAATCCTCCGCCCCTTGACCGGCCGAGCCCTTGAGGGGCTAGGCCCGCGCCGGACTGATTTCCACCCCGCCAGCTGGCGGAAGTGCCCTGCCAGCTGGCGCGGAAATGACATTGCCGGGCGGCGCATGCGCGGGAGCGTTAGCGGCCGCTCACGGCATCCCCGCGCATGCGCTGTGGAGGGAGTCTCTTCCGCCTCCGCCATGGTGGAGACCGTGGCGAAGGCGGAAGGAAAAGAGTGCCCCCATGGCACAGGCCCGCCCGCGGATCGGTGGGTCCCAATCGCGGGCCAGGCCACCGTGGGGGCACCCCTCAGGGGCCAGATTGCCCCGCACCCCCCCCCCAGGACCCCGGAGCCCGCCTGCGCCGCCTTGTCCTGCCGGTAAGGTTGGTGGTTTAATTCACGACGGCGGGGCAGGCATTCTAGCAGCGGGACTTCGGCCCATCCGGGCCGGAGAATCGCGCGGGGGGGGGGGGGGGGGGGCGCTAACCGGTGCGGCGCGATTCCCGCCCCCGCCGAATCTCCGGTGCCGGAGAATTCGGCAACCGGCGGGGGCGTGATTCACGCCAGCCCCCGGCGATTCTCCGACCCGGCGGGGGGTCAGAGAATCTCGCCCCAGGTTTAAGTCCAACAGGTTTGTTTCAAATCATTAGCTTTCGGAGCACTGCTCCCTCCTCAGGTGAATGAAGAGGTATGTTCCAGAAACATATATATATAGACAAAGTCAAAGATGCAAGACAATGCTTTGAATGCGAGCATTTTCATGTAATTAAGTCTTTACAGATCCAGAAATAGGGGTAATCCCAGGTTAAAGAGGTGTGAATTGTGTCAAGCCAGGACAGTTGGTAGGATTACGCAAGCCCAGGCCAGATGGTGGGAGATGAATCCAAGGTCCCGGTTGAGGCCGTATTCATATGTGCGGAACTTGGCTGTAAGTTTCTGCTCGGCGATTCTGCGTTGTCGCGCATCCTGAAGGCCGCCTTGGAGAATGCTCACCCAAAGCTCAGAGGCTGAATGCCCTCGACTGCTGAAGTGTTCCCCGACTGGAAGGGAACATTCATGCCTGGCGATTGTCACGTGATGTCCGTTCATCCGTTGTCGCAGCATCTGCATGGTCTCACCAATGTACCACGCTTCGGGACATCCTTCCAGCAGCGTATGAGGTAGACAACGTTGGCCGAGTCGCACGAGTATGTACCGCGTACCTGGTGGGTGGTGTTCTCACTTGTAATGGTGGTACCCATGTCGATGATCTGGCACATCTTGCAGAGATTGCCGTGGCAGGGTTGTGTGGTGTCATGTTCGCTGTTCTGAAGGCTGGGTAGTTTGCTGCAAACAATGATTTGTTTGAGGTTGCACGGTTGTTTGAAGGCAAGTAGTGGGGGTGTGGGGTGATTTTGGCAAGATGTTCATCTTCATTGATGACGTGTTGAAGGCTGCGTAGAGATGTCGTAGTTTCTCCGCTCCGGGGAAGTACTGGATGATGAAGGGTACTCTGTCAGTTGTGTCCAGTGTTTGTCTGAGGAGGTCGGTACGGTTTTTTGCTGTGGCGCGTTGGAACTGTCGATCGATGAGTCGAGCGCCCATATCCCGTTCGCATGGGGGCATCTTTCAGCAACTGTAGATGTCTGTTACGCTTCTCCTCGTCTGAGCAGATACTGTGTATACGGAGGGCTTGTCCAAAGGGGATGGCTTCTTTAATGTGTTTAGAGTGGAAGCTGGAGAAGCGGAGCATCGTGAGGTTATCCATGGGCTTGCGGTGAAGCAAAGTGCTGAGGTGACCGTCCTTGATGGAGATGAGTGTCCAAGAATGCATGCGAGTTTTGGAGTAGACCATGACGATATTGATCTCATCGTGTAGTCGTTTCAGTGATTCTTCGCTGTGGGTCCAAAGGAAAAAAATGTAATCGATGTATCTGGTATATAACGTCGGTTGAAGGTCCTGTGCGGTGAGGAGGTCTTGTTCAAACTTGTGCATGAAGGTGTTGGCATATTGAGGTGCAAATTTGGTCCCCAAGGCTGTTCCATACGTCTGGATGAAGAACCTGTTGTCGAAGGTGAAGACGTTGTGATCCAGAATGAAGCAGATGAGTTGCAGGATTGCGTCTGGAGATTAGCAGTTGTCGGTGTTGAGTACTGAGGTTGTTGCAGCAATGCCATCATCATGGGGGATGCTGGTGTAGAGTGCCGTGACGTCCATTGTGATGAGGAATGTTCCTGGTTCAACATTGTCCATGGCTGCTGAGTTTCTGTAGGAAGTCCGCTGTGTCGCGACAGAAGCTGGGCGTTCCTTGTGCGATGGGTTTCAAGATGCCCTCGATGTAGCCAGAGAGGTTCTCACACGGGGTCCCATTGCCTGATACAATAGGATGGCCTGTGTTGGCCTTGTGTATTTTCGGGAGGCAGTAGAGATCTCCAACGTGGGGAGTTTGTAGGATGAGAGCACGTAGGGTGCTCTGAAGGTCTGGATCCCAGGTCTTGATCAGTCTGTTGAGTTGGCGGGTGTGTTCCTTGGTCGGATCTGCGGGTAACTGTCTGTAGTGTTCCTGGTTGAGTTGGCGGTACACATCTTTGCAGTAGTCCGTTTTGTTCAGTATGACAGTGGCCCCTCCTTTGTCTGCTGGTTTGATGACGATATTGTGGTTGGTCTTGAGAGCGCGGATGGCGTTGTGTTGTGTTTGGGTGACGTTCGGGGCTGTCTTGTGAATGCGACTGATGAATCTGGCATTGACGCGATTCCTGACGGCTTGAGCATACATATCGAGTCTATGGCAGCGGCCTTCCGGAGGGGTCCAATTCGACTCTTTCCTCTTCGGTTGCCGCAACGCAGATCTCTCGGTCTGCTGTTCCGGCTATTTGGTTGACTCATTGGGTTCGCTGTCAGCCTCTTGTGGTCTGTGGAAGAACTCCCGGAGCTCATTCGCCTGATGATACTCTTCCACATGTGGGTTAACTGTCAGTCAGCATGAACTGGTATATTCCCCATGACTATACCTCTATAAATCAGTGCCCACTTGCCAACCAATCAGCACTCTCTTCACAAACGGTATAGATTGTTGTTTTCCTTTTATATAGTTATTCTTGCATCCTGATGAGTGCAAGTCGAAAAGCTTCAACGTGTCTTTTATTTCAGCAATACTCAAGTGCCAAACAACTATTTATTGAAAAGCTCCAGGGCGGGATTGTCCGAGCGTCCATGCCAAAATCGCGATAGGCATGGGGACGGAGAATGAGCATCGCTGCCAAAATCTGGTGCGTCACCAATCCCACGATTCTCCGCGAATCGCGCACGCGTGGTCTATGCGTAGCGGGTAGGGGGACATTGACAGAGGGCCCCCCCCCCTTCCCGCGATTCTCCAAGTATACCTGGCTGAGTTCCCAACGGCGTGGGTCTCTCAGTCTCACCCGTCGGGAACATGGTGTGGCAGCTGCGGACTCAGTCCCCGGCCGCCCTCGTGGGGGGCGGGGGGAGCCTCATGGATGGCTGGGGCAGCAATCGGGCGGCACCGATCCGGGCGCGCACGCGATCTTGGGGGTACCTACGTTACTGGTGCTACTCCGCGGTGTGAGTCTGCTATGTCCCACAGGGCGGCTGCCATAGTGCACATGCGCGGACTCCTGACCAGAAGTTTAGTGCCCCATATCCGCAGCTAGGGCTGCAGGAAGCTCTCCGGGGCCCTGTTAGCCCCCTGCAAATTGGGGAATCACTCTGGACTTTCATAAGGAAAGTCCAGTGAAACAGCCGTGTTTTGATGCTGGCGTGGGGACATGGCCCCATTATTGGAGAATCCTGCCCCAGGTCTTCCAAAAAATTGGCTTCAGTTTACAATGAATGCTATCAGCCAAGTTTTTTCTCAGTTATGTAGCGAGACATTGAAACACACCATTCTGCTGTTCTAATCAACAACGCTCTTCATTGTTGGTAGGAGACCTCAAGCAATAATCTGAGCACTGTGTTGATTTACATTAGATTGGCGAGTCACCCTGCATTTCAATCCCCTATCAAACATGCAACAAAACCAGTGGCACCTCCAGTGAAGAGCTGTTATGTGGGACATGGCCATAGTAGTAGCAACCGGTTTATAGTCATGTTTGTGACAGTTATGCAATGCCATGTTACACTGCACAAGTGACTGATGTTACTAGCTATGAAAACAGTGACCAGAGTGATTCCCCCAAAAAAGAACCTTAGCACTGATTATTACCATTAGGATCTGTGTGTGCCTTGCACGTGATGTCTTGATTTTGAAGTAGGCAGTGCTATGTGCTCAACTAGACAAACACTCACTTCACTTTTAATATAATTATGTTCACTCGTTCTTTGATTTTGCAGAAAAGAAATAGTCATTGGTCCAAATGTAATAAGATGCATTTCACAGAATGTTACGGCACAGGAGGCCATTTGGCCCATCGTGTCAGCACCAGCTCTCTGAATGAACATTATGATTTAGTGCCATTCCCCTATCTTTTCCCCAGATCCTAGCACATTGCTTCTATTCAAGTAATCACCAATGCCCTCTTGAATGCCTCGATTGAACCTGCCTCCACCACACTTCCAGGCTGTGCAATTCAGACCTGAAGCACTTGTGTGAAAAAGCTTTTTCTCACATCATATTTGTTTCTTTTGCAAGATTACTGAATATTAGTGAAATGTGGGTAAAAGGTTAGTCTTTTTTACTTGTTGACTTTTTACGCTTAAAAGTAATAAATTTGCATTTCTTTAACATTTTAACATTAAAATGTGTGAAGGAATCATGTGCGAAGATATAAATAATGGAAGGAATAAATACCAAACTAAGGGTGAAGAGAAATTAGGGGGTTGAAAGCTTAATCAAAGTTCATGATGTTAATAGATAAACACAAGTGCACACTTACATCATACTTAAATAAAATTTTGTTTAGGATTATTTTAAGATTGCGTAAGATATTGTAGTGGTGGAAAGATTCAATGTGCAATTTAATTGTGAATTCCCCCCAAAAAGTAATTTTAATTCCATTCATGACAGAACTGGTTTAATCAATAGTTAAGTATCTGGTATTAAGGACAAATGGTTTGATGCCAGAGTTCACGATTCACATAGATTCATGTTTTTTTTTTCCTGAGTTGGTGGTTATGACAATTTGTTGGGTAAAGAGGATTTCTTTGCGTCTGGCAGTGGTGCGCTTCAACTGAGAGTGTTTGATCAATATATAAGTGCTGCAACAGTCTACTCCTTACGTTCATAACCACAAAAGTTCTCTGAAAACTGATAACTACTAGACTTGTTTTGTACAGACATTTTTTCCTTTTACTTTGTCCTACAGCAGCTACGAGCTAACGTGAGGGAAATGGAAACATTATGCCTTAGGGTGAGAGATGAAGATTCGCAAGCTTTGGAGAAAATAGTAGACTGTGTACAGAAGCGGGCTGCATTTGCAGTCCTGGAGTTCCTGAAACTCCATTCAGAGTTTACAGAGGAACCGGGTGGACATTGCAAAATGGACAATTCACAGGGGCCGCACTCATCTTTAGTGAGGTCCCAGACTATAGAAGGTAATATATTTTACAGCACAAAAGTACCAATAACGGATGTTTTACATCTTCTGGCTTTGACTGTTTACTTATTATTTAAACAATAGCATAGTTTCAGGGAGGACTGCACTTGTATAATTTTACTCTTGAGTTATGTTTCTGATATAAGATTACTTTTATGTTTGCTTGGTATGTGTACTTTCTCGTCTGACTTTGGGCACCATTAGGATAATAATCTTATTGTATATAATTTGCCCTGCTGTTGCCTTGCCCCATACAGGTTGAAATGAAAACTTCTGTCACTCATAGACTGTGGCACACTAGCATTAAGGGGAAATGTATGAGCCTGAAAGCTCGGTGTTCATTATGCTTAAAACATAGAAAATAGGAGCAGCGGGTGGCCATTCAGCCATCCTTAGCATGTTTCCTCTTCCTTGTTTTGGCCTCTATTACTTCCTGTGGTAATGAATTCCACAGGCCGACCACTCTTGGGTGAAGACATTTCTCCTGATCTCTGTCCTAAATGGTGTTCCCCGTATACTTGGACTATGCCGCCAGGCTCTGGACCTTCCCGCTATCTAAAACATCCTTGCATCTACCCTGTCTAGTCCGGTTAGAATTTTATAGGCTTCTTAGTGGTTAGCACTGCTGCCTCATGCCGCCGAGGACCCGGGTTTGATCCCGCCTCCGCATCACTGTCCATGTTGAGTTTGCATATTCTCCCAATGTCTGCGTGGGTCTTACCCCCACAACCCAAAAAGATGTTCAGGGTAGGTAAATTGCCTATGCTAAATTGCCCCTTAATTGGAGAAAGAAAAAAAATTGGGTACTCTTTACAGTCTTCTATGAACATCCCCTCCCCATATTCTTCTGAACTCCAGTGAATTCAATCGTAACCGACTCAATCTCTCCTCATACGTCCATCGTGCCATCCCAGAACTCAGTCAGGTAAACCTTAGTTGCACTCCCTCTAGAGCAAGAACATCCTTCCTCAGATAAGGAGACCAAAACTGCACACAATATTCCAGGTGTGGCCTCACCCAGGCCCTGTAGAATTGCAAGCCACCACTGCTTCTGAACTCGAATCCTTTCACTATGAAGGTCAACACATTATTTGCATTCTTTACTGCTTCCTGCACCTGCATGCTTACCTTCAGCGACTGGTGTGTGAGGACACCCAGGTCTCGTTGCAAATTACACTCTCCTTATGTATGGCCATTCAGATAATAGTCTGTCTTCGCTAATCTATCAAAGTGGATAACCTCGCATTTTTCCAAATTATACTGCATCTGCCATTCATTTGCCCACTCACTCAATTTGTCCAAATCACACTGAAGGATTTCTGCATCCTCCCCACAGCTCCATTCCCACCTAACTTGGCGTCATCTGCAAATTTGGAGATATTGCACTTAGTTCCCTCATCTAAATTATTCATATGTATTGTGAATAGCTGGGGACCCAGCACTGATCGCTGCGGTACCCCACTAATCACTGCCTGCCATTTGGAAAAAGACCCCGGGAAAGGATGTCCCGAAGCATGGTACATTGGCGAGATCATGCATAAGTTGCAACAACGGATGAACGGACATCGAGCAACAATAGCCAGGCAGGATTCATGTCGCATTACATTCACCCCCCCCACCATCTGGCTTGGGTGTGCAAAATCTTACCATCTGTTCTGGCTTGAGACAATTCACACCTCTTTAACCTGCTCCACTTGGACCTGGAAAGACTTAATTACTTGCGAAGACTCGCATTCAAAGTATCGTCTTGCATTTTTGACTTTGTCTATATATATATTTCTGGAACCTACCTCTTCATTCACCTGAGGAAGGAGCCGCGCTCCGAAAGCTAGTGATTCAAAACAAACCTGGTGCGTTCAGTGTCAGGGACCCGGATTCAATTCCAGTCTTGGATGACTGTGTGGAGTTTGCACGTTCTCACGGTGTCTGTGTGGGTTTCCTCCTCTAGTCTAAAGCTATGCAGGTTAGGTGGATTGGCCATGATCAATGTGCAGTTACAACGGGGGAGTGAGTTTAGGTAGCATGCTCTTTCGGATGGTCTCCTGTACTGTCAGGATTGTGTGAAACACTTTCATTTGAGATTGTGATGATGTATGCACCCACCCAGCCTGAGAGGAACCTTACAGCAGAAATAAGGTTTAAATTCACACAGTGGCTTGATCTGACCTGCAACCTGTTGATATTCTAAGAACTTCTATGTTTTAATGAAGATGAAACAACACACGTGTGACTTTTATTCTTTACATTTGTAGGCAAAGAAAGATCACTTGCCATCTGTGTGGTAAACAGTCCCTGGAAAAAAATAATTCTGACTTAAATGATCTTTTTACTTGAGACCTGTCAGTTTTCTAAATCAGCAATTAGCCTAGAAGCAATTTCTTTTTACGCAAAGAATTGTTTTAATGCAGTTAAATTAAATCCTTTAAAGTAAATGTGTTTGGATGAAATAATTTACAAAATTCTGAGAAAACAATGTGACTTTCTGCTAAAATAAAAATGTCAATATAAGCGGGCCAGGAACTCTTTTCCAGGGGTTTCTTGCAATTGAAACAATAAGTGCTATCAAACATCTAAAATGTTAAGTCTGTGCAACTGGAAATTGTACGGTCCTCGCTCAAGCTTTTTTAATTTTAGGAACACCTATGAATTCCCAAGACTCTGACTCACCATTGTCCCAACATCAGGTTCAGCTGAATGTGCCGCTACCACAGATTCCACAAGATCAAGATGCAGCTGAATCATGGGAGAAGCTGGAAGAGGCAAGTCATAATTGCTTATATTTGAGATTATAACAGAAAATTGTAACCAGTGGATTGTAACATATTTTTGCAACATAAATCAGTATTGGTTTGAGTATACCCTTATTTTGTATACCCTAATCTCTTGAGCAGTTTAACCGTATATTTGGCATATTATATGTGGCGAGGATGTGCTCTGATTATGTTAATTGTAAGGGTGTTTAATTTCCATTATTCTGTTAAATTATGTCGGCTACTGGTAGGGTTTACTGCAGGCACATTTAGACATTCATATCTAATTGATTTTCTCAAGGGTCTGTATGAGTAGCTTGCAATGCTAATTTACACATTTATTTTTCAGAATTTAATTGATCTTAGCAACTTGGTAAATGAATTTTCTCAGTTACTTCATGTAAGTATTTATCTTTCAATTACTTGTGTACTGGAATGAAGGGAAAGCGATATCTTCAGTTCATGGCTGCCATATGTTTTGGGCCTGCAATAATAATTTGCAGCTAAATAAAGCAGGATTTATTTTGTATGAAGTAAAAAGGATATCCTATTTTGATACATAAGCGGCACGATAGATGACCATTTGGTGCCGGAGAAATTAGATTTAACACCAGTTGTAATGTTAGTATGTAGTAACCCCAGTGCCAAATTAAACATGACCACACATCTATGGAGTTCATTGTAACAGGACGAGTGCCAGCATTTGTGAGCAGTACAATCACAACTGCACTTCAGGCGTAACTGTTTAATTGCTACTCACAAATTCATTTGTGTTGTAATTTCCTCTCCAATATTTTGTTCCAATGGCAGCACTACCTCTCCTGCTTTTAATTTATTTTTTAAACCCTCTCTCTTCCACCAGATGGTAATTAT